>NW_016803819.1:1697340-1728116 GCF_001698545.2 Rhinopithecus bieti
TTTGGCGGAGCCTCGCTCTGTCGCCCGGACTGGAGTGCAGTGGCCGGGTCACAGCTCACTGCAAGCTCCGCCTCCTGGGTTTACGCCATTCTCCTGCCTCAGCCTCCCTAGTAGCTGGGACTACAGGCGCCCGCCACCTCGCCCGGCTAGATTTTGTATTTTTAGTAGAGATGGGGTTTCACCGTGTTAGCCAGGATGGTCTCGATCTCCTGACCTTGTGATCCGCCCGTCTCGGCCTCCCAAAGTGCTGGGATTACAGGCTTGAGCCACCGCGCCCGGCCTAAACTTATTTTTTAATCCCCAAATTCTGCCATTTATTATTTATTTCAAGACATGGGGTCTCGCTCTGTTGCCCAGGTTGGAGTCATGCCATTACAGGCTCACTGTAGCCTCGAATTCCTAGGCTCAAGCAATCCTCCCACTTTGGCCTCCCAAGTATCTGGAACTACAGGTACACACCACCACACCTGGCAACAATTCTGCCATTTAGACTGCTTATTCTTGCTTATATGTGTGAACTCTCTTTTTCTCTGCTGTAATAAAATGGCACCAGACAAGGTTAAAACCATTGTCAGGTGGCTACAGGTTGAGGTAACTCATCCAGTACCACTTTTTTTTTTTAAAGGTAGAATCAATTAAATAAGCTATAAAACCACCTCAACTGTGGTATCAACCAATGCCAACCCTGGCAGCATAAGAAATACAATGACAGTGTTCTACCTGTCCATCCAGTTAATAACTCCCAAAGAAAAGAAGGTAAGTTCTGGTTGGCATAACTTGTTCTAAATGCATCCATCTTATTGCTTCTAAAAGTAAAAAATTATGAGTCCTAACATTTGGCTAAATTTGGCTAATGACTGATATAAACTCTTCTGGCCTGCAGTTTCAGCAGTATATTCCCATCACCCCCTACTTCTTTCTTTTTTTTTTAAAGATCAGGCTTAGGTTTGTTCATATCCAGTCTCTGGCATCTCTTTGTAAGCAAGGAGTTGTTTTATTCACTGGTCTGATGCTTCCTGGCACATAATAGGCTACATATATGTATATACATATGTGTATATATATGTATATGTAGGCTATATATGTGTGTATATGTATACATATTTATATATGTATTAAGTGAATGAATTAATGCCTTCAACAAATATTTGACAGTGATTTCATGACTGCTTTTATTAGTTATTTTGGCAATCACTTATAACTGCTAACTTCTGCTTGCCCATCAGCCCTTAGCTTAAATGTCACTTCCTTCAGGATGCCTTCCTGATCCCCTCCACTAGTTTAGGTGCTCCTGATCTCTGCTCCCTTTCATACAACTCTTATGACTGATAAAAATGGCATGAGGGAAATTTCCATGTTTATTGTGTTCATCTTTGTATCCCTAATTCCAAACTTTCCAAGCTTGGTACCCAGCACCCAGCAGGTTCTTAATATTTGTTGAGTGAATGAATAAATGAAGTAAATTGGAAGTGTAATTTGTCTTTGTCTAAAGGCAATAACTCATTCAATATAACCTTGTCACTTGTCTTGACCTTCACCTCCTTTTTTCTTTAACAACCTTATTGAGGGAAAATTTACATACCACAAGATTCACCCATTAAGCTCTACTTACTAATTTTTTTCTCTCTCATTTTTGTGTGTGAAGGTCATTTTCTAATGGCAAAAATGGAAAGAAAATAGAAGTAGAATGTTGTGGAATCTTAGATAAAGAATGGGTTCTTAGAGCCCAGTTTATCAGGGTTTACTTCTCAGTTTTACTTTTCAATTGTGACTGTAAGCAAATTAACTTCTGTAGGCCTGGGATTCTGATCTGTAAAATTGCACTAATATGAATCTCTTCCTGGGCTCCTCTAAGGATTAAATGAGACGACACATGCAAAGGATCCCCAAAACAATAACTCAAAAAATATTGATTCCCTCCCTTCCCTCTGTCATCTGTTAACCTCAACTTCCTAAATAGAAAGTCTATTCTTTTGCCATCATCATTATTTTGTTCGGAGCCTATTTTTAAAAAATACTCAACCTTCTTGCTTCCTTCGCTACCTAAGTATTTCTGCAAGCCCACTTTATTTTGCAGCTTAGCTTTCCTGGCACAATTCTTACAGATTTTGGTCCCTTTTAAAATTCATTCTTCAGCATATGCTTTCTCGCTCCATCTTTTGAATGTGTTGGTGGGAAAACCCCACCTGAGATGACTAGAGAACAGTGGTTTCCTTGGTTACCATTCCCTTTCTTCTTCATTGGGAGTATTCTGCGGTGAACTCAGAAATTTTATTTTTCAAAGCTTCCCATTCTTTCAAAAATGCTTTTCCTTTTACAGCCTGTCGCTCAAAATCATACCCTTCTTTTCCCTGGATCTGTTTTCTAAAGTCTCCAACCGCCTGCCTTCTCTGTGTCTTGTATTACCCTCACATCCCCCAGCTTTCTACTGCTCTCCCAGGACCAACCATTTTTTCCCCGGGAGTCACATTACATCAGCATTCCTAATGCAATATCTGTTATCTACCAGATTCTGCTTTATTCTAGGCAGTCACTTAAAAATGAACCTCGGTACTGGTCTGACTTAACATGGAGGAGAAATTGTCTAAGGTTAAACGCAAACTGCTGAGAGATTTGGGGTGGGGGGCACACATTTACATTCATTCATATTAAATATATACCTGTTGAATTTGTGCTTTTTCTCAAATGCTTCAGAGACCCGAGCTTTAGGGTAATTGGGATGGTAGAAAGGATGGGTTTCCAGAAACTTCGCCCAAAATTAAAGACTCCATCAAAAGGACTGCTCCATACACTCAAAGAACACCCACCAACAAATCCCGTCTCCACAACCACCAGATTATCTCACCGGCGAGTGAGACTGCAAGGTTTGGGGGCCCGGCCATACCACTCCGCGCTGCGCACGGGGGTTTCGTACCCATCTGGCCGCGACCGGCCGTTTCCCCCTCGCTTGGTTCTGCCCCTGCTCCCCCTGCGCAGGCCTCACAGTGCGTCCGGCCGGCGCTTTATAGCTGCAGCCTGGGCGGCTCCGCTAGCTGTTTTTCGTCTTCCCTGGGTTATTTCTGTCGGGCGCACCGCGAAGATGCAGCTCAAGCCGATGGAGATCAACCCCGAGGTGAGCGCCAGGTGCACCGCTGCCCGGAGAGCGCAAGGCCGAGGGAGACGGAGCCGAGTCGCTGACCCGTTCGGTTTTGCTTTTTTCTTTGCATTTGCCTTTCAGATGCTGAACAAAGTGAGTGGCGTCTCGCGCCGTCTCTGGCCCCCTCCCCCGCGAGCGCCGAGGCGGGGGCGCCCACCGGCTCCGGCTGCTGGCAGAAACCAAGCCGCCCGCTGCGCACACCGGAGACCGCAGGGCTGGGGCGTGGGCTGGGCGCCCTTCCTGAGCCCCTGCATTTAGCGGGTGCTTTGCGAAACCGGTCACGGGGAGACGGAGGGGCTGCGCCCCGTGGCGAGCTAGCGCCGAGCGGAGCTCCCGAGGGCGTGGCGCGGGCAGCACAGACTAGGCTGCACGGGCTTCGCGGGCGCCACGTGTGGGCCGCGCTTTGTGCTGTGTCATCGCGCCCGCCAGGGTGGGGGTGGCAGGGCGGGACTGGGGCTCCTCCCAGGCTCGGGTGCGGGCGCGGATGGCGCGCGCCTGCTGGCCCCGCCCCCTGGCAGGTGCCCGCGACCCGCGTGTCCCCGTGCCCCTGGCCGCCTTGTCTCCTCTCCGCAGGTGCTGTCCCGGCTGGGGGTCGCCGGCCAGTGGCGCTTCGTGGACGTGCTGGGGCTGGAAGAGGAGTCTCTGGGCTCGGTGCCAGCGCCTGCCTGCGCGCTGCTGCTGCTGTTTCCACTCACGGCCCAGGTAGGGCGTGAGGCCCATAATGCGCGAGCCCCGGGTAGTGTACGCCGCTCCCCTGCTTGAGGCGTCTGGGGCTTCCCGCCCCGCCCCCTCCTCAGTAGGTGATGCGGGGCGCGCCTCGAAGCAAGGGAGGAGCCTGCATTTTCGTGGTACCTACTCCCTGGGCTCCTGTTCCAGCAGTGCCTATTGCCTTCTCTCCCATCCGACCACAATTGCTTTAAATTTGGAAGAGCGGCAGTATCTCAGTTCCATCGATCCCGTTATCCAGGGAAATCATTCATCCTACTCATGAGTTCCCTCGAACTTGGGTTTTTTCGAGCCTCCGGTTCGAGGGAATGGCTGCTGGTTTCCCTTTAAGGGCTGTAACCTGTCAACTCATTGTTTGCTTCTCAGACTCCCACCTAGCTGTAGAATGGAGGGGGAAGGGCTGTCCTAAATCGCTGGGAAACAATTAGGCTCGCTAATTCTCCGCCTCCATTGCCTGGGTTTCTGATGGTCTTAAGGCGTTCTTCACACTTCTCCACTCCCACTACTTGCTCACTTGGTTTTTAGCCTCTTGAATGTGTTTCTTAAAGCTTAATCATTTGTGTATGGCTTCTGTGCGGGAACCTTCTTCCTCTTCACTTATTCTCGTTCATCTCTGACCTTGTAGCTAAATGAAATGGGGGTTATAAGCTCAGTTTTGAAAGCACCTTTGCATTTCCCTTGAAATGATTTTCCTCCTACAAATGTGTATGGATAGATGTATCTCAAAGACAGCGTCAGATTTTTTTTTTTTTTTAAAGGATAGGATATTTGCTGTCTTTTGATGTATGGAATCCCAGTCGTTAGTATGGCATTGTCTTATCTCCTGTTGTTGTCACTTGGCTGCTGATGTGGGAGAGACTGAAATTAGCTTTAGCAAAACTTGGGGCATCACTCCAAAGGTGAGGTTAACTGAAGCACCGTCCTAAGGCCAGGTGTTCTGGAAGCATCCGTAGCCAAAATCAAGAGTATGGGAAGTTCCAAGCCTTCCTTCTAGTAAATAAGCTAAGTATTATGGGTAAATACACTTATTACAGCTAATAAGATGATCTCACTGACATGTTTTTATTGCTAAAGTCTTTTACTCGGGCTAAAAGGGAGCTGCCATATTGTTGGAAGTCGAATTAGCTTCTTGGTTGACCAAATCAGTCTCCTGTCTCCAGTTGAGCATCACACACGGGTTTTTTTTATTAGAGCAACCATGATGACTCGGAGGTTTTGAGAAGCATTCAGAGGCAAGGCCTCTGGGAGGCAGTGGTGCAGCATGTTTGCCTTTAAAAGCTGAGTGTTCTCCTTTTGCTGGATCTTGTTAGAGAACATTCTAGTTTGTGTTATGTTTGAAAGAGCTCGATACTTTGTCCTTTAGTTTCAATTCAACCTATCATTTATCGAGCGCCTTTTCTGCTACATAGAATGCCTACTGGACAAAACACTGAAGCCAATTGAAAGAAAAGTTGAGATTTTATAGGCTGACTTCAAAGATGCTAATGTTAATTTGGAGGGCATTTAATTTTTGACTAAGGGAATGTTATGACCCCCTACATGGACGACTTCTGAAACATTAAGTGCTAGTAAACTATTTACAGAATGATTTCCATGGAAGAGCTCAAGCAGCCCTAAAGGATGGTGCTATCCCATTTTAATATTTTGTCTAATTAGCCTAGAAAATGAAAAAAAAAAAAACTCTTACTGGTCAATGAATACTAAATTGAGGATCCGGTTAGATAGAAGCGAAAAAGTTCTGCTAGTTGGAGTTTAAGTTGATCTTCTGGGGTGAGAGATCTTACTCTTCTGTTAGTACCAGAGAGCAAGCCTAAACTTCAGTTCATGTACAGAAATGTGAAGCTCCTAGAGTTGGAAATACGTTTCTGATGGTCTGTCTGGTTTTGCTTGTTATGGGAAATCAGTGTTTCTATATTAGTACCCTACTCTTTAACTAGGAAGTCCTAACTTATTTATTATATTTTTATTTTTTAGAGACAAGGTCTTGAACTCCTGAGCTCAAGTGATCCTCATGCCTCAGCCTCCCTAGTAGCTGGGATTATAGGTGCAAGCCATTGACCCTGGCTCAAGAAATCATAACTTCTAAGGTCTTTAAAGCTAGTTAGTGAAAAGTCCAGATAGGCTTACTAAATTACTGTACAAAAAACTAGCAGATGCTTTGAGGAAATCCATTTCCTAGTCCCATTCACTTACCAGTCTCTATCCTCCTCCTCAAATTGCCAGTCTATCCTCAAAGTAAACTGTTTAGCTGGCAAGGACAAGCTAGTGTCACATCTTCCTCTTGTGAAATCACAGCCCAATACCCTGGACCAGTTGTCTTTCCTTCCTTAAAAAGAGGGTGGAGGGAATGGTTAATTTCTTTCACTTGCTCTTTTCAGCAGTTAAGGCTGTTTTTGTTTTTGAAGTGAAGTGTACTTGAGCCGAGTAGAAGTAGAACTTTAAAGAATAGTGAAATGTAAACCAGCTGGTGCTCTTGTTGGGCATTCAATTGACTGAAGCTTGATTAGGATGCCTATGTGAAATACGGTTAAGTGTTAAAGGGAGAAAATAATGAACTGGTTTGTTTTCTGACTTCATGACACCATTTTGGGCTGAAAGGTTGCAGTGGTGTCTAGACACAGCCTTGGGCAGTATCCAATGCAGTCACTGCACTGCAGCACCAGGGTGGAGTCTCCAAACCTCTCAGAGCCCCACTGGCCAGCGTGGGTGTGGGAGGCAGACAGACGTGCCCTTCTCTGGGAGTTTTCCAGCATCTAGAACTAAGGCTCCTGTTCACACATCCCCCTGGTGTTTCCATTTAGGTGGTAGAACTCACTTTGCTGCCATCTGTTCTTTGCACTTTCATTCTGAGATGTAAAAACGCTTTTTACATTCGCAGCATGAGAACTTCAGGAAAAAACAGATTGAAGAGCTGAAGGGACAAGAAGTTAGTCCTAAAGTGTACTTCATGAAGCAGACCATTGGGAATTCCTGTGGCACAATCGGACTTATACACGCAGTGGCCAATAATCAAGATAAACTGGGATTTGGTAGGTGTGGGTTTTGAGGCCAGTCATCCTAAGCTTGAACTTGAAACATGGAGTTCAGAAACACTGTTCCCGAGGTCAGAGATGCTGTACCTTTTGAAACCATTTTGTAATGATGGTGTCACACGCTTAAACTGACTCACAGTCTTCCTCAGAAAGGATTCCTAGCATTTCTGAATTTTGAAATGGTCCCATTTCACAAATTTTAGAGCTGAAAGTTCAAATTTTGAGGTCTTTTGAAATATGTTGTTCTTGCTCTAGGTTTGTAATTAGTGCCTCTTAGGCTTATCCACACTGAGCAGTAACAAAATGCTTACATCAGTGGTTATCCAGTCAGATGTCTCTATGCTGGACTGTTTTGTTTCTTTACATTTCTATTCAAGATCTTTATTTTCTGTCTGAATAACTGAATTACTAAGGTTGAATTTTCTACCCCAAAATAATAATCTTGGTTTGGGAACCATTTTAGAATAGAACATGATTATAGCGTCATGTATATAATAGATGTGAACTGTACATTCTTAGGTGCTGTAGATACAGCAGGTAAACAAGGCAGCCCCAGCTTTTATGACTGTAGAAATCTCAAATACATGTTACAGATTAAGAATTGCTGTGAAAAAGTGACAGAGATTTGAGAGATGAGTGAAGTGGGAGGGATAAAGGGGTCCGGGGTAGAAGAGAACAGAGGCAAGAAAGAGCTTGGCATATTGGGAGAGTGGAGCGACCTCTCTGACTTGAAACCTGTGAATAGAGAGGGGTTAGAAAAAGAGGCTGGGAGAAAAGGTACAGCTCATCCACAACTCTGGAGGCAGTATTAAAGATTCACGTTGCTCAGCATGTTTGGCAAAGGCTTAAGTCAACAATAAATATGTACCCATTTGTATTATTTTATCTATGCTAACATCCATTTTTTTCTTTAAGAGGATGGATCAGTCCTGAAACAGTTTATTTCTGAAACAGAGAAAATGTCCCCTGAAGACAGAGCAAAATGCTTTGAAAAGAATGAGGTAAGAGAACTTTCAGAGCATTGCCTTTAAATAACTCTAGAGATTTTTGTGCTAATTATTTTCTTTTTTCTGCAGGCCATACAGGCAGCCCATGATGCCGTGGCACAGGAAGGCCAATGTCGGGTAAATGCAAATACAAATCGGAGCCAGGCTGCCTGGGTGCCATCTGTGTTTCCACTGAAATTGTTCAGGAATGTCTTACTGGAACACAGCAAATGTTATCCACCCAACGCCAAATGACACCAGAAAGTTCTACCCAAATAATGCTTTGACTAGACCTTTTCAAAAGGCTCTTCAGAAATTGTATTGGCTGTTGAAATCAAGTAAATTCAAACTGACAGTGTTTTGTTTAGATCCAAATGAGTCTTATAGGCCAGGTAGAGTTGCTCATGCCTGTAATCCCAACAATTTGAGAGGCCGAGGAGGGTGAATCACTTGAGCCCAGGAGTTTGAGACCAGCCTGGCAAACATGGTGAAACCCCGTCTCCACAAAAAATACAAAGAGTAGCGAGGTCTGTAGTCCCAGCTACTCGGGAGGCTGAGGTGGGAGAATTGCCTGAGCCCTGGAGGCAGAGGTTGCAGTGAGCTGAGATCATGCCACTGCACTCTGGCCTGGGTGACCCTGTCTCAAAAACAGAAATGAGTCTTACAGAGTGTACACCTCTCCTAGTAAGTGAGCATTTCAAATAATCTTCACAGGCTGTTGGGGAGGATGAAATACACCACAAAGGACAAGTTCTAGAAGGTTTGAATGTACCATCATCTGATGAGAACCTCTGAGTCAGCTGCCAAATTTAAGTCAGATCTCAGTGTCCTTTTATTAAAAAAAAAAAAAAAAAATTTTTTTTTGGCAAGGTCAGGCTCCGTTGCCCAGGCTGGAATGCAGTGGTGTGACCTTGGCTCACTGCAACAATTCTCTCACCTCAGCCTCCCGAGTAGCTGGTATTACAAGTACACACCACCATGCCTACTAATTTTTATATTTTTTGTAGAGATGGGGTTTCAGCATGTTGTCCGGGCTGGTCTTGAACTCTTGTGAGCTCAAGTGATCTGCCTGCCTCTGCCTCCCAAAGTGCTAGTATTACAGGCATGAGCCACCATGACCAGCCAGATCTCGGTGTCTTTATAACTACAACTGGCTGTGCCATTTTCTAGTATTGACCTTGGTTGAGATACTTAGCCTCTCTAAGCCTCAGTAAAAATCCTGTAGTAATAGCATCCTCATAGAGTTGTTCTGACAGTTAACAGTATATTTACCTTAATGGGCTTAGTGTAGGGCCTAATGTAAGACATACATAAGTATTAGCTGTAATTTTTAAAAATCAAATCAGTTCAAGCATATTTCACTTGAATTGCAAGATAATTTTAAAAATAAGTTCAGCTTACACTCATTTTCAAAAAAATGTCTTGACTTTCTTTAGGTAGATGACAAGGTGAATTTCCATTTCATTCTGTTTAACAACGTGGATGGCCACCTCTATGAACTGGGTATGTTTCACTCCATTTTTGGAACTCAATGTAGTTTCATGCATTCTTTCAGACTGAATCTCTTGATATATTGTTGTGTGACTTTATGGCCCTTGGCATATCATTGTTTATAAAGCCACAGTAATAAAGTATTCTCATGAGGGCACTTAACCCCTTATTATTCCCAGAGCAACTTCCTGAGGCAACTGACCTAATCAGTGGCTTTAATACCTAATCAATGGCTTCAGTCAGAAACCATTGAAGAGCGTAGATCAGATCAGTGCCAGGTGAAGGTATATGTGATCAGACTTTCTTTTCCCATCTCCTCCTATAGCATTCCCTAGTATCATCCTTTCTGGGCAAAGAATACATCTGAAAAAGGATCAGTGCCTGAATATGACCTTACTTGTCTAAAAAGAATCTGGATATGTTGGAATAATTTCTATTAGCTAGTTTATGGCATCAAGAAAGATGACCTACCTTGTAAGATTCATTCCTTTTGAATGAATTAATGGAGAAAGACTTGTAACTGTGTTGTCTCAAGCCAAGATACCACCTACAGGCTTACAAAGGCAAGGGAATAGTGAAGGCAATCTAGTCATTGGAGGACAGATGAAATCTCAGGTGTCTCCTCTTCTTGCCTCCATCTTTCCTATACCCCAGAGACTGCATCTGACTTTTGCTCTGTGGCCATTTTCTAGAGTTGGGGCACAGGCCCCTCCATTAGGGTAGCTGATTTGAGCTTGTACGATCTTACAGACTAGAATTGCCTGGGATGGATGCCTAGGGACACTTGAACCTCATTTGCAGCCTGTTGCTTCATAACCAGGCTTCCTTTTTTGGGTTTGGCAGTGGTTTTTGGAAGAATCTAGAACTTCCATCTGGGCTAGGTAAGCATGGTAGCCAGAAAACATGCAGAGAAAATTGACATGTCTGGCTTCTTTTGTTACAGATGGACGAATGCCTTTTCCGGTGAACCATGGCGCCAGTTCAGAGGGCACCCTGCTGCAGGTCATCTTTGGAATGCGTCTCTTCCTAATGGGCCCCACAATTCTTTGGCCAAAGTTTCTATTCTAAAGTGCTAACACTCTTCCAGGACAACCAGCATCAGTTGCCTGGGTTAATAGCAGTCTTTAGGGCTGCAAGATCATCTTAGTAATTCTGTCTACCTTACTTTATTGTGAGTGGTTTTAAACAGGGCTTCAGAGACACCCTGAGTAATCTGTTTCATGTGCTGTCTTTAGTCCACAGTTAGAATTAGCCTGAAAGCTGTTGCTTTGCTTCCTGGTGGGATTAAGGTGACCATTGTCCTCTCGTCAGATTACATAATAGTTAAAGACTCACGGAACAGTAGACTTTCATAATCCCTGTAAGACGACTGGATTTGGGTCAGTCTTGGAGGTAGTGTATTATAGGTTCTAGTTAGTTGGTTAAATTTAGGAGTTTTTCCTTCCCACATGGTCTACTGTTACAAGAACAAAAGAAGCAGATTTAAAATGCACCTGACAAAAACTGTTAATATCCAGGATCACTTTGTAACCATCCTGGACAGAAAAGTGATTCTGGACAAAGGTTGGTAGGTGACTCTAGGCCTTTTCACTAAAAAATGAGTGTCTAGAGTTGAATTAGTTTACTATTATAAAGGAAAAATGCTTAATTATGATATAATACAAAATACTGTTTTAGCTTGCTGTGCTGAAGAAAATATACAAAATGCTGTTAAAATATAACTATACTGCATTTGAGTAGTAGTAGTATCGAATCTTTGAAAAACTTGCTGTGTGCAGACCGGGACTCAGCAAGCATTTTCTGTAAAGAGCCAAACAAAATATTTTAGGCTTTGTATGGCATATGGCTCTGCTGCAAGTATTCAGTTCTGCTGTTACAACTCAGCAGCCTATAGACCCTCTAAATGAATGTATGTAGCTGTTTTCCACCACCACAGGCTGGGTTAGGCCCACATGCTGCAGTTTACTGTATTTACGTGCTCTTCTAGGTGATGTATGTCTTTTATAGAAATCCTTTAATGACACAATGAGATAGGTATTATCCCCATTTCAGAGCTGAGAAAACACAGAGTTTAAGGCCTGAGGTCAGTGACTTACATGGCAAACTATGGTTCAAACCTATATGGTCTGGCCAGGCATGGTGGCTCACGCCTATAATCCAGCACTTTGGGAGGCTAGTGTGGGAGGATCGCTTGAGCTCAGGAGTTTAAGACCAGCCTGGGCAAAATGATGAAACCCTGTCTCTACTAAAAATACAAAAATTAGCCGGGCCTGGTGGTGCATGCCTGTAGTCCCAGCTGCTCGGGAGGCTGAGGCACAAGAATCGCTTGTACCTGGGAGGTGGAGGTTGCAGTGAGCCGAGATTGCACCACTGTACTCCAGTCTGGGCAACAGAGCAAGACTCTGTCTCAGAAGAAAAAAAAAAAAGAAAACTTAGTCTGCATTTAGAGTTTGTGCTCTTAGCCACTGTACAATACCAATAGGACCTTTCATTAGAAAAGACCTCTCTTTGGAACTTCACAGACCTGATAGCCCCAAGATGCTAGTGGACCACATTATGTCACTCTTAATAGGGAGGATTGATTGCTCTTGTCTGTCAGACACACCTGAGATCAGTTAAAGCTAATTCTTGGTATTCAAGAGGTATGTGGGAATACGAATATGGAATGAAGAATAGACCTGGAGAGCCAGGATGGGATGCAGGGGTTGCATGAGAAAATCAGAATTTACTTGGTGAGAATAAGAAAACAGAGGCAGAATTTCTGGTCTTTGATCCGTTTGGAGGAAAGACCCTGATCCTTCCTGGTAAAACATTTAAGGTACATGCTAACTCATCTAACACTGCACTGATGCCGTAAAAATGTGCCCCCCATTAGGATACTTACAAGTGTCACATGAGTAGCATTTATAAGGTGTGGGGAAGGTAAAATTTTTGTATAGAGATGGGGCCGGAGGGACTCACTATGTTGCCCGGGCTGGTCTTTAACTCTTGGGCTCAAGTGATCTTTCTGCCTCAGCTTCCCAGAGTGCTGGGATTATAGGCGTGTGCCACAGTACCTGGCTAAAACCTTTTTTTTTTTTTAAACTCTTCTAATTAGAAACATTTAAAATTAAAAGAGTTTCTAAATTAAACCAGCATTTTAGTTAAAATTCTTACCCTAGGTAAGGCTGGTTCTATATGGTTAAGGATGTTTTAGGTGTCTAAACTTCACACTAAATCATTAAACTGGTGAGAAGATACATGCACTTAACCCAAATATCCTAAACTTGAATGAATTTGGTCCCTGCACATTAGCTCTGTAGAAGATGGTTATCCTCTTTAAAGATACAACTTTAATAGTGAAATCAATATTGTATATTCTCTAGTAAAGTCAATTCAGGGAAGACAGGTCTGGAATATTGGTATATTAAAAAACCTGGTAGAAGATAAAATGTTGATGTCAATCCAGATACTCTTTGGTTGCTTTTTTTGAGAAAGGGTCTCGCTCTGTTATTCAGGCTGGAATGCAGTGGCGCAATCATGGCTTACTGTAGCCTTGAACCTTGCTCAAGCAATCCTCCCACCTCAGTCTTCTGAGTAGCCAGGACTAGAAGTGCATACCACCATTCGCAGCTAATTTTTCAAATTTTAGTAGAGATGTTGCCCAGGCTGGTCTTGAACTCCTGAGCTCAAGCCATCAGCTGCCTCAGCTTCCCAAAGTGCTGAGATTGCAGGCCTGAGCCATGTGGCCCAAACTCATTGAGTTGGTGATTTCTAAATTTTAGGAGTGATGTTTCATTACCGTTCTGTATCATAGAGCATTCTCTTTCTTCTTCAGGTATCTTTCCGCTGGGCTTTTTTTTTTTTTTACAGATTCAACAGAGTAATATTTTTGATCCCAAAACAGTTATATCCTAGAAGTTGGTAAATAACCCTGGGATCAATTTTCTGTTACCAGTCTTTGTCATCTAGATTTTTAGAAGTAGTAACACATGTCACTTCACCATCAGTCTCTAAGCTTCCATTGCTTGTGTGTACCTAGAATACCAGGTAAACATTAAGGCTGTTTTTTAAAATGTTTACTTAGAAGACGATTGTCTTTACTTCGGGAATTTCTGAGTTACAACTTGTCTTTTATGCCACCTTATGGAAGAAAGATCGATTTCCAATCTTTAGATTTGAGGAAAATAGCATTAATAGTTGTGTTTTTGTTGTTGGTTTTTTTTTTTTTTTTTAAACTTTTCCAAAACCAGTTACAAGGTGAGAGAAGCACAAAACCATTTGGTGGAAGTGATAAAGAAGTCAAATCCATGATGTAACCCTGTCTTTCCCATTACCTGATTTTTTCCTTTAAGCCCTGGTTTTCAAATTAATGATGGAATTAAAGTTGATGAGGGTGAACTTTGAGCGTTAATAGACCTAGGAGCCTTTCCCTATGTGACTTTCATTTTTGAGCTCTTGCTCTTGGAATATTAACGACATTTCTTCTTTCCAGGACGCTGCTAAGGTCTGCAGAGAATTCACCGAGCGTGAGCAAGGAGAAGTCCGCTTCTCTGCCGTGGCTCTCTGCAAGGCAGCCTAATTCTCTTGGGAGGGACTTTGCTGATTTCCCCTCTTCCCTTCAACGTGAAAATATATACCCCCCCATGCAGTCTACAATGCTTCAGTACTTGTGAAACACAGCTGTTCCGTTCTGCAGACACGCCTTCCCCTCAGCCACACCCAGGCGCTTAAGCACAAGTAGAGTGCACAGCTGTCCACTGGGCCGATGTGGTGTGAGCTTCAGATGGCGAAGCATTCTCCCCAATGTATGTCTTGTATCCAATATCTAACGCTTTAAATGGCTACTTTGGTTTCTGTCTGTAAGTTAAGACCTTGGATGTGGTTTAATTGTTTGTCCTCAAAAGGAATAAAACTTTTCTGCTGATAAGGTAGCCACAGCTGATTCTCATTTTTTTTTACCCTTTACCCAACATGTCAGATTATTTTGGTAGTATATGAATGTCTTCCATATACATAACTCATACAGTGCTGGTAAGAATTACCATAAAAACATTGGTTTGGTGTGTCTTTGGATTTTTTTGCATTTGTATTCCCTATGTATACCTGTAGAAACTAATCTTTAAAGATTTTTAAATAGGCAGATTTTATAGCACAATTCTAGACTTATAGAAATATTGAAGACAGAAAGAAAATACTGAAGACATTGTAGAAGTCCCATAAACCCATCATCCAGTTTCCTCTATTAATTGGGGTTCTCTAGAGGACAGAACTAATAGGATACATGTATTATATAAAGGGGAGTTGAGTGTTGACCCACACGATCACAAGGTGAAGTCCCACAGTAAGCCCTCTGAAAGCTGAGGAGCAAGGAAGCCAGTCCGAGTCTCAAAACCTCAAAAGTAGGAAAACCAATAGTGCAGTCTTCACTCTAGTCCAAAGTCCAAGAATCCCAAAGCTGAAAAACTTGGGAGTCTGATATTCCAGGGGAGGACATATCCAGCACAGGAGAAAGATGGAGGCCAGGAGACTGGGCCAGTCTAGTCTTCCCACATTCTTCTGCCTGCTTTTATTCTGGCCACGCTGGCCACTGATTAGATGGTGCCCATGCAAATTGAGGGTGGGTCTGCCTCTCCCAGTCCACTGACTCAAATGTTAATCTCCTTTAGCAACACCCTCACAGACACCCAGGAACAATACTTTGCATCCTTTAAGTTGATGTTCAGTATTAACCATCACAATTATTGACATGTTGATACACTGCTATTAAGTCCATAGCTTGTTTAGATTTCCTGGCTGTTTCCCTAATGTCCTTTTTCTGTTTCAGGACCCCACATGACTGTTGTTTGCCTTGTCTCACCAGGCTCCTTTGGGCTCTGTCAGTTTCTCAGACTTCTCATTCTTTGACGACCTTGACAAATTTGAGTACCATCAAGTATTTTGTAAGGTGCCCCTCTATTGGGATTTGTCTAATGTTAGACTAGGGTTATGGGTTTTAGGGAGGAAAACCACAGAGGCAAAGCGCTGTTTTCATCATGTGCTATAAAGGGTACATAAGCTAATTTATCACTGATTCTGGCCTCTTACCTGGCTGAGGTTGTATTTGAAAGACTTCACTGTAAACTCACTCCCCCTTCCTTTTCCATGCTGTACTCTTAGGAAGTCACCATGCAAAGCCCACACTTAAGGAGCAGAGGTGTATCTTCTATCTCCTTGAGGGCCAAGTATCTATATGAATTATTGGGAATTCTTTTGGAAGGGAGAGTTGTCTTTTTTCTCCTATTTGGATTTATATCATAACCCAGTACTACTTGTTGCCCACACTGTTCCGCTTTAGTTGTTGGGAGCTCTTTCAGTTGGCTCCTGTGTCGCTTTGACATACCCCAATCAGTGTGGCGTGTTTTGTTTTTCTTAGCAATTCTTTACTGTCTAGAAATTAATTTTTTAAAACAAAGCAAAATTCTTTGGCATTTGTTGTTAAACCTTTATAGATCAATGTGCTCTTGTTTTATAGATAAGGATACACTATTATGTAATTTATAGGTTTTCATTAAAGGTTAAATGAGGATGTCTGTTCTCAACAATGGACATTGAATGTAACAATTCACTTCCAGTTACACAAAGTGAGGGAAGCGGGGAAGAAACCCAATGCTTCCTGCCTATACTGTGATCCTCACAGAAGGGCTCTGTCCTGTCTGGTGCCAGGAATCTAGATAACTTGGGTCTCAGCTGCCTTATTCACAGTTCTCTTAGCCCTGATTATGGTGGTAATACTCCTGATTCCGACTTTTTTGAGACAGGGTCGGTCTCTGTCACTTCCACTGGAGTGCAGTGGTGAGATCTCGGCTCACTGCAACTTCCAAATCCCAGGCTCAAGTGATTCTCCCACTTCAGCCCCTGCAAGTAGCTGGGACTACAGGCATGTGCCACCACATGCCTGTTACCCAGGCCAGTCTTGAACTCGTGAGCTCAAGTGATCCACCTGCCTCAGCCTCCCAAAGTACTAGAATTACTGGCGTGAACTGCCACGCCTGGCCCAATTCCAACTTTTTTTTTTTTTTTTTTTTTTTTGAGATGGTGTCTTACTCTGTCACCCAGGCTGAAGTGCGGTGGCACTATCTTGGCTCACTGAAAACTCCGCCTCCCAGGTTCAAGTGATTCTCCTGCCTCAGCCTCCCGAGTAGCTGGGATTACGGGTGCCTGCCACCACACCCGGCCATTTTTTTTGGGGGGGGTATTTTTAGTAGAGATGGGGTTTTGCCATGTTGGTCAGGCTGGTCTCAAACTACTGACCTCAAGTGATCCGCCCACCTCAGCCTCCCAAAGTGCTGGGATTACAGACGTGAGCCACTGCACCTGGCCCCAACTTTTATATGAAGGACATCTTGGTTCCTTCAAAGAAAGTGATCACTTCTGTTGACATCCTATTAATGTAAAAACTAAATATACAGTGATTCAGGTGATTCTACTTGCCTTTAAATTTTAAATTCTAACTTGGTGCATGACTTCTATACAATCATCTCGAAGGTTGACTTAGGGGAAAGAAACAAAGGGCTCCTTCCTGCATATAAGCGCTGGAACAAAGATTATTTTTGGCCTCCGAAATGTAAATTATACCACTAAACTGAGCTGGAAGACTTTATACTTCATATATGAGAAACGCATTTATTTAAATGGTCTCAAAATCCAACATAACTTAATGTGCCACCCCTTGGAAGGTTATGCAATAGATCATGTATGTGGGTGATTGCCACCCCAGAGGTGCAGATAAATTTTGGTTTCACTAAAGAAATGCACAGAGATTAGGTTACATGCCCATGTTCTTGTAGCTAATCACTAGGGAAACCAGGACTTAGGCTATGGACCTGTATTAGTGCATTTTCATACTGCTGATAAAGACATACCTGAGACTGGGAAGGAAAATAGATTTAACAGACTCACAGTTCCATGTGGCTGGCAAGGTCTCACAATCATGGTGGAAGGTGAAAGACACTTTTTACATGGTGGCAGGCAAGAGAGAATGAGGAAGAAGCAAAAGGTGGAAACCCCTTATAAAACCAGATCTTGTGAGACTTATTCACTACCACAAGAACAGTATGGGGAAAACTGCCCCCATGATTCAATTACCTTCCACTGGGTCCCTCCCACAACACATGGGAATTATGGGAGTACAATTCAAGATGAGGTTTGGGTGGGGACACAGAGCCAAACCATATCAGAACCTAAGGGCAGGTATCCTATGTTGGTAGTCAATATCATAGGCTTTAGGGTTCATTAAATCTGTCTTTGAGCTCGGCTTCTACCTCAGTAAGTTTGGGCAAAGGAATAACGCTTTACCACATCTTCATTGTTTCATGTTGAAATAGACACAGTGAAGATGTCTGGGAAGGGCCTGGCCTCTAGAAGGTGGCATCTAATACCATAGTCTCATCTCCTTTCCCTGGGCCCTTAGCAACACACAACCTCAGGGGGTGCCATCAACTTTGTATTCCATGTTAAGGCAGAGTGCTTCCTGGGGTTGTGTGACTCAGAGGACCTTGCTTTTCCAACAAGCCCTCTTATTTGACACCTTGGATTTGCCAGTAGTCTGTGTATAATTGACTTACTCCCTAAAATGTTACTAGTCTTTGGTGATGAAGGTGACTTTTTAGTGCTTTCAACAGCCAAAGCCATCTGATGTTAAGTATCTCCCTATTTATTTATTTAGAGACGGAGTTTCACTCTTGACACCCAGGCTGGAGTACAATGGTGTGATCTGGGCTCACTGCAATCTCCACTTCCTGGCTTCAAGCAATTCTCCTGCCTCAGCCTCCTGTGTAACTGGGATTACAGGTGCCCGCCACCGTGCCCAGCTAATTTTTGTATTTTTAGTAGAGACGGAGTTTCACCATGTTGGCCAGGTTGGTCTCAAACTCCTGACCTCAGGTGATCAGCCTGCGTCAGCCTCCCAAAGTTCTGGGATTACAGGCATGAGCCACTGTGCCTGACCGTATCTCCCTTTTTAAACTAACACCTCAAATGTCTTATTTAGTCTAAGTTATACATCTATACAGTATAATACTTGGACTGACTTAAACACCCATGAACTTGGAAAAATGTTCATGTATGAAACTAGTGAGATCTATAAAATGTGTATGCATATGTGTTTAGGACTATAACAGCTAAGTGCTTACTATATCTTAACTGCCTTACATGTTCTACTTAGTCATCATATGATGACTAAGTATTGGTATTATTCTCATTTTGCAGATAGAAAATTAAGGCACAACGAAGCTTAAGCAACTTGCCTAAGGTCATTGGGTTAATAACTGATATTCCTGAGATTCTAACCCAAGCCAATTGGCTCTAAGAGCCCATAGTATTTAATGATTCTTCTAGGGGCAAGGATGGACCTAACTTAAAAGGAATGAAGGAAATTTAACCTTTACTGCTCCACACTTTAATGGCCCCTTCTATCAGTCTGGCTTGTGTGTCCTTGTAAAATTTGCAACAATAGGATATTATTGTATTTTATTCTCAAAACATGGGTCTACACCTATGTCTGGGTGTTAAGATTATGGGTGATTTAACTTTATATTCTAATTTTCTAAGCTTTCTAAAATCACATTATTTTTATAATAAAAAAAGCTTAAGTTTTTCCCCTAAGACAGAATTCTGCCATAAGCTCCTATTGGTTAATTCTAGCTTACTTCCAAGTTTCTTTAATTTGTAACTGAAGTCAGTGCAACTTATAGACTTAGTTGCCTGTCTTCTAAAACGTTTTTCAACAGGCTCTGTGTTAGTCCATTCTCATGCTGACAATAAAGATATACCTGATAGTGGGTAACTAATAAAAGAAAGAGGTTTAATTGAATCACAGTTCCACATGGCTATGGAGGCCTCACAATCATGGCAGAAGGCAAAGGAGAAGCAAAGTCACATCTTACATGGATGGCAGCAGGTAAGAAGACATGTGCAGGGGAACTCCCCTTTACAAAACCATCAGATCTCGTGAGACTTATTCACTATCACAAGAACAGCACAGGAAAGACCCATCCCCATGATTCAATTACCTCCCACTGGGTCCCACCCATGACATGTGAGAATTGTGGGATTTCAAGATGAGATTTGGGTGGGGACACAGCCAAACCTTATCAGGCTCCATTATAGGGCTACTTTATTTGTTTATAAAAAATTGTTTAATTTTTAGAGACAGGTTCTCACTGTCACCCACACTGGAGTGCAGTGGCATGATCACAGTTTACTGTAACCTCAAATTCCTGGGCTCAACAATCCTCCCACCTCAGCCTTCTGAGTAGCTAGGACTACAGGGATGCACCACCATGCCTGCCTAATTTTTAATTTGTTTTTGTAGAGACAAGGTCTTGCTGTGTTGCCCAGGCTGGTCTAGAACTCCTGGCCTCAAGTGATCCTCCCACCTTGGCCTCCCAGAGTGCTGAGATTTACTTTAGAAATTAAAATAATCTTCATGTGCTCCTAAATCTGAACTTATTTGGAACACATTCAATTTCCTGCATACCTGCTATATTAAATAGTGACCTGCCATGCTAATTTGGCAGAGTTACTTTCTTTGTCTCCCTTGATTGATGCCATCTTTTAAATTCATTAAATTATTCTTGAATTAAATTCATTAAACCTGTTTGTTTTCTTGACTGGGCTTGGCATTCACTTAGGAACAAGGCGTGGCTTGGCATAGCAGGTAATTGCCTGTGTAGTCAGACCGCCTGGTGTCAAACCTGGCTTCAACACCTTCCATATGATCCTGTAGGAGGATCATGGTGGACCTCTTCCACAGGATTAGGAGGACTGAGCTGAGATAATGCACACAGAGCTTAGCACACATAGCAAGCACACCTTGAGTAATTATCTCAATTTAACATACAGTGTTAATAGAGGGTTGAGAAGTGTGTGTGTGTGTGTATGCGTGCACGTGTGTGTGTGCGTGTGTGTCTGGGTGCATGTTTGAATCTTTATGAACAAAGGAGAAAGAGCTGTAGAGAAGTCTCAGCAGAATAAATAGAATACATAATATTCCCTCCTAGTACAAAATATCTGTATTTGGATACTTTAAGCCAGTTGATAGTTTCCTTTCTCTGGTCATGTTCACAATCAACATCCTTAAACTGATGCAAACTCAGATTAAATATGAACCTGTCTCTTAACTCTTTTAGGAGAAAAGAATTTCCTCTTTTAGGACTCAGATACTTTCCATAGTGTTAAGCATTCTCCAGAAGGCAGGCTTAAAAGATTAATATCTCACATTAGTATGGTACGTTTGTCAGAATTAATGAGCTAATTACCAATACATGGTTATTAACCAAAGCCCATACTTTATTCATATTTCTTTAGTTGTCACCTAATGTCCCTTTTCTGTCCCAGGATCTTATCCAGGATACCACATTACATTTGCTGTCATGCTTCCTTAGGCCCCTGGCCTGTGATTTGTTTTTACTAAAACCAATTACAGTGACCCAGGGTGCTTTGTCTTTGTCTCCTGACAATCCTACTTGGTCCTCGTCTACCGAGGCGCCGCCTTCCAGGCGGCACAGCTCTGGTTGACAGCTTGGGTTGTGCAACCAGCTCCAGCCCTTACCAGCTGGGTGCCTTGGCGGATGAACTCCCTAAGCCTGGATGTCCTCATCTATAGAGTGAGGTCAGTATCTGCCTCATAGGATTGTTGTGAGCAGCACATGAGAACATTGTGAAGTTCTTGGGGATGTGCCTGGAATGTATCAAGTGTTATTGTTTTTATTTTTTTTTATCACCACTTAGCTCCTTTCTTTATCTATGTTAATAGAGGAGAGTTTGGCAATGCCATGCTAGACCTCATTCCCTGGGGGTAAGGCGCTCTCTCTCTCTCTCTCTCTCTCTCTCTCTCTCTCTCTCTCTCTCTCTCTCTCTCTCTCTCTCTCGTCTCATTCTGTCGCCCAGGGTGGAGTGCAGGGGCAACGATCTCGGCTCACTGCAAGCTCCGCCTCCCGGGTTCACGCCATTCTCCCGCCTCAGCCTCCCGAGTAGCTGGGACTACAGGCGCCCGCCACCTCGCCCGGTTAATTTTTTGTATTTTAGTAGAGACGGGGTTTCACCGTGTTAGCCAGGATGGTCTCTATCTCCTGACCTCGTGATCTGCCCGCCTCGGCCTCCCAAAGTGCTGGGATTACAGGCGTGAGCCACCGCGCCCGGCGGTAATGCCCTATTTCTAAAAGAAGTTTTCTTAAAAGTTATCTTAAACCATAGTGCCCAACCCATCAATGCCTTGTTCATTGCAGTGAGACGAATGCATTTTGCCTTACATTAAAACATGAAGAATATAAGTGTATTTACTCTCTTGAGGGTACCAATTTTTAAAAGGGAATGATATAATTTAAAATTTGTAAGCTAATTTTCTAAGGACAAGAAATGTTTTGAAAACAGATTCATAGGTTTTTGCTTTGGTTGACATAAGGTATCTCTAGTCATTAAAATAAACAACCTTTAAATGTCCAATATTTGGATGTTTAAATCCAAATTGAGTGGCTAATATCTGAATTAACCCATTTCACACCCAAGCACACTGACTAATACAGAAGATAGATGATGTATTCAAAGCTATGTGCACTACATCCAGTAGGTGGCAGCATAGGAAAACTTATGGCACTATTGTACTGGTAGGATGAGCCAGAGATCTTACCACCAGGAGCAATTGGTGACTGCACTTCTCAGGCAAGATGAAGCAGTTTGATAGCATATCCCATATCATTCTTCATTTTAGCGCAGTGTTTCGGACTGGATGAATTAGTCCAGATACAGATTGGCCAAAACTGGAATTGCTTGTTGTTCCATTGATATTTTTGGGTAGGTTTTATTTATTTTTTCAAGAAAGTAAAATGAAAGAGATAAGCAGTTCCTTTTTTGGTCTCAAATGTGTGTGTGTGTGTCTGTGTGTGTGTGTGTGTGTGTGTGTGTGTGTGTGTGTGTATATATTTTTTTTTTTTTTTTTTTGAGATGAAGTCTCCACTCTGTTGCCCAGGCTGAAGTGCAGTGGCGCGATCTTGGCATATTTCAGCCTCCACCTCCTGAGTTCAAGCAATTCTCCTGCCACAGTTACATGAGTAGCTGGGATTACAGGTGTGTGCCACCACACCTGGCTAATTTTTTGTAGTTTTAGTAGAGACAGGGTTTTGCTGTGTTGGCCAGGATGGTCTAAAATCCCTGACCTCAAGTGATCTGCCCACCTCAGCCTCCCAAAGTGCTGGGATTATAGGTGTGAGCCACTGCGTCCAGCCTCAATTATATTTTAAAATAAAAGAATTAGGTAGGCTTGAAGTCTACTAAAGTCTCATATCTTATGAGTTTATGTACCACAAGCTTTGAAAATGTTCTTTTTTTTTGAGAAAACAGTAGCAGCAATGAAATAATAGTTATTATTTTCCAGGGTAACAATTTTATGAGATAAATACCCATTTGCATGCGGAAGTCCTAATTAATCCCATTCCCTTGTGGTCATACTTCCAACAATGACAATTTGATGTGGCAGGTTTGGGATGGGAACAGATCCTCAATTTTAGAATTTTTCCGTGATCTACATTTTTTTTTACTTAATGTAATTTTTTTCATTGTAATACACATTTATTTCCCTTTTAGTGCTTTTTTTGGGTTCTTACAATAGAGCTGATGATCTTTTTAATGGGTGTTTTCAAAAGAAAGAGGTGATGAGATAAGGATCAGAACTGCTGAAAGACGTGTAGGAAGTAGCAGGGTTTTTCTTCTAGACTCAGAACCTGGTAAGAGTTTTTAGAGTTTGAACGTGACTCAATCCTTTGTCTTATACATGAATCCTCTCTTTTTATATTCAGCCAGTGGATTATTTTTGAACCCCTAGTTCTAGGAAAGCTCAAATGTGAGTGCTTCAAAGAAGTGTGTTATTTATGAACCACCAAGCTGAGGACCAAAACAGGTTTTATGAGAAACTTACTTTTAACAGCATAGTGTTAATTATCCATAAGCAACTTAATTATCTTATGCTAATAGAGGGGATTATGGCATGAATACATTAAGTCCACTTTATTTATTTATTTATTTTTTTTGAGGCGGAGTCTCACTCTGTGCCCCGGACTGGAGTGCAGTGGCCAGATCTCAGCTCACTGCAAGCTCCGCCTCCCGGGTTTACGCCATTCTCCCGCCTCAGCCTCCCGAGTAGCTGGGACTACAGGCGCCCGCCACCTCGCCCGGCTAGTTTTGTATTTTAGTAGACACAGGGTTTCACCGTGTTAGCCAGGATGGTCTCGATCTCCTGACCTCGTGATCCGCCCGTCTCGGCCTCCCAAAGTGCTGGGATTACAGGCTTGAGCCACCGCGCCCGGCCTAAGTCCACTTTAAACTAACTAACTTAAATATTTTTATATTATTGTGTCTGTTACTCTAAGAGTTCTATAAGGAAGGGGCCATATGGTTGGTTGTGGTGGCTCACACTTGTAATCCCAGCACTTTGGGAGGCCAAGGCCAGAGGAATCCTTGAGCTCAGAAGTTCAAGGCCAGCCTGGGCAACACAGTGAGGCCCCATCTCTACAAAAAATAAAACACTTAGCTGGTTATGGTGGTGTGCGGCTGTAGTCCCAGCTACTCAGGAGGCTGAGGCAGGAGGCTCACTTGAGTTCAGGAGTTTGAGGCTGCAGTGAGCCATGATAACACCACTGAACTCCAGCCTGGGCAACAGAGTGAGACTCTGTCTTACAAAAAAAGAGTGGGGGCATATAAGTTCAAAAGAAGTTTATAAGCAATTCACCTTCCTGATAGTGTCACTTATCACAGCCAGCCTTTCTTAAAGTATGGCCTGGGGTCCCATGGGGCTCCCTGAGACCTTATAGGGAGTCTGTGATGTCAAAACTATTTCCATAATGATACTAAGACATTATGTATCTTTTTCACTCTTGAATGTAGAAGTAGATTGGTGAATCAGATGTCACTATTAAGCCAGTACTTTAGTTTAGATGGAAAAATGTAAAACAATATCATTCTTCTATTTTTTTAATTGTAAAAAAAAGTAGTTCTTTTTTGTAAAAAATGTGTTGTTACCATAGTTATAATTTTTTTTTTTTTTTTTTTTTTGAGACAGGGTCTCGCTCTGTTGCCCAGACTGGAGGGAGTGGCATGATCACTGCTCATTGCAATCTCAACTTCCCAGGCTCAAGTGATCCTTCCACCTCAGCCTCCCAAATAGCTGGGACTACAGGCTCAAGCCACCATGCCCAGCTAATCCATGTATTTTTTATAGATATGGGGTTTTGCTATATTGACCTTGATGGTCTCGAACTCCTGGGCTCAAGCGATCCAACCATCTTGGCCTCCTAAAAGTGCTGGGATTACAGGCATGAGACCTGGCCCCATATTTACAATTTTAATTTTAAAGTTAATTAATAAATATTTAAATTATTCTCAGCTTTAATTGCTAAGATGATATATATCAATAGACATAACCCACCTAAGAAAAGTTATTTGAGGTCCTCAGTACTCTTGAAGAGATAAAGGGTTTCCTGAGACCCAAAAAGTTTGAGAATTATCAGACTAAAGCCAAGTACTGAGCTAGAGATACTCCCTCGTCTCCTGTATCTTTTTTTTTTTGAGACGGAGTTTCATTTTTGTTGCCTAGGCTAGAGTGCAATGACAAGATCTTGGCTCACTGAAATCTCTGCCTCTTGGATTCAAGTGGTTTTTCTGCCTCAGTCTCCCAAGTAGCTGGGATTACAGGCACCCACCACCACACCTGGCTAATTTTGTATTTTTAGTAGAGACAGAGTTTCCCTATGTTGGTCAGGCTGTCCTCAAACTCCTGACCTCAAGTGATCCACCTGCCTCGGCCTCCCAAAGTACTGGGATTACAGGCGTGAACCACCACATCCTCCCCTCCTGTATTTTTGAATGTTTGTTTTGCTGCCTACAGTTTTTACATAATTAATATAAGCTATATGAAGAATATTGTTCTCCTTTCATAAGTTTCCATGTGTCTCCATAGCCATTACTCTCATCGTTTGTAATCCCTGTTATACTCTATGATACTAATATATAATATTATAATTTAATGTAATTATTCTTTTTATAACAGTATTACATTTTTTGTTATGGAATATAGTCCAAGGTGACAGCAGGGTCAGTATCTGGTTAGGGCCCTCTCCTTACACTATAGACAGCAATCTTCTCAATACACCCTCACATGATCTTTCTTTGGTGCCTGCAGTGGACAGAGAGAGAGAAAGCCCTTTGGTGTCTCTTCCCATAAAGGCACTAATGCCACCATGAGGGCCCCACCCTCATGACCTCATCTAAACTTAATCACTCCGAAGGCCCCCATCTCCAAATACCATCACACTGGGGCTTTGGGCTTCAACTGATGAATTTCAAGGGGATATAATTCAGCCCATAGCAGAGGTTCACCCCAAAACAACCTAGTAGCACAAATTCACCTCATGTTAACTTATATATGATTGGGTATATTTTATATTAAATAACAGAAAACAATTTTAGGTACATGGGAGTTGTACAGCAGTTGCTTCAAAAAATACATGCTTACGGGGTTGGTGATTAGGGGTGACTTTGGAATCTACGTCAGGGGCTCACCATCCTCATCAGAAATCCTTCACTTCTCCAGAGAAAGGGCAGCCACATAATCATTTGCCCAGGCCCCAAATGCTCTACCTGGGATGTTTGATTGGCTTGAGCAAAAGGACTTTGATGTTCCTTTCGGGGGAGCTCAAAGGACCGCTCAGCTGCCATAGATTATCCCAAAGTTCTGTGTAGTCAGATTGCCTGGTGCTTTATTCCTAAGCTGCTTTGATGCCTTCCTGCCCTCACCTTGCCTGACTTCTGAGCAGCAGGGCCCGCCGTTCACCTCTTGGCCAGTCCCAGCCTCAGCAAGTGCACGCTGTTGGTTGATCTTTGACTTTCAACTCTACCAGCCCCGCAGCTGCTTCTTATAAGCAATTTGTAATGCCCCCTTTACTCTCCTAAAATAAAATTCATAGCTAATATAACCTGCCTACACATATAATGTTTACACATCGATTTAAAGACAGAAAATATGTGTTTTTCAACCTGTAAACGCTCAGGTATTACTCCATAAGATGCATAAAGTAGGGAGAGACTTGTACGTAACCATGAGATCCCTGAGAGAGGAACAGACACGCAGCTGATGTAATCAGGGGTGGTATATTGACAACTCAGATACTACGGCAGCTCATTATTGGCCATGGGAAGTTTCCAAAATGGTGAACCATCTTGGTAAAGTTCCAAACACAATTATACTACATTCTGCCCTTGATTTACCCAGTAATTGCACTTATGAAAACTTCAGTACAAAAACTCTGTGAAAAATATTTTATATATAGGATCAGACAATTATACACATACTTTTCATCTACATGAGTCCCCACGGGGACATTCAAAAGCTGTGTAAGACACAGCACAAATTCCTCATTGTATGAGACTGCCTTTTGGTGACTCGGGCCCTGAACACTAAAGGCAAGTGGGACCCACTCTACTATGATTACAACAACAACGTATCTGCCCACACATTTCCAAAGCAGCCCTTAGGGGTTGGCACTACCACCCCTAAGGACCACTTAGCTAGACTGGAGAATCTTTCATAAGTAATCTATGCTTGGCGGAATTCTAAAATGGCCCCCAAGATTCCCAGCCCCTGGTGCACAAACACCTTCTCCCAGGTATTTAATCTGACACTAATCCAGATGCTGCTCTGAAGGGATTTTGCAGGTGTAATTAAGGCTCCAAATAAATGGACATTAAGATAGAGAGATTATCCTCAGTTGGCCTGACCCAGTCCTTAAAAAGGACTGGGCTCTTTCTGGCAAGGGAATGATTGGCAGCCTTGAGGGGGTAAGAGTGGCCTGCAGCTGACCATCAGCAAGGAAATGAGGATGTGAGTTCTACAGCTGCAAGGACTTGAACTTGACCAACCGTCCTGTATGAGCCTAGAAACTGATTCTTCCCCCAGAGCTTCTAGCAAGGGACATAACTCAGCCAACTCCTTAATTTCAACCTTCTAAGGTTCTAAGAAGAGAACCCAGTCACTCTGTGCTAGACTTCTAACCTGCAGAATTGTGCTCTAATGAAGGAGTGTTGATTTAAGCCTCTAAGTTTGTGGTAATTTGTTGTGCAGCAACAGAAAACTCACACATAATTTAATTTTATTCATTTTGTTTTAAGAGACAGGGTCTCCCTGTATTGTCCAGGCTGTTCTCAAACTTCTTGCCTCAAGCAATCCTCCCACCTCAGCCTCCCAAAGTGCTGGGATTGTAGGTTTGGGCCACTGTACCTGGTCTCACACATAATTTAATAAGGCAATGCAATGCGTTCACTGAGACACTGAGCATCCCCCTTGTCGCCCTCTGTCAACCACCCATTCTCTGTCCCTACCACTGACCCTCATGGTTGGACTGGGAAGAAGTCATATCAATTCTTCTCAGTTTCTTGCCCTCTCTATCTCTCTGAATATGAGGGTGAAAAGCATATACTGAAATTTCAAAAACTGACCACACTCCCTGATTCTAGATCCTCCCTGCGGATGTTGAAGGTCGTTCGGGTTCTCTGGTTCAGCCCACAGCCTATGTTTGCCTCATTTATAACCTCTGCTTATGCTTTTCATCATGAGACACTATGCTGGTGAAACCTAAACAGGAAAAGTAATGTGTAACCTTAATTATTTATTGAAATCTGATCTGCATGTTTTACTCATTGCTGCAGAAGGTCACATAAATCTAATCTGTATGAAAACAATGAAAAAATGTTCTTCAGCATACATGGGACTGAAATACTTCACATTTTGTGTGCAGGAAAGAATCCCAGGCCCTTAGGTATGACCCATTGCCTACTTCCCTCTGGGACTATTTTTTTCTGTGTTCTCCCACCCCCCACTGCCCTTTGTAGCCATTAGGCATCAGAAATGCCACCAACAGAACCAGTTCACTCTGGAAGGCTCTCTTTTTTGTTCCTTTTGGAAACATGAAAGCCACATTTGAGAGCTTTATGACAATTACTATTTTAAAATTTAAAGCCCATAAAATCATCTTTGAAATAAAGAATAACAGTTGGTTCAAAGACCAGGCTTGGTTTTTCTACTTCACGTGCCTATATTTGCTTCCATGGGATGCTATGGACCCATGCCCCTTTTTGTAAAGACATGTGGTACCAGTATAGAGGCCATAAGTTTACTATTATCTGTGCAATTGACTTATTTCATGAATTTGCCACCAGACTGTCTTCTGATAGTGTTTAGCCATCACAAAAGGGGCCTTCAAGTATTTATAGCATTCCCTTCTTTTTTGCCTTAAAATATACTCTGGATTTCTCAAACTTAAAATCAGCATGTGTTGTACATTAATTTTCTTCCTGATCTTTCCCCCTGATTACATATCTCTCCCATTTTCTTAATCGCTTTGACACAGGATTATTTTGGTGCCACTTTGCCAGCCAAAAATCTCCACAGTCAGCAGTTCCTCTGCTCGGACTTCACATGGGCCTGCTGGGCTCACTTCACCCACTCTGCCCGGCAGGCTGTGCTCTGCTCATGCTACTGGCCCAGATCTCATGCCTGCTGTGGCTCTGTGCCCAGCTTGTGGCTGGTTAGGGTGTGCAGTGACCAGCTTCTGCCTTGGGTGCCAGCGTCTGGACAAGGGAGATGTGGTGGTACCCAAAAACTCAGAGATGCCAGCAACCGTAGAGCCCCCAAGGGGTGTTACAGCTTTTGGTTGGGGAGTCCCAAGGTCTGAGTCCCTAGAAAGTGTCACAGATTGTTCGGTTCTGCCACCTGCAGCTCAGTGAATGGGGGCGTGTGGTGTCAAGTGGTTATTCACTCCAGTAGCTCTGCGAGCAGGAAGGTATGTTACAGCTCTTTTTGCACCCTCCATTCAGCGGGTTCCAGGTTCTTGTCCCATGACCAAGAGGAATGAGGTATGCAGACATCGGAGAGTGAGCAAGGCAGATAAAATTTTATTGAGCAAAAGAAAAGCTCTTGACAATGAGAGGTGCCCCAAAGCAAGCAGCCCTCTGTGTGAGATGGGGTTGAAAGTGGGTAGCGGTCTGTGGGGCTGAGTCTGGGTTTTTGTGGGCTCAGAATGGGAGAGTATGTGCTAATTGGTCCATGATTTGGCCTGGAAAAAACGCCATTCAATTGACTAAAAGGCAGGAAGGAAGTTATCACTCTGGTGGTGGACTCCACCCAGAACTGGCAGTTTGGTTTTCAGGCTTCAGGCTGTCTTTGACTTGAAGGTCAGGTTTCACTGGGGACCTGTCCCTATCTGCCTAGGAATTTGTCTCCTGCTGCTATCAGCTTTATTAAGGTATAATTTACATACCATAAAAATTTAACCATTATAAGTATAGAATTTATTATTTCCATGAATAGAGTTGTTAAACCATTACTGCAAATCCAGTTTTAGAACATTTCCGTCTTCCCTAAAAGTTCTCTCATGTCTGTTTACAGTTAATCCCTGATCCCACTGCCAGCCCCAGACAATCACTGATCTGCTTTCTATCTCTGTAAATGTGCCTTTTCTGGACATTTCATATGAATGGAATTATACAAATAGAGTCTTTTGTATTTGGCTTTTTTCACTTAGCACAAGTTCATTTGTACTGTAGTATGTGTCTTAGTTCTTTCTTTTTTGCTGCTGAATAGTATTCCATTGCATAAAAATACCATATCCTATTTACTCATTCATCAGTTCATGGACATCTGGGTTGTTTCCAGTTTTGAGCTATTGTGAATAATACTTCTCTGAACATTACGCATGTGTTTATGTGGATCAGTTTTAATTTCACTAGGGTAAATTCCTAGGGGCGAGTTACTGACGTTCTGGTTTCTGTCTCACTGACTCCTCATATAAGAACTTAGGATGCATAGAGCAAAGTCTGGTGTTCTGAAGGCATCCACCTAGGCAGGTGGCCTATGTAGAGGATGGCCCTCCTCCTCCGCCACTATCTGGTAGTGTCAGTGGAGAAGGGAGTGGAAAAGATGACTGTCTATCAGTGGTTACTGGCTGAGCTGCCATATGTGGCAGTGGCCCTACTCAGGCTTGAGAGTCCCTAAAGCTGAATTCCCTGATGGCCCCTATGGATTCTCAAGGAACATATTTCAAGATTTGGTTTTTAGGCCAGGTGTAATGGCTCACACCTGTAATCCCAGCACTTTGGGAGGCCAAAGTGGGCAGATCACCTGAGGTTGGGAGATCGAGACCAGCCTGGCCACCATGGCGAAACCCCATCTCTACTAAAAATACAAAAATTAGCTGGGTGTGGTGGTGCACACCTGTAACTCCAGCAACTTGGGAAGCTAAGGCACAAGAATCACTTGAACCCAGAGGTGGCGGTTGGAGTGAGCGAGATCACGCCACTGCACTCCAGCCTGGGTGATAGAGTGAGACTCTGTCTCAAAAA
>NW_016803819.1:1728374-1731969 GCF_001698545.2 Rhinopithecus bieti
AAAAAAAAAAAAAAAAAAAAAAAAAGACTAGTTTTATAAATAAATATATATACATGTATTTTAAATTATATACATATTTTATTTAAAAAATTTTAAATATATCTATTTTTTGAGGCAGGTTCTTGCTCTGTTGCCCAGGCTGAAGTGCAGTGGCACAAATGCTGCTCACCATAGTTTCGATTTCCTAGGCTCAAGCAATCCTCCCACCTCAGCCTGAGTAGCTGGGACCACAGGTGTGCACCACCATGGCTGACTGATTTTTGCATTTTTTGTAGAGACAGGGTCTTGCTATGTTGCCCAGGCTGGTTTTGAACTCCTGGCTGAAGCAATCCTCCCATCTTGGCCTCCCAAAGTGCTGGGATTACAGGCATGAACCCCGCCTGGCTTATTAATATGTTTAAGTGTCCTCTATTACTATTTTAAATTTACAATAACAGGCAGTATATGTTAGTAAGAACTTCTGATTTGGAAGACTTGGACTTGAATCTTGATTCTGTCACTAACTGTATATATTTCCTTGAGCAAAAAGCCTAACTTCTCAGGATCATTGCCAAAAGAGGGGGAACATACCTAACTAGTAGGGCCATCTTGTGGCTTAAAAAGGAGATAATTTTTTTTTGGGACCAAGTCTCACTTTGTGGCCCAGGCTGGAGTTTGGTGGTGTGGTCTTGGCTCACCGCAACATCTGCCTCCCAGGCTCAAGTGATTCTCCTGCCTCAACCTCCTGAGTAGCTGGGATTACAAGCACCTGCCACCACAACTGGCTAATTTTTGTACTTTTAGTAGAGACAGGGTTTCACCATGTTGGCCAGGCTGGTCTTGAACTCTTGACCTCAGGTGATCAGCCTGCCTCAGCCTCCCAAAGTGCTGGGATTACAGGCATGAGCCACTGTGCCTAACCAATACCAAGTAATTCTTATACAAGAGAAGTTTGGCAAACTCAGATGTACCCAGTGCTTCCCAAGCCTGCTCAATTGTAAGAATCACCAGAGAATGCTATTAAGCTTCCAAATCTATTGATAAGCCCATCCAGACCTTTTTTTTTTTTTTTTTTTGAGGCAGAGTCTCATTCTATTGCCCAGGCTGGAGTGCAGTGGTACAATCTCAGCTCACTGCAACCTCCACCTTCTGGGTTCAAGCGATTCTCCTGCCTCAGCCTCCCAGGTAGCTGGGATTACAGGCATGCACCAACACGCTCAGCTAATTTTTAGTAGAGATGGGGTTTCACCATATTCTTCAGGCTGATCTTGAACTCCTGACCTAAGTTGGTCTACCCGCCTCGGCCTCCCAAAGTGCTGGGATTACAGGTGTGAGCCACCGTGCCCGGCCCATCCAGACCTATTAAACTTGAATCTCCAGGGGAGGACTGGGACTCAGTGGATTTAATATGCTACCCAGCTAATTCTCCTGACCAGGCAAACTTGAGAAACACCACCTAGTCTAGCCCTCAGTGTTGGCTGTTCTACAAAAACTCCTGTGTGCTTAAAGAAAAAGTCAAATTCCTTACTCCCAGAGATGCTGATTCTGGGTCGGGCACAAGTATCCAAAGTTTATTATTTTTTGTTTTATAAGCTACCATCCCTGAGTTTGAGGAATAACTGCAATGCATCACTGTTGCAGCCATTCTTTCAGAAAGCAAATTGTGCTCATTTTTCGTGGTTACTTATTGAGTCCTTGAGCATGTGCAGTTCTACACGGCAGTATATCCAGAAGCTAAGAATTAGAAAAGTAAAGGTGTCTGGGCCTACTGTAAGGCAGATGGCTATGCTTTAGTCAGGAGTAGGCTGAGGCAGCCTTCTAGTGCAGCATAACTCAGCAGGTTTGGAGTGCAGGTGCACAACTCCACACAGTATGTAACCACGCCAAGTCAGGCACATTATGTAACCATGCCATGTAAGGTGCATTAGGTGATCACCCACGTGAGCTCATGCTTGGCTTGGAGTCACTATTGTCTGTAAAAGGTATAATTACCCTGCTGATGCTGTACATATGGCTGGCACTCAGGGAGAGAACGTACATACAGCTTGCGGCCACAGCTCATGCCCAGGCTTGTTTGCACCCAGAGAGAGAGAGTAAAAGCCATGTTGAAACTGTCTACAATTCCTCGAGTGTTTTTCTAGCTACCCACTACCCCACCAACTCCCCTCAGACCTCAGTTAGAATCTAACACCTGCCTACAAAGTGGCTGGGAACAAGTCACAGAAGCAGAAGGAAAAGGACTGAGATGCACAAAGAGTAAAGAAAAAGAATCCTCAGTGACAGGTTGCTGTCATGTAGGGGAAGTAGAGATCCCTGGTGAGCTTTGACATATCCTCCAAGGGACCTGGTTGGCAGAATGTCTAGGGTTGTGTCTTGAGGGAAGCCCCTGGTGGGCTGTGTCCATTCTCTATCTAGCCAGATCCTGAGCTAATTACAGGAAGCTACTACCTCCTCCAAGTCAGGGAGCTCACTGATTGCTTCTGACTGGAATGTTGTTCTACTTAAGGCAGAAAACCCGTAAGAAGATTAATTCTTTTCCAGTATCTTGGACTTGATAGGAAAGCACACAAGTCTGACAGTCAATTACAATGAATCAGAATTCATTTATTTCAGTAATATTTATATCTGTACAAGGCGATTCTCTATTTTACTCTGCCTATCCATGTTGTAAGTTTTCAGTTGTCTCCTAAGGTTGTCATAAATTTTTTCTCGTTGTCTTGCCAGCATCCATATCATCTCTTCTTATGTTGAGAGTATAGGGAGAAATAGACCCAGGCTTGGCTCCTCTAACAGCCCTCCCAGAGGATCAAGTGCATGACAGATCCAGGCAGAAAGAAGCACAGTGAAAGCAGTGACCTAGAAGGGTGCTGCTTTATCTGGCTCTGCTGGCTCTGACCCCTGGAATCTTGGTGGCTGTGGTCAGGTAGGGTTCTTAGATAATCCAGTGTTTACCCCAGACATGAAAGAAACAAATTACAATCATGAGCCCTATAATGACGTTTCAGTCATTGATGAACTGCATATATGACAGTGGTTCCATAAGAGTAATGGAGCTGAAAAATTCCTGTTGCATAGTGACATTGTAACCATCATAGCACAACTTCACTCCAGTGTGGTGATGATGCTGGTGTGAAAAATCTTACTGCATTGCCAGTCATATAAAAGTCTAGTACACACAGTTATGTACAGCACATAGTGCTTGATAATAATAAATGACTATGCTACTGGGTTATATACTTACTATACTATACTTTTTTCATTACTTTTGAGTGTACTCCTTCTACTTATTAAAAAAAGTTAACTGTAAAACAGCCTCAGGCAGATCCTTCAGGAGGTATTCCAGAAGAAGGCATTATTATCATAGAAGATGACAGCTCCATGCATGTTATTGATCCTGAAGATCTTCTAGTGGGACAAGATGTGGAAGTGGAAGACAGTGATATTGATGATCCTGACCCTGTGTAGGTGAAGGCTAATGTGTGTGCTTGTGTTTTAGTTTTAACAAAAAAGTTTAAAAGTATTAAAATAGAGAAAACTTGAAAAGATATAAAGAAATAAAATATTTTTGTAAAGCTGTACAATGTGTTTGCGTTTTTTTTTTTTTTTTTTTTTTTTT
>NW_016803819.1:1733919-1744559 GCF_001698545.2 Rhinopithecus bieti
AAAAAAAAAAAAAAAAAAAAAAAAAAAAAAAAAAAAAAAATCTAACATTAAATCTCAGCCTAAAAACACAATAGGAAATCTCAGAAACTTTTGCTGGGATAATTGGAACACACCAAGGAAAACCAGCACAACAATTGCCAGGTGAAAATGTTCGTGTTCATCTGAATCACCATTGGTGACCTAGTTTGGCCAAACCATTGTGTTATCTCATCCTCCTAACATACAGCACCTGAGTCAGCATTCTGAAAAACAAAACAAAACAAAACAAAAAAGCAACACCAATTTTCAAAATAAGTTTGAACTTGGCCAACTTGTGTTTTATGACCTTAACAGCAGCAAGCAATAATGTTTGTTACAGTTTAATTTGTTTTCTAAAGAATTGATGTCCCTGGGCCTTCATCTAAACTAAAAGTGACATTGTGGTACTTAAAATGCAAAACATTCAGGACCCACATGGAGTAAGAACGGACTGATTTTCATGTATGTTTAAAAGGTAATGGATTGCATTGATTGCCATTTTATATGGAATTCTGCCTCTCATACTAGGATTTTTCAATATGAAAATTCAGATTTAAGTTAGACAAAGGCAGAGGAAATATTTTGACTTTGGGTCAATGTGGATATGCAACAGGAAAACTTCCTCTTCCAAATATCTGGGAAAGCCATGATCACACCCTTGAAAACATCATTTGCTAACGAGTAGATCTGTTTTGTAACTGGAGAACATCTGCCTTGCATTTCCAGAGCCCCCTCATTTGAGGGTATGATTTAGAGAAGCACCAAGCTGTAACATCCCAATGGTAGTTTTTAATATTTTTCAAGGGCATCCCAAATTCCAGGCTGTTTTTTCCTATTGGTTGTAGGCTTCAGTTGCTCTCCAGGGCTGACCTGGTTGTACTTTTGTTACATTTATTTAGTATAGAAGATCTAGAAGAATGTTTACTAAATGAGCTTTAGGGTTCACCAACCCTTAGGTTTTCATTGCCCAAAAGCATCAGTGACTGACATGTATGTCTAATACCTACTGCTCTGGGAGCTGCGCTCTGCCTCACCCACATGGCCACTGTGGGAGATGCCATTTTCTTATGTGACCCCCAACCCTCATCCAAGCTGGGCTGTCTCTTCCTTGACTTTTTATTTTTATTTTGGATTCAGGGGGTACATGTGCAGGTTTGTTACATGGATATATTGCGTGATGCTGAGGTTTGGGCTTCTATTGAACATACCACCCAAACAGTGAATACAGTACCCAACAGGAAGTTTTTCAACCCTTGCTACCCTCCCTCTTTTCCTCCCTCCCTCCCTCCCTCCCTTCCCTCTTTCAGAGTCCCCAGGGTCTGTTGGTCCCCTCTTTGTGTTCATGTGGACCCATTGCTTAGCTCCCACTTATAAGTGAGAACATGTGGTATTTGATTTTCTGTTTCTGCATTAATTCACTTAGGATAATGGCCTCCAGTTGCATCCATGTTGCTGCAGAGGACTTACGATTTCACTCTTTTTCATGGCTGCAGAGTATTCCATGGGTGTACATGTACTACATTTTCTTTATTTAATCTTTATTTCTTTATTTAATCATTGTTGATAGGCACCTAGGTTAATTCTATAGCAAAGATGTCTTTGCTATTGTGAATCATGCTGCAATAAACATATGAGTGCAAGTGTCTTTATGGTACAATGATTTCTTTTCTTTTGGGTAATGGGATTGCTTGGTCCAATGGGAATTTTATTTTTATTTCCTTAAGAAAACTCTAATTTGCTTTCTGCAGGAGTTGAACTAATTTACGTTCCCACCAACAGTGTATAAGTGTTCCCTTTTCTCTGCAACCTCACCAACGTCTGTTATTTTTTAACTTTTTAATAATAGTCATTCTGACTGATGTGAGATGGTATCTCATTGTGGGTTTGATTCACATTTCTGTGATTATTAGTGGCATTGAACATTTTTTTCATATGCTTGCTAGCTGCTTGTATGTCTTCTTTTGTGAAGTGTCTCTGTCCTTTGTCCACTTCTCAATGAGGCGATTTGTTTTTTTCTTGCTGATTTGTTTATGTTCCTTACAGATTCTGGATATTAGTTCTTTGTCAGATGCGCTGTTTGAAAATATTTTTCTCATTCTGTGGGTTGTCTGTTTACTCTGTTGATAGTTTCTTTTGCTGTGCAGAAGCTCTTTAGTTTAAATTAGGTCCCAATTGTCAATTTTCTTTTCATTTCTATTTTTGTTTTTGAGATGACGTCTCACTCTGTCACCCAGCCTGGAGTGCAGTGGCGTGATCTTGGCTCACTGTAGTCTCTGCTCAAGCAATCCTCCCAACTCAGCCTCTTGAGTAGCTGGGATTACAGGTGTGCACCACCATGCCCAGCTAATTTTTGTATTTTTTGGTAGAGACAGGGTTTCTCCAGGTTGACCAAGCTGGTTTTGAACTCCTCAGTACAAGCTATCCGCCCACCTTGGCCTCCCAAATTGTTGGGATTACAGGTGTGAGCCACTGTGCCCGGCCTATTTTTGCTTTTGATGTCTTAGTCATAAATGCTTTGCATAGGCCAGTGTTCAGAACAGTATTTCCTAGGTTTTCTTTTTGGATTTTTAGTTTGAGGTCTTAACATGTAAGTCTTTAATCCATCCTTAGTTTTTGTATATGGTGAGAGGTAGGGGGTCCAGTTTCATTCTTCCGCATATGCTTAGCCAGTCTTCCCAGCACCATTTATTGAATAAGATGTCCTTTCCCCCATTGTTTATGTCAGTTTTGTCAAGATCAGCTGGTTATAGGTGTGTGGCTTTATTTCTGGGTTCTCTATTCTGTTTCATTGGTCTATGTGTCTATGTTTTTACCAGTACCATGCTATTTTGGTTACTGTAGCCTCGTAGTATAACTCGAAGTCAGGTAATGCAATGCCTCCAGCTTTGTTCTTTTTGCTTAGGATTGCTTTGGCTGTTTGGGCTCTCTTTGGGTTTTGTATACATTTTAGAATAATTTTTTTTTTCTATTTCTGTGAAAAATGACACTGGTAACTTGATAGGAATTGCATTAAATCTGTAGATCGCTTTCCAATCCATGAGAACAGAATGTTTTTCCATTTGTTTGTATCATCTATGATTTCTTTCAACAGTGTTTTGCAGTTCTTCTTGTAGAGAGCTTTGACCTCCTTGGTTAGATATATTCCTAAGTATTTTATTTATTTATTTATTTATTGGCTATTGTAAATGGGATTGCATTCTCGATTTGGTTCTCAGCTTGAACATTATTGGTATACAGAATTGCTAGTGAATTTTGTACATTGATTTTTGTATCCTGAAACTTTACTGAAGCCATTTGTGAGGTCTAGGAGTATTTTGGCAAAATCTTTAGGGTTTTCTATGTATAAAAACATTACTCGGGAGACTGAGGATTGCTTAGCCCTGGGAAGTTAAGGCTGCAGTGAGCCGAGATAGCACCACTCCACTCTAGCCTGAGTGATGGAGTGAGACCCCGACTCAAAAGAAAAAAAAATTATATTTTCACTGAAGAGAGATAATTTGACTTCGTCTTTTCCTATTGTCTTTCTTTCTCTTGCCTGATTGCTCTGGCTAGGACTTCCAGTATGATGTTGAATAGAAATAGAGAGAGTGGACATCCTTGTCTTGTTCCAGTTCTTGGAGGGAATGCTTTCAGCTTTAGCTCATACAGTATGATGTTGGCTGTGGGTTTGTCATAGAAGGCTCTGATTATTTTGGGGTATGTTCCCTCAATGTCTAGTTTGTTGAGGGTTTTTATCATGAAAGAATATTGGAATTTATCAAAACATTTTCTGCATCTGTTAAGATGATCATATGGTTTTTGTTTTTAATTCTGTATAAACAGAATTCACACCATAAGGTATGAATCACATTTATTGATTGGCATATGTTGAACCATCCTTGCATCCCAAGAAGAAAGCCCACTTGATTGTGGTAAATTATCTTTTTGATGTGCTGCTGGATTCCATTTTCTAGTATTTTGTTGAAGAGTTTTTAATCTGTATTTATCAAGAATATTGGCTTATAGTTTTTTGTTTGTTTGTTTGTTTGTTTTGAGACGGAGTCTTGCTCTGTCGCCCAGGCTGGAGTGCAGTGATGCTCACCGCAAGCTCCGCCTCCTGGGTTTTCTCCATTCTCCTGCCTCAGCCTCCCGAGTAGCTGGGACTACAGGCGCATGCCACTATGCCTGGCTAATTTTTTGTGTTTTTAGTAGAGACGGGGTTTCACCATGTTGGTGAGGATGGTCTCGATCTTCTGACTTTGTGATCCATCCACCTCGGCCTCCCAAAGTGCTGGAATTACAGGCATGAGCCACCCCGCCCAGCCTAGTTTTCTTTTTTTTGTTGTTGTTGTTGTTTTCTTGCTAGATTTTGGTATCAGGATGATACTGGTTTCATAGAATGAATTAGGGAGGAATTCCTACTCCTTGATTTTTTGGAAGAATTTCAGCAGGATTAGTACCATCTCTTCTCTGTATGTTTCATAGAATTCAGCTGTAAATCTGCCTGGTCCAGGGCTTTTTTTTTTTTTTTTTTGGTTGGTAGTATATATATATATATTTTTTTTTGTAAATGAGTCAATTTCTTAACTCATTTTTGGTCTGTTAAGGGTTTCAATTTCCTTCTGGTTCAATCTTGGGAGTTTGTGTGTATCCAGGAATTTATCAATTTCCTCTAGATTATCTCGTTTGTGCACATAGAGATGTTTATAGTAGCCTCTGAGGATCTTTTGTATTTCTGTGGGATCAGTTGTAATGTCATCTTTGTCATTTCTGATTGTGCTTATTTGGATCTTGTCACTTTTACTAATGTAGCTAGCAGTCTATCAATTTTGTTCATCCTTTCAAGAAACCAACTTTTTATTTTGTTGATTAAAAATTTTTTTGTCTCAATTTCATTTAGTTCTGCTCTGGTTTTAGTAATTTTCTTTCTTCTGCTAACTTTGGGTTTGTTTTGTTTTCTAGTTCTTTTATCATTTTGAATTTATTGTAATATGGAGAAAGCCAATCTATAATGAAAACCAATAGTCAAAACAGAGAGCCTGAGAAGAGAGACCAAAGGGGATTGCTGGCTGGTTTTATAGCCCTGGTTCCAGTAGTTCCTTCGGTTCAACAGCATGCCTGCTTGGTTTGGTTTTTCTAGAACTCCTTGGGTTTCTATCACTTGAAACCAAACAAATACAACATCAAGAGTAGTTTATAGTCACCTCCAGGGAAAAGTTCTTTTTCTGGAACTTACTTGAATGATTTGTACATCTATACTCTATTTGGTTGCCAGAAACAGTGTTAGCTGAGTAGCTTTCTTCATTAGAATTTACTGGAGGAGATAAAAATGGGAGAAATAAGTTCAATCAAGATTTTTTGTCCTTAATACAAAAAGATGCTATTATTGACACTCAATAGAATGCTTATTTATTATTATTATTATCATTATTGTTAGGGCTGGTCAAATGAAGCAGTGGGAGTGGAGAGGAAACAAAGAAATCTGTAACTAGTTATGATCAATTTGTTGTAAACACCACTATATGGGACCAGCCTAAAATTCTTTTTGAGTTACTTTTCTAATGATTAGCATTAACGCCATTCAAATTTGTAAATGGCACATATTGAACACCTATTGTATGCTGGGCACTAAGCACATAGAGATAAAGGCCTAATTCTCTACGGAAGTTCATGGTCTAGAACGATTGTGCTCAAATTGTCCTCTTCAAGTTGGCAGCCACTGCATCACCTGGGAACTTGTGAGAAGCGCAAATGACTCTAAAACTCAGCAATCCCTGTTTTAACAAGCCCTCCAGGTGATGCTGACATAGCTAAAGTGTGAGAACTGATCTAGGGACTTATTTATGTATATCTGCTTACCCATCTCCCTTTTCACTAATGGAACAATTTGTAAACTATAATACAAACCCAACCCCCAATTTAAATGATTGAAAATGGAAATCATTTTGAGCTTTCTGAACAATAAAATCAAGCTGTAGACATCCTGGGAAAATCACTCATGCCCTTGCCCCAGGGCCAACAATAAAGGTAGGTGTGGGCTCCTGGTCTGTCTAAAGTGGCTCCAGCTTATCGCAACAGATAAGACAACACATGGAAATAAATCGGAATGCTTGGCCCTTGCAGGTCTTGACTCCATCTTGGCACAACCTCACTCAAACCCGGTCTGTGAGCTGGGAGCCTGTGCCAGGGCCTCTGTGGGGAGGTATCTGAGAAAAGTCAGCCATATCAGCCTTCAAACCACATCACAGAGCTCTCACCCTTTCCTTCCTCTATTAAAACCTATTACTTGGTGCAAACAGAGAGAAACTGAGAACAAACTAAAATCAGTGTGTTTAGAGAAGGTAAGAATTCTTCAACCCTGAGAAGTTCTAATTGTCACTGTCTTTGTGAAGACTCTGTCTTCTAGTCACCTTCTCTCACAAAACTTTCTCATTTGCTCTATCATTTTGCTTCATTTCTTAATTTTAATATTTCCCATCACTCAGTCTAATTAAGTAAATATGTCAGTGAGTACCTAATAGGCAAGCCAAGCATAACATGATGAAGAAGACTTAGTTCTCGCTCTCAAGAAGCCTAGAGTTGGCGATATTTCACAATCAGTCAACCACCACTTGAGGGCTGAAGTGCATGCCAAGCATTCAACTAGGTTCTGGGTGTTAAAAATGAATACAACACCAACTGGACACTGAAAGAGCTTGTTGCCTGCAGGAGAGATGGGTACAAACAAAACATGCTAAGGGCTGTCATGGAGGTAAGAATGCATTAAGAAAGGGCAGAGATGAGAATGAGTGAATCTATCTGAATGAGCAGAGGAAGGCTAGAAGGAGAATCCACCTTTGGAGTTGGGTTGGCCCTGTCAAGGGTGGTGGACAGAGGGATGGCCTGTGACAATGTAGTGTGTCCAGAGGAAAGGGGAAAGCTCATGCTGGCTAGAGTGCACCTCTCACGGTTGAAGATTAGGTTGGAAAAGTAGGCTAGGGCTAGGTTGTGAAGGATTTCATATGCCACACAGCAGGCTTCAGAGTTGAGACCTGATTCTCTAAAGAGTAGAAGCTGATCAAGGTTTTATCAAGTAGGGAAGAGATATGATCAGATCCAGGTCTTAGGAAGCAGTGCAGAGGGTGGATTTAAGGTGATAAAATCAAGAAGTGAGTGTTTTAGTTACCAGTCACTGTGTAACAAATGACCCCAAACTGAGAGACTAAAAATGATGATCTGTTATTGTTCACAATTTTGTGAGTTAGTTGAATGGCTCTTCTGCTGTTCTCATCTGGGCTCACTCATATGATGCCATTCAACTAGTGGCTCTGAGGGTTGGACTCAGGACACTGCAAAGGCTGGGCCTCTTTATCTATGTGGTCTCGAGGCCATCCTTGTTCCATGGTCACTCATCTTTCAGTATCTAGGCCATGTTTTCTCACATATTGGTGAGAATGTAAAGAAGGCTAATGCCGAACTTCCATGTCTTCTCAAGGCCTATCCTTGGAGGTTGCATGATATCACTTCTGCTACAGTGTATTGGTGATAGCCACATGGGAGAAGGAGACAAGATGAAAATGTGAATACAAGTTGGTTTATTGGGAACCACATGATTATTAAGTTATTTTCAGAATGTAGGCAATAGACAATGAAAGGCTGAGCTATGAAGTCATGTGAGTGGAGAGGAGAAGATATTTAGAAAATGGAAGAATTCACCATGCAATAGGACATCATATTAAAGCTTAGATGAGAGTTACAGGCGCACAGTGCTAATGAAGGTCAGGTTGCAGGTGTAGTGGATACTGTTGGTGCTTCCTCCTCCATCCCCATTAGCTGCCAATCCTCCATCTCCCAGGTGCTGTGAGTGCTGGCTGACAACTCACAGCTGTTCCTTTCTCTGGAAAATTGCCCTCAACTGAACAGGAGCTGTCTGCTAGGGAGGAGATATACTCCACCTCTTACTGATTGGCACAGGCCACAAAAGGCTGCCCCCTTGCCTGTGGGTGAGATTGACTCAGTGGTACAATTTATGCTCCAGAGCTTCCCTGTGGGATCAGGCTGAAGCTGGTCTCCAGGTGAGTCTACATCCTTGCTCAGCCACTTCTCCTGCTCTATGCTGCTTCCTTCACTTTCCTTCTTCTGAGAGCGAGTCCCGGCTCTAAGAAACCCAACCTAAGAAGCGGAGAGAAAAAATGTTCAATTAGGTGCTGGAATTCTTTTTGTATATTTTTTGTATATATTCTAGGTGCTGGAATTTCTTTTTTCTTTTTTCTTTTCTTTTTTTTTTTTTTTCAGAGTCTCTCTCTGTCACCCAGGCTGGAGTGCAGTGGGATGATCTCAGCTCACTGCAAACTCCACCTTCCAGGTTCAAGCCATTCATTCTGCCTCAACCTCCCGAGTAGCTGGAACTACAGGTGTGCACCACCATGCCTGGCTACCTTTTTTTTTTTTTTTTTTTTTTTGTTTTTAGTGGAGACAAGCTTTCACCATGTTGGCCAGGCTGGTCTGTAGCTCCTGACCTCAAGTGATCCGCCCACCTCAGCTTCCCAAAGTGCTGGGGTTACAGGCATGAGCTACTGAGCCCAGCCCCTAGGTGCTGGAGTTTCTAATAGGTTAGCTCCTCTACGCTTTCTTAGTTATGCTATTTTCTCCACTTTTCAGTTCATGGTTCTCTCCCTACTTTTTGTCTTCTCCCCTATAAATTAGTTTCTCCTTAAAGATTTTTCTGCACAACTGGGCAGATTTATTTAGGAATGCTTAGATGATTCTTTCTGTTAGCTTTATCTGCAAAAGATAAAGCTTTACAGAAGGGAAGCCAAAAAGATAGGATTAACTCCAAAACATAATGACCTCAAGCTTATAATAGTTGTTCTATGAATAAAGAACACAGACTATGAGTTTGAAGACCCCACAGAGTAGACATCTGTTACATGTTTCTTCAGCATCTGTGTTAGTCCAATCTGTGTCACAATAAAGAAATACCCAAGGCTGGGCAATTTATAAAGAGAAAAGGTTCATTTGTCTCATGGTTCTGCAATTTGTACAGGAAGCATAGTGCTAGCATCTGCTTCTGGTGAGGGGTTCAGGAAGCTTACAATCATGGTGGAAGGCCAAGAGGGAGCAGGCATATGATATGGCAAAAACGAGCAAGAGAGAGGGGGCGGTCCCAGACCCCTTTAAACAACCAGATCTTGCACAAGCAAGAACTCACTCATCACAAGGGCGGGTGGTGCTAAACCATTCATATTAGTCAGTTCTCACACTGCTTTAAAGATACTATCTGAGACTGTGTCATTTATAAACAAAGGAGGTTTAATTGACTCACAGTTCCACACGGCTGGGGAGGCCTCAGGAAACTTACAATAATGGTGGAAGGGGCAGTAGGCACATCTTACATGGCAGCAGGTGACAGAGAGTGTATAGGAGGAAATTCAAACACATATAAAACCATCAGATCTTGTGAGAGCTCCGCCCCCATGATCTAATTACCTCCCATCAGGTCTCTTCCTAGACAGGTGGGGATTATGAGGATTACAATTCAAGATGAGATTTAGGTGGGGACACAGTGAAACCATATCACCATTCGTGAGGGATCTGCCTTCATGATCCAATCACCTCCTCCCAGGCCCCACCTCCAACATTGAGAATCACATTTCAATGTGAGATTTAGAGGGGACAAACTTCCAAACCATATCAGGGTCCTTTTACCCTCTGACCCATAGCCCGATTCCTCCAATAAGGACCAATCCTCTTTTCCACCCTTAGCCCATGTTCTTCAGGTGGAGCCCCATTTCTGATTCAGAGGAAGGCATGCAACCTAGATATACACTGATCAGCACATGATACTACCCAGAGACTTGTTCACAGATACAGACCACAGGTCAGGCCAATCAGACAATCAGACTCAATTCAAAACTTTGCTTAAGTTCCCAGAGAAGGAGGTTCCTGCTTTTCTTCCTTTTGGTGTGAATCAGGAAGTATGTAACCCCAGGAGCTGCCGGCAGCTATTGTTTGCTGGTGAGTGGAGGCTCCAAGCAGGAGGAAGTCAGCACAGGGGAAACAGAGCTAAGAAATAGACAAACTGCATCCTGATGTCATAATATGAGCTCTTGTATAAAGCTGTGCCTATTATTCCTGGACTCTGCAGTTACATGAGCCAAGAGATGTCTTTTTTTTTTTTTTTTTTTTTGGCTTAAGCTGGTTCCAGTTGCGTCCTGCCACCTGCAACCAAAAGAGAACCAACTAGAACACATGGAATTTTTATTTAAATAAAGCACTTGCTTTATTATACTTAGACATTTTTCTATAATAATAGACATTTATTATACTTAGACATTGAAGTGCTTACATGGACATTTAATGAGGCTTCTTAATTAGAAAACTAAATAAAAATAAAACAGTATTAGCCAAAATGAAGACTGGCAGGTAGGTGGAGGGAGTAGGACACACGAACACGTACTCAGCTCCTAGTCCATTATCCTCTTCATTTTGTCACATCACTGCTAAATTCCAAACCTCTTCTATACAGATGCTCTGCTTGTTATCTTGTTTCTATTGGGTCTTTGGATATTTTTCTTTTTCTCATTCCCTTTTTATCTCTATTCAAGGGACCTACCTACAAATTTGAGGCATCCCTATATTAAAAAAAAAAAAAAAAAAAAAAG
>NW_016803819.1:1745081-1758379 GCF_001698545.2 Rhinopithecus bieti
AAAAAAAAAAAAAAAAAAAAAAAAAAAAAAAAAAAAAAAAAAAAAGAGTACACAACCCCTGGCTTCCAGATCTCTGGACTTGTTTCAGCTATTTAACATCGAAATGCTTCCCCAACCCTTACCATGATAACACCATGCACAGACTGCTTCACCAGTAATTTTAGAATGTTTACAAAAGGGATCATCAACTCACATCTATTAATATCCCCAACTCTCCTGGGAACCTTGCAAGGTAAGTATTTCTATAGCCATCTTATAGATGAGAATATTTAAGTTCAGAGTAAGTAATTTGGCCAGAGTCTAAAAGCTAGTAGGTGGGAGGCTGAGAAGGGTGGGTCACTTGAGGTCAGGAGTTCGAGACCGGCCTGGCCAACATGGTGAAACCCCTTCTGTACTAAAAATACAAAAATTAGCTGGGAATGGTAGCACACATCTGTAATCCCAACTACTTGGGAAGCTGAGGCAGGAGAATTGCTTGACTCCAGGAGGCAGAGGTTGCAGTGAGCCTAGGTTGCACCACTGCACTCCAGCCAGGGTCATAGAGTGAGATTCTGTCTCAAAAACGAAATAAAATAAAAGCTGGTAGGCGAGAGTCAGGATTCAAGGAGTGCTGCCTCAAAGCATATGCCTCCATATGCCATGTTCTTTCCATTGCCCAACAGGCAAATACTAGGCTTTCTACAACCGCATTGGGGAAGGCAGGTACTTTTGCACCTCTCCCCAACCCCTTCTCTTACACTGAAACCTCCTTGAAAGTCCTCCATGAGATTAAAGCTGCACATTCATTAATTTAAAAAAAAATTGCTGAGCACATACCGGATGCCTAGCATAGTTCTTAATGCTGAGAAGGCAACAGCAAACAAGATAATGTTCCCAGTCCTCAAAGAGCTTAACATCCCCAGGGAGATAGATAATAAACATGCAGACAGATACTCTGTCATGTCAGGTGGTAACAAGTTCTAGAAAGAAAAACAAAGCAAGGTGAGGGGGTGATATGGTTTGGATGTTTGTCCCCTCCAAATCTCATGTTGAAATGTGAATCCCAGTGTTGGAGATGGAGCCTGGTGGGAGGTATTTGGATCACTGGGGTGGGTCCTTGCTCTGCTGGATCTTTACTGACTGCAATAGGGATGGCACCAGGTTCAACAGGTGGAAGAAGAGACCTGGAGCCGTCAGATAAGACATAGGGTTTTATTAGCATGAAACTTACACACAGGGGTGGTCCAGTGGCAGCAGGCTGGACAGGAGAACCACAACCACTTGCAAATCCCTGAAATTTATATAGCATTTTCACTCAGCACCCTTCCTCTAACAGTCTCCATCTGGAAAACGTCATTTAACTCAGAACAAAGGGACTTTATCCCCTGTATAACCCTTGTTCTATGAGATGGGCTAGGGGTTCAGATGTTCCTCACAAATATGAAATTAATCTCTGGGTTGGCCACTCCTCGATTTCTTAGCTTGCAACTCCAAACACATATTCAGGTGCATCTGCTGTACAGAGTAATTCTCAGGGTATGCTTAAGTTATTGCTGCTGGGTTGATCTGCCATACAATCCCTCATGAATGACTTGGTGCTGTCCCCATGGCAATTAGTGAATTCTTGCTCTATTAGTTACTCAGAGATCTGGTTGTTAGAGTCTGGCACCTCCCTCCCCTCTCTTGCACCCTCTCTAAACGTGTGACACATCTCCCCTTTTACCTTCTGCCATGATTATAAACTTTCTGAGGCCCTCAACAGAAGTAGATGTTGGTGCCATGCTTCTTGAAGATTCTACAGGTTGGCACCTGCAGAATCATAAGCCAAATAAACCTATTTTTAAAATTTCCAGTCTCAGGCATTCCTTTATAGCAGTGCAAAACAGACTAATACAGGGGGTCAGAAAGTGATGGGTTGCTATTTTAGGTGGAGTGGTCAAGGAAGACCTCTTTGAGGAAGCACATTTGAACAGAGACCCAAATGGAGTGAAAAAGTGAGGTATGCAGTTTTCTGGAGGAGGAGTGTTCTATGAAGACACTGCTTCCTGAGTGTATTAGCCTGTTCTTATGCTGCTAATAAAGACTTAGCTCAGACTAGGTAATTTATAAAGGAAGGAGGCTTAATTGACTCACACTTCTGCATGGCAGGGGAGGCCTCAGGAAACTTACAATCATAGCGGAAGCGGAACAAACATGTCCTTTTCCACATGGCAGCAGAAAGTCAAGTGAGTGCTGAGTGAAGTGGGAAGCTCCTTAAACAATCAGATCTCTTGAGAACTCACTATCATGAGAACAGCATGGTGGAAACCACCCTCACGATTCAATTTCTCCACCTGCTCCCTCCCACGACACATGGGGATTATGGAAACTACAATTCAAGATGAGATTTGGGTGGGGACACATCCTAACCAAATCACTCACCATGGGGCATCATCAGCTGTGACTTACCACCCCACCATGCCTCCACTAGATAGATTTCCCGAACATAGGGAAGCCATGTAGAAGAAGAGCAGAAACTTCTATAGTGATGGTGGGTGGGTGGTGGAGCATGGCTGGGAATGAAGGGAGAAAAGAAGATGCTAGCTACAGATAGGAATCTGCTTTCTTAAAAATGTTTACCACCTAAAAGCTATGTGGTAACATGAATTGGATCCTAGAATACAGAAAGGACATAAGTGGAATAATTGGTGAAATCTGAACAAAGGCTAAAACATCTCCATCTTGGATGCTAATCCATCACTTTGACTTCTGATTAACCCAGATCCAGGAAAGCCTCTAAGATTTCCAGTTCATCTATTGTTCCTGTGTAACAGTAAGTACTTACCGTAAGTCCTGCCCTTAGGTTAAAGTGACCTTCATGCTATCATATTTCAGTTGTCTTACACATCCCATATGAGTGACCCTTAGTTATGGTATATAAGCCCTTGGTCTTGTGGGTAATGGCACAGGGATCCACCATCTTGTCTTGCTGCTGCCTGAGACACAGACATGTCTTCTGTTCATAAGTCCCTATTAAATATTTCTTTCTTAGGAACTGAATATGTTAACCTCTTTTTTGGCCTTTCAGCTTCCTTGGACTTTGGGTGCAGGTTTGCATAGGCCTGTCCACTGCAGAACAGTAGTTAAGGGTAATATTTACCGATGTTAGTTTTTTTGGTTTTGATAAACATATCATGGTTATAAATGATGTTCACATTAGGTAAAGCTGAGTAATGGCACCAAAGCTGAGTAATGGGAGCTCTGTGCTGTTTTTGTAACTCTTCTGTAAATCTAAAATTATTTCAGAATAAAAAGTTAAAAAAAGACCAAAAAAAAACCAGGCGTAGAGGCTCATGCCTGTAATTCCAGTACTTTGGGAGGCCAAGGCAGGAGGATTGCTTGAGTCCAGGAGTTCTAGATCAGCCTGCACAAACTAAGCAACATAGTGAGACCCTGTATCTACAAAAAAATACAAAAATAAGCTGGGTGTGGTGGTGCATTCCTATAGTCCCAGCTACTTGAGATGCTGAGGTGGGAGGATCACTTGCGTCCAGGAGTTTGAGATTACAGTGAGCTATGATTGCACTGATACAGAATGGCTGGGCTCCCAGCTAAACCCCACCCTTAAGCCTGGAACTGTCGCCCTAAATGAAAACAGCTGACACCACTTTTTCCCCACAAATGCTGCCTTTTTGACCTGCCACACCCCTATCCTGTGCCCATAAAAAGACTTCAGCTGGCAGAGCAACACAAGCGGCTGAGCATCAGAGACTACAGATAGATGGGGCTAACTTTAGACTCTGGCTTCAGGGAAAGATCACCTTCTTCCCGCACCATCCCCTTTCCAACTCCTATCCCGCTGAGAGCCACTTCCATTGCCCAATAAAATTCTCCATATACACTACCCTTCAATCTGTTTGTGTGATCTGATTCTTCCACGATGCCAGACAAGAACCCAAGTGCCCAGAGGGCAGGGGCTTGGACGCTGCTGCGGGACTTGCATAGAACCTGCTCCTGCCACAGAGGAGTAGTGACTGGCCGGTTCTAGCATTCATTCCCTCCGGTTGCCGCACTCACTTGCTTGAATGCTTCCTCTCGGGAGGAGTGGCCAGTGGTGGGCTGAGTGAAACACGTCACTCCAGTTCTCACCCACAAAGAGGGTCAAAGTCAACGGAACAAGCCTGTCTTAGCACCACTGCACTGCAGCCTGTAACAGAGCAAGACGGTCTCAAAAAAAAAAAAATTAATTAAAAAATGCCATCCACTTTATACTAGCAAAATATTGATGAAACTACAAAATGTTACTGAAATTCTCAGTAAACTAGGTATTGAGAAAATTAATCAAAACTCTCAATAAACGCGGTATTGGTGGAACATATCTCAAAATATTAAGAGCTATTTATGACAAACCCATAGCCAATATCATACTGAATAGGCAAAAGCTGGAAGCATTCCCTTTGAAAACTGGTACAAGACAAGGATGCCCTCTTTCACCACTCCTATTCAACATAGTATTGGAAGTTCTGGCTACGGCAATCAGGCAAGAGAAAGAAATAAAGCGTATTCAGTTAGGAAGACAGGAAGTCAAATTGTCTCTCTTTGTAGACAACATGATTTTATATTTAGAAAACCCCATCATCTCAGCCCTCCCAAACTCCTTAAACTGAGAGGCAACTTCAGCAAAGTCTTAGGATACAAAATCAATGTGCAAAAATCCTTTACGCCAACAATAGACAAGCAGAGAGCCAAATCATGAATGAGCTCCCATTCTCAATCGCTAAAAAGAGAATAAAATACCTAGGAATACAGCTAACAAGGGATGTGAAGGACCTCTTCAAGGAGAACTGTAAACCACTGCTCAAGGAAATAAGAGAGGACACAAACAAATTGAAAAATATTCCATCCTCATGAATAGGAAGAATCAATATGGTGAAAATACCCATACTACCCAAAGTAATTTATAGATTCAATGCTATTCCCATCAAACTACCATTGACATTTTTCACAGAATTAGAAAAAACTACTTTAAATTTCATAAGGAATCAAAGAAGACCCCGTATAGCCAAGACAATCCAAAGCAAAAGGAAAAAAGCTGGAGGCATCATAGGAGGCATCATACTACCTGACTTCAAACTATACTACAAGGGCTACAGTAAACAAAAGAGCATGGTACTGGTACCAAAACAGATCATATAGCCAATGGAAAGAACAGAGGCCCTCAGAAATAACACCACACATCTACAACCATCTGATTTTTGGCAAACTTGACAAAACAAGCAATGGGGAAAGGATCTCCTATTCAATAAATGGTGCTGGGAAAACTGGTTAGCCATATGCAGAAAACTGAAACTGGATCCCTTCCTTACATCTTATACAAAAATTAACTCAAGATGGATTAAAAACTTAAATGTAAAACCCCAAACCATAAAAACCCTAGAAGAAAACCTAGGCAGTACTATTCAGGACATAGGTATGGGCAAAGACTTTATGACAAAAATGCCAAAAGCAATTGCAACAAAAGCCAAAATTGACAAATAGGATCTAATTAAACTAAAGAACTTCTGTACAACAAAAGAAACTATCATCAGAGTGAAGAGGCAACCTACAGAATGGGAGAAAATTTTTGCAATCTACCCACCTGAAAAAGGTCTAATACCCAGAATTTACAAGGAACCTAAACAAATTTACAAGAAAAAACAACCCCATTAAAAAGTGGGCAAAAGATATGAACAGACACTTCTAAAGAAGACATTTAGGCTGGGTGCAGTGGCTCATGCCTATAATCCCAGCACTTTGGGAGGCCAAGGTGGGCGGATCACTTGAAGTGAGGAGTTTGAGACCAGCCTGACCAACATAGTGAAACCTTGTCCCTACTAAAAATACAAAAATTAGCCAGGCATGATGGCTGGCACCTGTAATCCTAGCTACTCAGGAGGCTGAGGCAGGAGAATTGTTTGAACCCAGGAGGTGGAGGTTGCAGTGAGTCGAGAGTGTACCACTGTACTCCAGCCTGGGCAACAGAGTGAGACACCTCAAAAAAAATTTTTATATGGCCAAAAACATATGAAAAAAAGCTCAACATTACTGATCATCAGAGAAATGCAGATCAAAACCACAATGAGATACCATCTCAGGCCAGTCCAAATGGTTATTATTAAAGTCAGAAAACAATAGTTGCTGTGGAGAAATGGGAATGCTTTTTACATTGCTGGTGGAAATGTAAATTAGTTAAACCATTGTGGAAGACAGTATGGTGATTCCTCAAGGATCTAGAACCAGGAACACCATTTGACCCAGCAATCCCATTACTGGGTGTATACCCAAAGGAATATAAATCATTCTATAAAGATACATGTACATGTATGTTTATTGTAGCACTATTCACAATAGCAAAGACATGGAACCAACCCAACTGCCCATCAATGATAGACTGGATAAAGAAAATGCGGTACATATACACCACAGAATACTATGCAGCCATACAAAGGAATGAGATTATGTCCTTTACAGGGACATGGATAAAGCTGGAAGCCATTATCCTCCGCAAACCAACACAGGAACAGAAAACCAAAAACTGCATGTTCTCACTCATAAGTGGGAATTGAACAATGAGAACACACTGACACAGAGAGGAGAACAACACACACCAGGGCCTGTTGGGGAGTTGGGGCTGAGGGGAGGGAACTTAGAGGGTGGGTCAATAGGTGCAGCAAACCACTGTGGCACACATATACCTATGTAACAAACCTGCACTTTCTGCACATGTGTCCCCCCTTTATTTTTTATAAGAAATTTTTAAAAAGACCTAAATAAATAGAGAAATATGTTATATTTATGGATTGATGAACTTGGTATTTTAAAAATGAACAGACTAGATGTAATTGCCCAACAGGTTTTCCTGCCTCCTGCAGAGACAAAACCAGTTCACTGAGACCATGGTATTCCAGCAAAAGAAAAAAAAAAGAGTTTAATTGACACAAGGCTGGCCACATGGGAGACGGAGTTATTACTCAAATCAGTCTTGCCAAAAACTCAGAGGCTAGGGTTTTTGTGGACAACTTGGTGGGCAGGTGGGTAGGGAATGGAGGCTGCTGATGAAATCATAGGGTTGTGGAAAGCAGTCATTTTGTGCTAAGTGCACCTCTGGGTGGGCCTGCAGGGTCGGTTAAGTCATGAGTCACAGGTCCAGGTGGGATCAGCTGGTGGCCAGAAAGTCTGAAAAAAAAATCTCAAAAGGCCAATCTTAGGTTCTACAATAGTGATGTTATCTATAGGAGAAAATGGGAAAGTCACATATTCTATGGCCTCTGGCCACATGACTCCTGAGCAGTAAGGGATTATAAAACTACACCTATATTTTAGCAAAATTCAGGCCTCTCTCATAATCCTAATACTGTGGACTTCCATTAATCTTACAAAGGTGGTTTTAGTCCCTCAACTAGGAGGGGTTTGGTTTAAGGGAGGGACTTTGTCATCCTTGCTTCAAAGTTCAGCTATCAACTATATTCCTCCCCAAGTTAGCTTGGCCTGTGCCTAGGAATGACCAAGGACAGCTTGGAGGTCAGAAGCAAGATGGAGTCAACTATGTTAGATTTCTCTTACTGTCATCATTTTGCAAAGGTATCTTTATAAACAGTCCAGAAACAGACAATATGCAGTCACTAGGGTTATGACAAAGGGACAATAAAGCACAAGAAAAAGAATGATCTTTATAAATAGCAATAAATCAACTGGATACCCACATAGGAAAAATGAACCACAACTTCTATACTACATGATACACAAAAATCAATTCCATATGTACTATATGAAACAAAGCTTCTAAAAGAAAACAAGGATATCTTTATGACCTTGGTGAAGGCAATTATTTTTCAAACAGGACACAGAAAGTATAAACCACAAAGAAAATAAGTCATAAATTGGACTAAATTAAAACTAACAACTTCCTTTTTAAAAAGATCCCATTAAGAGAATGAAAAAACTGGCCAGGCGCAGTGGCTCTCACCTGTAATCCCAGCACTTTAGGAGGCTGGGGCAGGCAGATCACCTGGTAGGCAAATCTCCTGAACTCAACCAGGAGTTCAACACAAGACTGGCCAACGTGGTGAAACCCCATCTCTACTGAAAATACAAAAATTAGCTGGGTATGTTGGCACACATCTATAATCTCAGCTGCTCAGGAGGCTAAAGTAGGAGAATTGCTTGAACCCAGGAGGCAAGCGAGCCAAGATTGTGCCACTGCACTCCAGCCTGGGTGACAGAGTGAGACTTTGTCTCAAAAAAAAAAAAAAAAAAAAAAAGAACCATAACATGGGAGAAATTTGTATCTCACATATCTGACAAAGAACTGGTCTCTAGAATACATAACTACTACAAATCAGTAAGACAATTCAACAGATACTTGCAAAGCACAAAGCAACATGGATGAATCTCACAGACATGATGAGGTCAAGAAGCCAGACACAAAAGAGTATATGCGGTAGGATTGGTATGATTTAATTTATATAAAGTTTAAAAGCAGGCAAAACTACTGTATGGCAATACTTGTTATATTTAAGGAGGAGGTGGCTAGTAACTGAAAAGGGGCATGAGGGTGCTTCTGGGATCCTGGTGATATCTTATTTCCTGATCTGGGTGTTGTATAAAGGAATGTATTCATTTATGATTTGTACACTTTCTGTATATCTACATCTCTATGCTATATTTCAATAAAAGTTTGTTAAATCGGCCGGGCGCAGTGGCTCATCTGTAATCCCAGCACTTTGGGAGGCCGAGGCAGGCGGATCACGGGGTCAGGAGATCGAGACCATCCTGGCTAACACGGTGAAACCCCGTCTCTACTAAAAAATACAAAAAACTAGCCAGGTGAGGTGGCGGGCGCCTGTAGTCCCAGCTACTCGGGAGGCTGAGGCAGGAGAATGGCGTAAACCCGGGGGGTGGAGCTTGCAGTGAGCTGAGATCCGGCCATTGCACTCCAGCCCGGGCCACAGAGGGAAACTCCGTCTCAAAAAACAACAACAACAGCAACAACAACAACAACAACAACAAAAAGGTTTGTTAAAGTGCCATATGGCTCAGTTGGAGAGAAAAGTATAGATTGAGTTGGTAATGAATTATTCTCTGATGAACTGTTGAACTCACCATTGTATTACCTACTGCGGCAAAACAATTATTCTAAAACTTAGCAGCTTAAAACAACAAACATTTATTATCACTCAGGGTCTCTCATGAGGTTGCAGTCTAACTGTTGGTTGGGGCTACAGTCATCTGAAAGTTTGACTGGGACTGGGGGATCCACGTTCCAGCTCATTTGCACTGCTGACAGGCTCTAGTTCCTTGCTAGCTGTCAGCAGGTCTTCAGTTTCTCATTACATGGCCCTCTCCATATAGCACCTGAGTGTCCTCACAACATGACAGCTGGCTTTTTCCAGAGTGAGTGAGCAGAGGGGGAAAGACAGCGCAAGATGAAAGACACTGTGTTTTTAAATTACCTAATTGTAGAAGCGACATACTATCACTTCTGCTATATTCCACTGACCACAGAGATCAACCCTAGTGCAGTGAAAGGGAACTACCCAAGGGCATGAAGACGAGCTGGTAGGGATCTTTGGGAGCCATTTTGTGATGGTTTCCACAGCTATCTTTCTCACAACCCTTCCTAGAATATTTATAGAAATTCTAAGATTCTCACACTTCTCTCTATTATAATTCATTAATATGTACAAAAATCTCTAGCTGCTTTCAAACTGGTGACTCCATTCGAAGAACTTGCTGATGGGGGTGAGGAGAAACCTGAGAAGAGGGTCAAATTCTCCCATCCCTGTCCCAAGGGGCATAAACTCTGTGAAGATGGTCCTTTCTAGCCTGTGATTTCAGAAATTCTGGCAGGTCGCCCTGCCCTTGGTACTGCAACATAATGTGACCACTAATCCCTGAAATAACTCCAAAGGAAACCTATGCCACTAGTGAAAGATGTTTCTTTCCTATAAAATGCAGGCACACTGGCAGCACAGTAAAGCAGTGGTTTCCAAACTTGGCTGCTTGTTAGAATTTCATGGGGAGCTGTGAAAAATAAGAATTCCTGAGTCTGCCCAGATCACTGATTCAGACTCTCCAGAAGTGGGCTTCCAGACTCTGCAGTTTGAGAAGGCTTCTCTCCATCTGTCAGAGTAAGAAAAAAATTTTTTAAATAAATAAAAAAGAAAAAGAGAAGGCTTCTTAGGAAGTTCTGACAGAAGAGTTGGCCAAGCATCTGACAGCTGGTCCTGCAGCGGTATTTGGAAACTACTGACATATACCATTAGCATGTGTAGATTTCAGACCCCTTCTGGGGAGTGAGTTTCAATGTTGGGGTGGGGTGGGGTGGGGTAGCCATTTGTCCACAAAGAGCCCATTTTTCTTCCCAGCTCTCTCTGCTCAATGTGCTGAGTGAGATAGTGCTTCTCAGCCTCTTTGAACGCTTTCTTGTCCCTCTGCCTGCACTTTGGTTCCCATCACGTCAGCCTTGAAGGTGGAGTGGCCTGTCAGCACCACAGGCTTGTGTCTGAAGCCACAGGATCTCCTTTATCGCCTCAGCTTCAGGCTCTGTTGTGTGAATCCAGGCTAAGAGCAGTTCAGCGACTTAGGGTTAAGAGGACACACGGCCATCTCTTGACCCAGCCAGGAGATCCTTCCTCTTTAGCAATAAAAGGACACAATGCTTTGTAGAGTTGCCACTTAATATAGATGAGATTACAGTTTGTGGACTGGATTAATCTAGAGACTTGTTTTCTCACCTTGCATAGAAAATATGCAAGGCATGGGAACATTCTTTGTAGTAGTAAAAATTGAAAATATTTGTTTTTTTCATCCATTCACTCAACAAATATTTACTGAGCATCTCTGATCTTATCTTCTACTACTCTCTTGCTTATACCTCTCCAACCACACTGACCCCACTGATCTTCTTAGAACAACCGGGTACTCCTCTGTCTTAAAGAATCTGCTGCAGCCTGGAACTTTCTTACCCAGTTGTCTACTGAGCTAACTTCCTCATCTTCAAACCTTTGCTTACATCTCACCTTCTCGATAGGGCTTAACGTCACCACCCTATTTACCCCTGCAACCAGCTTCCCTTCTTTACACTGATCACCTTTTATTCTTCACAGCGATGTTTACCTTTTAATATACTATTTAATTGATTAGGTGATCGTTTATCGTTTGAGTTCCTCTCTTGAATGTTAAGTTTCATCAGGGCAGGAATCTTGGTCTGTTTTTTTCACCATGTTGTCCCAGATACCTGGCATGGAGTCTGGCACGTAAGAGACACTTGATAAATATTTGTTGAATGAATCAATTGGGAGCCGGAAGAGCGGCATGCAATACAGATAAAATCACTGGTGTCATAGAGTTCATGATTTATTGGAGGGGAATGCAAATAAATTATTACAGAAATGGTTATTTACTGATAATTGTGATAGCTAAGAAGGAAATATGGAGTTGTATATGAGAGTATATGAGGGGCCCAACTTAATTAGGGGGCCAGGGATAATTTGTGGCGGCAGCAACACTTAGCCTGAGACCAGAAGGTAGAGTGGAGTTACCTGGCTGAAGGGAACTGGGGAGGCAGTGGAAAGACCCTCTTAGATTTCAAGTAGTTTTCAGTTGTCCAGCTTGTAACAACCGGGCATGCTGACAACCTCATGGAGGTGCCTCTCTTTTCTCTTGAAGTAGCTATTCAAACTGAGTTTCCAAAAGTCTGTAGACTACTTACACTACCTCTACATCAACATCTGAACACCAACTTCAGAATATTTCTCTTGTTACAGATGGATGCTCTTTGATGAATAACATTTTTGATCTTCTGAATGTCTCCTTAATCAGTTGAAAACAAATTAAGTTTTTAACTGATTAAATAAATTTACTCAGTCCACTGGATAAATAAAGTTTAAATATTTATTGGATCAGTACACTGAATAAATAAAGTTGAAATATTCTCAGCAATCAATCAAGAGTTTAAGAGATCTTATCTCAGAAACAAAACTACATAAAGGCTGAGGTAAAAGAGCTTCACACTGAGAGGAAAGCCTTAGTTGATGAGATGAGCAATTCTCTAGGTATTCTTCCCAGCACTTGAAATAAAGTACTTTGCACAAGGCAACTAAAAAGAATGTCTGTAAGAATTAGGTCAAAGTTGTAATAGTTAGGCAAGGCACAGAGGTTTACACCTGTAATCCCAGTGCTTTCAGAAGCCAAGGCAGGAGGATCCCTTGAGGCCAGGAGTTTGAGACCAGCCTGGGCAATATAGAGAGACCTGTTTCTACTAAAAATAAAAACAAAATTAGCTAGGCGTGGTGGTGCGTACCTATAGTCCTAGTTATTTGGGAGGCTGAGATGAGAGGATCACTTGAACTCAGGAGTTTGAGGCTGCAGTGAGCTATGTCATGCCACTGCACTCCAGCCTAGGTGATAGAGTGTGGGACTCTGTCTCTAAAACAGACAAACAAAAATTTTTAGCACTTAATCCCCTTCTAGAGATCACCTGGCTGCATTAGGCAGTTTTTTCCTTTTTATTACTCAGAAGAACAAACACATTTATAAGAAAATATACAGGTATGAAATAACGAGTCAGTGGTAAATACTGTGAAAAAGATTTTGAAAGCTTCTGAGTACTAACAGATCTTAAACATTAACTTATTAATTCACTTCTGGGAACTCAATCTTTGACCTGGAAACAAGAAGAAAAACAGCATCTTTTCTTGAGCAGTGTGTTCTCAGCTTCAGAGCTGCCCAGAGATTGGGCCTCAGATGATACCTTAGAACCAGACTCAATGCTTGTGGGAGGACCATGTAGGCTCCTTCATCAGAGGCATATAGTGATACCTCCATTAATAAAGCCTCTGGGGATTCTGTGTTCTTTTTGCTTTTTTTCTGTTTTATTTTGCTTTTTTGCTAAGTTAGCCGGGTTGTGGAGGGGAATGGTATAACTTCAACTGAAGGTTGTGCTGGTTGTGACCATGTCAAAAGAAGAAGTAACTTTATCTCAGGATTTCCCTCTGTATCAATCAGGAGATGCTAGGTTATGCTGCTGTAACAAACAACCCCACAATCTCAGTGGCTTAAAATAGTAGAGGTTTATTTTTTTCACTTAATAATACATGTTCATTTTGGGCCTATGATGGGAAAGGCTGCCACAAAGTTCTCTGACATATCCTGGAGACATTTTCTCCATTGTCTTGGCTATTAACATTCAATTCCTCTTTACTTATGGAAATTTCTGTAGCAGGCTTAAATTTCTCCCCAGAAAATTTTTTTTCTTTTCTACCACACAACCAGGCTGCAAATTTTCCAAACCTTTTGCT
>NW_016803819.1:1758937-1762314 GCF_001698545.2 Rhinopithecus bieti
CCCAGGCTGGAGTGCAGTGGCCAGATCTCAGCTCACTGCAAGCTCCACCTCCCAGGTTTACGCCATTCTCCTGCCTCAGCCTCCCGAGTAGCTGGGACTACAGGTACCTGCCACCTCACCCGGCTAGTTTTTTGTATTTTTTAGTAGAGGCGGGGTTTCACCGTGTTAGCCAGGATGGTCTCGATCTCCTGACCTCGTGATCTGCCCGTCTCGGCCTCCCAAAGTGCTGAGATTACAGGCTTGAGCCACCGCGCCCGGCCGCTCTGCTTCTCTTTTAAACATAAGTTTCAGTTTCAGATAATCTCTTTGTTCACACATATGAATGTACACTTTTAGAAATAGCCAAGTCTCATCTTGAATGCCTTGCTACTTAGAAATTTCTTCTGCCAGATACCCTAAATCGTCTCTCTCAAGTTCAAAGTTCCACAGATCTCTAGGGCAGGGAGAAAAAGCCGTGTCTCTTTCCCAAAGCATGGCAAGACTGACCTTTACTCCACTTCCCAATAAGTTCCTCATCTCTGTCTGAAAGCACCTCAGCCTGGACTTCATTGTCCATATCACTATCAGAGTTGTGATTCAACAAGTCTCTAGGAAGTTCTAAATCTTCCATCATCTTCCTATCTTCTTCTGAGCCCTCTAAACTGTTCCAGCCTCTGCCAATTACCCAGTTCCAAAGTTGCTTCCACATTTTCGGGTATCTTTATAGCAATACTCCACTCTTGGTACCAATTTTCTGCAATAGTCCATTCTTACACTGCTATAAAGAACTACCTGAGACTGGGTATTTTATGAATAAAAGAGGTTTAATTGACTCACAGTTCCACATGCTTCACAGTAAGCGTGACTGGGAGGCCTCAGGAAACTTATAATCATGGCAGAAGGTGAAGGGGAAGCAAGCATCTTCTTCACATCGTGGCAAGAGAGAGAGAAGGGGGAAGTGCCACACACTTTTAAACCATTGGATCTCATGGGAACTCACTCACTATCAAGAGAACAGCAAGGAGGAAATCTGCCCTCATGATCCAATCACCTCCCACCAGGTTCCTCCCCCAACACTGGGGATTACAATTCAACCTGAGATTTGGGTGGGGATATAGAGCCAAACCATATCACATAATTATTCATAATGGGTGGGAAAGGATGTTGCTAGTAAGTATATTATAGGTGGTCTTCTGGGTATTCTCAGTAGCTGTACATGCTTGTTCATATATCACATGTCTCATTATCATCTTAAATCTCCATCCAGGGATGTGGTTTTTTTACTATTATAGTGAGCAAAGGGTCAATCTGAGGACAAGTAAAATTAAAATGCACATGCTTTCTGCAGGGGAAAGTCCCTGAAGATAGTTCTGCTTGGATGGGCTTGATCACAATGTGAGTGCTGGGGTTTGTTATGTTGCTGGTGCAGTTGCTGTGTCCCACATAACAGATATGGTAACAGACATGGTTACCAGATCACGTGTCGACGGTGCGGTTTCCACGTCCCAAGGACGTGGTTATTTCCTTGACTGTCTATCCTGTCTCAATAATACTGTACTAAGCTTTGGCAGCTTGTATTTTTTTCTCTGAAATTATATTTTTAAGAGTTATCCAAGTTGACACAAGGAGCCCTAGTTCATTCATTTAATTGTAAGAACAGCCCTTCTTGAACCTTAATTGGCACATGAATCACCAGAGGATCCTGTTCAAGTATGGATTCTGATTTGATACGTCTGAAGTTCTCAACTGAAGCCAACACTGCTGGTTGGGCATCACATTTTTGGAGGCAAGGCTGCATAGAATTTCCTTGAATGCATATGGGACAATTTATTCATGTATTCCCCTGTTGATGGACTCTTAGCTTGTTTTAAGTTTATTTTTACCATTACATAACATTACAAGTATTACAGTGAGCATTCTTTTGCATATCTCTTGGCATCCTTATGCCAGAGTTCTCCAGAGTGTATACCTAGAAATGCAGTTGCTGGTCTACCGCTGTTCAATTTTACGAAGTACTGCTATCTTGCTCTCCAAAGTGGTGGTTTCCACTGATTGCTCTACCAGCAGTTTAGAAACATTCCTCTTGTTCCATATGCTTACTGCACATGGTACTTTCAGCAGTGAGTGTGTCTTTTCATATATTTATTGAACATTTGATTTCTTTAGTCTTTTTTCTAATTTTATGTGACAGATACTAATCTCAGTGTGTACCTCAAAAATACGATTTTCTTCACTTTGCCAAAATGAAACTGAGGGTTAACCTGATTAAGCCCACCACACTTAACCTGCCCTGCTTGCTTTTAATCACTTACTTCTAGTTGATCTAAAAACTCCCACTAGCAAGTCATAAAGCCAAATAATACAGAACTAAACTCCTACTAGCTTCCTTATAGATAACATCTCTGACTGTGGGTCACCATAGTAACAGTTGCTTAAGGTTGTTTTTCAGGAGCGAAGGGGCAGCTCTTGTCCAGTTCAAGCTGGTTAAGACCACCAACCCTTCAACTGGGTCTGGGAGAATGCCTTAGAGGTGACATTTTGACATTAGAGGGCCAAAAATTCTACCCGCAGATCATGCTAACACTGCCACTTTCTGAACCTGTGTTCTATGAAGAGTCATGAAGTGCAGTGGCCGGATCTCAGCTCACTGCAAGCTCCGCCTCCCGGGTTCACGCCATTCTCCTGTCTCAGCCTCCCGAGTAGCTGGGACTACAGGCGCCCGCCTCGTTGCCCGGCTAGTTTTTTGTATTTTTTAGTAGAGACGGGGTTTCACCGTATTAGCCAGGATGGTCTCGATCTCCTGACCTCGTGATCCGCCCGTCTCGGCCTCCCAAAGTGCTGGGATTACAGGCTTGAGCCACCGCGCCCGGCCACTTTTCCTCATTCTTACTTGCCCTTCCCCTCGCCTCAGACCACCTTGCTCCTCTATCCCATAAACATCCCTAAAACCTCATCTTTGGGGAGGTGAATTGGGGAAGGTGCTCCCACCTCCTTCCTTGGCTGCCTTGCGAGTAAACTGTTTCTTTTGCAAAACCCATCATCACAGTGATTGACTTGCTGAGTGTGGACAGAATAAACCTAGTTTGATATCAAAAACACAACTGAGGCTGGGTGTGGTGGCTCATGCCTGTAATCCCAGCACTTTGGGAGGCTAAGGTGGGTGGATCACGAGGTCAGGAGTTTTGAGACCAGCCTGACCAACATGGCAAAACCCTGTCTCTACTAAAAATATAAAAATTAGCTGAGCATGGTGGCGCGTGCCTATAGTCCCAGCTACTTGGGAGGCTGAGACAGGAGAATGACTTGAACCTGGGAGGCAGAAGTTGCAGTGAGCTGAGATTGTGCCACTGCACTCCCACCTGGGCGACAGAGCGAGAATCCGCCTCAAAAAAAAAAAA
>NW_016803819.1:1764692-1772515 GCF_001698545.2 Rhinopithecus bieti
AAAAAAAAAAAAAAAAAAAAAAAAAAAACAAACAAGAAACACAACTGAATTTTGAACCTGTATTTTTCTAGACTGGTAGAAAATTAATCTTAATCAGTTTGGGCTTCCCTTACCACCTCTTTCCCCTGAGATCAAATCTAAATTCTGGGAGGTTTATGTAGATCCAAGGTGTTTGAGTGTAGATCCCAGGTCCTCCATCTCTGTATATTGTCACCGATGTGTCCTTCAATCCTGCTATCAACCTAAAGCATAATTGCCTGGTGAGTTCTTCCTGCCCACTGCAAAGGCAAAGTTAATTCACTGAAACCAGGGCATTGCAGTAGAGAAAGAACATAATTGACGTGAGACTGGCCTGTGTAGGAGAACTGGAGTTATCAAATCAGTCTCCCTGATGGCTTGGAGGTTAGGGTTTTTATGGACAATCTTGTGGGCAGGAGGCTAGGAAATGGGTGCTACTGATTGGTTTAGGATGAAATCACAGGATGTGGAAAACTGTCCTCATGCACTGTGTCCACCTCTGGGTGGGGCCATAGGGTTAACTGAGTCATGAGTTCCGAGTCTGGGTGGGGGTCAGTCTGAAAAACATCTCAAAAAAACCAATCCTTACGTTCTATAATAGTGATGTTATTTATCGGTAAGGGCAACTGGGAAAGTCACAAGTCTTGTGACCTCTGGCCATATGACCCCGAGCAGCAAGGGATTACAGAAACTATGCCTACATTTGAGCCAAGTTCAGGCCCCTCCCATAATCCTAATCCTGTGGCCTTTCTTTAGTCTTACAAAGATGGCTTTTGGTCCCTGAGCAAGGAGGGGGTTAGTTTTAGGGAGGGACTATTATTCTTACTTTCAGGTTGAACTATAAACTATATTCCTCCTAAAGTTAGCATGGCCTATAGCCAGCAATGATCAAAGACAGCTTGGAGGTCAGAAGCAAGATGGAGTCAAGGCCAGATTTCTCTTACTGTCATAATTTTGCAAAGGCAGTTTCAAAAGGAAGAAGCTGAGGCAAAATTAATATAAGTAGAGTTAATTTGGGCCAAGCTTGAGAGTTGCAACCAAGAAGCACCGATTCAAGTTGCTCTGAATATACACTCTGATTGGCAGCAGTTACAAGTGGATTTTTAAAGGGAAAGAAGAAGCAGTTGTTCCATTGTTTACCAAGAAGTTACATTAGAATTATGCAAGCTATTGGTTATCCGTTGTTCTTTGTCTCATAAATTCCAGGAACATGAGGATAATGGGCAAGGCAGGTAGTTGGGGACGAATTCAAATAGTTGCCCCCAGGTATGGGATAGGTAGAGGGGCATTTTGGGGGGAATGATTGAAGTTTCATACTCACGTCTCTCTGGGCCTGCATACCTCCATATAGCTCAGAGAGCTCTGAGCTATTTTTCTTTTTTCATTGCCAATCTGGCCCTTCTGTGTTAGCTTAGAGTGCACTGAACCATCTGCTCTTCTTGCCATGCTGGGATGAGGAAATGTCTGCAAGACTCTAAAGACCCAGGAGCCTAGATGTCCTATGCAGCAATTTCCTCCATGAGCTTTGGAAGTCTACTAAATAAGGAAAGCATGTTGTCCATTCAGCAACCTCCTTGGGACCCCCTAACAACTGCCTTCTTACCTCTTCTCTCTGGTCTCTTGTTCTCTTCTCAGCCCTGGAAAGAATTTTTCTTTGTGCTGAAGATTAGGGTGGAGTGGAATGAGGGAAGTCCTCTCTAATTCCTTTTTCCTTTTTTTTTTTTTAAATTCTGCCAGTATTCACTGGTTTCCTAAGGCTTTTAGAAATGAAAGTCAGAAACACTCTTTTTTTCTTCTTTCAGCCAGTCACATCCTTCTCCTGAGGCAATGGGAAAAGAGAGACCTAAGTGCTTGAATGTGGGAGAGGAGGAGGATAGGGCAGACTGTGGCAATGTGAAATGGTGCAGCAAATGTGGAAAATGGTTTGGCAATTTCTCAAAAGATTAAACATAGAGTTGCCATATGACCCAGCAATTCTACTCCAATAGAAATAGATGTCCACACAAAAACAAATGTTCATAGCAGCATTATTCATTGTAGCCCAAAGTGAAAATAATCCAAATGTCCATCAACTAATGAATGGATAAAATGCTTTATATTCATATAATGAAATATTATTTGGTGATAAAAATTAATGAAGTGCTGGTACATGAGACAACATTGGATGAATCTTGAAGGCATTATGGGAAGTGAAAGAAGCCTGATGCATAAGACCTTATATTGTATAACTTTGTATCTATGAATGTCCAGAATAGACAAATTCATAGAGACATAAAATAGTGGTTGCCTAGGGCTTGGGGGAGGAATGTGAGTGACTGTTACTAGGTATGGAGTTTCCTTTTAGGTGATGAATATTCTAAAATTGATTGTGGGATGGTTGGACAACTTTGTGAATATACTAAAACCAATGAGTTGTATATTTTAAATTGGTGGGTTGTATCACATACGACTTATATTTCGATAAAGCTGCTAAAAAAATGAATCAATTGAAAAAATACTGGTTGCTTCCTCCCCCTAAACTATTATTCAACTACATGCACATCTTATGTATTGCAGATATTTTTATTTTATTTTTAATCATTTTAAATTTATTTATTTTTTGAGATGGAGTCTCACTTTGAGTGGTGCCATCTCAGCTCATTGCAACACTTGTCTCCAGAGCTCAAGCAATTCTCTCACTTCAGCCTCCTGAATAGTTGTGACTACAGGTATGTGCACTGTGCACCACTAATTTTTTTAATATTTGGTAGAAATGGGGTTTTGCCATGTTGCCCAGGCTGGTTTCAAACTCCTGAGCTAAAGTGATTCATGCACCCTGGCCTCCCAAAATGCTGGGATTACAGGTGTGAGCCACTGTGCCCAGCCCAGATATTTCAAAAATTTGAAGCAGACATTACATACAGGTTATCTTACTTTTCCTCCTAAATATGTATTAGGTGCCTACTTTGATCAAACTACTGAAGCAGTATTGTTTGTCTGGGGTAATATCCAAGGTTCATTGTCCCGCCCCAAGGAAATCAGGGACACGGACACATAAGGAGTGAGGTTAAGAGCAGAAGCTTAATAGACAAAAGAAAGAGAAAAGCTCTCTCCTGCAGAGAGAAGGGTCTTGAGCGGGTCTTCCAGTCCACAGTGAAGTGCAAGAAGTTTTATAGATGAGCTTGAGGAGGTGGTGTTTCATTTACATAGGGTGTGAAAGATTGGTTGAACCGGGTGTGCCATTTTCATAGCATGTGAAAAACTGGTTAGGGCTAGGTGTGCCATTTGCATAGTGCATGAGAAACTGGCCACCCCCATCCTAATCTTTTATTATGCAGATGGGTTCTCTACCTGGCAGGTGCCATGTTACCTGTTCCTTTACTATACATATGGTGACAAAGAAAAGAGAAGATGGAGCCTCCATATCGAACATGGCTGACCCTCAGATAGCCCTTTTCTATTGGCACAGCTGCTGGCATTCACCAGTGCAAGCTTCCAGCTTGCTTATCTATGTCTGCAGCTCAGTTTTTCAGGCTGCTCTTTGTTAGAAAAGAAATGATTTGGGGCTGCTTTTGTTAAAACGGAAATTCTGCTGAGGACTCTGTTGCCCTTACTATCGGCCTAAATAATTTCTACTTGCTATATCAGTACCATGGTAGGATACTGTGGAAAGACAAAGATGAATAAGGTGTATCCCTTCCTTTGAGAAGCTTCAATATGATCATTTCCATTCATTTGACTTCTAGCTGCTGTGGTCTGCAAATGGTAACAATTACTTATTTCACCTGTCCACATCAACATCACAAAGTTTAGTGAGTTGAAAGTAGCAGTTAAAATAATCAAGAGGATGGAAGGATTCTATAAGAATTCATACTAAAAGATTTAAACTTTTGGCCTGTAAAGATGAATGTGGAGAAGGGCTAAATTGGCTTAAACTGAAATGTTTGTTCCAAACTAGGAATTTTCAACCTTGTAATTTTTGAAGAATCTCTGTTCCACCCTATATTTATTAAGCCAGACTCTGGGTGTAAAATGCAGGCATAAATAGGTCTTTAAAACTTCCCAGTTGATGCCAATGTGTAGCCAAGGTTGAAAGTTACTGGCTTAGATGCCTTAACTGAATACTTTCCTGCAATTAAGAAAAGTGATATAAAGGGTGAGCAGTTAACCTAGGTATATGCTTTACCCATCAAAGAGTATTTTTGGAAGGCTCCGCCATACTTGGTGTGACCTTCCTGGGTGAGGTGACAATGCTAACATAGTAGGTGGCTCCCAATGACCTATTTGTGACAAAGAACTGTCAGAGGGACGTAGGAGTTTACAGACCAAGAAATGGAACTTCGGGCTAGAATCCAGAAGAGGCATTTATCAGTGCATTAAAATGGAGGGGCTATACCAAAAAGTTGTGGGAATTCACATCTCAAGGGAATTGAAGAGGAGGAAGTAAGAGAAGCAGGAATTTTGGGAGGTAATTTCTTGAATGCTGAGTGCTGACTAGGCAGGATCCAGTCTCTTTGGTTGGGTTCAAGGTAGAAGTGTTATATGACAAAGTTAGTCTTATGAGGACATATAGGCTGTAATTAAGGCCCATTAGAGATATATTGGGCCCATTGCTACTCTTTGGGCTTTACATTATAAAGGTCAATTACACCATTCCTTAAAATATTCATTAGTTTCCACTCACAAACACAAAAGATTGACCTCTGGTCTGGCTCAGTGGTTCCAGTGTTCAAATGTCTTGCATTTATTTTTCTGGGTTTTTTTGTGGGGGGGGGGGTTGATTTTCATGTCCAAAATGAGAAGAGAATTATGACTGGAAGTCTTTGTCCACCATATGATACAAGCAGGGACAAAGGTTTCTGTGTTTGCTCAATGCTCTATGCCGAACAGGATGTACTTTCGACATCGTGCCTTTTTGTAAAGCATTATTCCTTCAGTAGCAGTGAGATGAAACACAGCATGTCAACCTCCATATGATTGGGGTCTTGGCACTGGAGTTATCTTGGCACTAGGAGCTATTTCCTGGTACAGGAACCTAGAGGAACTGCTTTCCTGTTATGTTTCAGCTGTCCAACTTGATTGTCCTCTCTTCAAGGGGATCCAGAATAGGGGGCTAATTCCATTGTGGGGAAACTTTACCCAGGCTTTTAGGACCACTAAGCAAGATTTCCCATGGCAGAAAGGCTGTCCGCAAAGCAGGAGCAGAACATGCATTGGAAGAGTCCAAAATAGGGTCACATCACAGTGCTATGGGGGATCCTGGCATTTGGTTGGGTAGCCTCAAGGGCATTTGGTTTAGGATCAAGCCAGAGTTTATTTGACAGCTCTGAAATAACCCTAAGTTCAGTATCTGAAGAGGTATTATGGGGGAGTCATTTGATAGTTCATTTCCACTCTTGATTACCCACCCCCCTTTTTTTTTGAGCCGAGGTCTTGCTCTGTCACCCAGGCTAGAGTGCAGTGGCATGATGTGTTCAAGTATATTCAAGGGAATTGAAGTGGAGGAAGTAAGAGAAGAAGGAATTATTTGGGGAAGTAATTTCTTGAATGCTGAGTGATGACTATGCAGGACCCAGTCTCTTTGGTTGGGTTCAAGGTAAAAGTGTTATATGACAGCGTTAGTCTGATGAAGACATATAGGCTGTAATTAAGGCCAATTAGAGATATATTGAACCCATTACTACTCTTTGGGCTTTACATTATGAAGCGCACCGGTGGTAGCTCACTGCAACCTTGAACTCCTGGGCTCAAGCAATCCTCCCACCTCAGCCTCCCAAATAGCTGGGACTACAGGTTCAGGCCACCAGAACCCACTAATTTTTAAATATTTTTTATGTAAAGATAAAGTGTCACTGTGTTTCCCAGGCTGGTCTTGAACCCTGGGCTCAAGCTATCCTCCCATCTTACCTCCCCAAGTGCTGGGATTACAGTTGTGAGCCATTGTACCTCGCCCTGATTACTTTTTGTTTTTTTGAGACAGGGTCTCACTCTGTAGCCCAGGCTGGAGTGCAGTGGCATGATCTCAGCTCACCACCACCTCTACCTCCTGCGTTCAAGCAATTCTCCTGCCTCAGCCTCCCAAGTAGCTGAGAGTACAGGCATCCACCATCACGCCCAGCTAAATTTTTTTTGTATTTTTGGTAGAGACGGGGTTTCGCCATGTTGCCCAGGCTGGTCTCGAATTCCTGAGCTCAGGGTGATCTGCCTGCCTCAGCCTCCTAAAGTGCGAGGATTACAGGTGTGAGCCACTGCACCTGGCCTAATTATATTTTAAAGTGCATTTCTCCCCAAGTTCCAGTTGCTTTTAGGATTTAGCTCTGAAGTCAGGGTATCTGAGATTTTATAATCCATGTGCTGGGAAAGAGAAATAATTCTAGAAATTTAGTTCTGCTAACATTGTCACAAGATTGTAGGTTTTGCAAAATCAAGTGGTGTTTGGTGAGTTTTATTTTGCCTTTGATGGAATGGGTTGCTTCTTGATATTAAAGTTGGAGAAATAGGTGAGATTTTGATATAAGAGATACTGGATGTGTGTTATCAGTGTCTGCTCTGATATCTTTTTATTTGATTACTGGGCACATTCTTGAGTTGGAAAAACAAAGTTGCTAAGGGTTGGAATTGTCTCAATTTTGTTTTTACTTTTGCATGTTGACACTATTTGATTAAAGCCATTGCACATTCAGTTTATTTTCTTAAAGTTTGTTATAGAGGCAACTGAAGTTCTGCAGATTTGTAAATAAATTATATCTAACTGTACATAACCTGGGTTACATTCTTGAGTGAATCATATCAACATTGGCAGAACGTTTAAATAAACATGCTAGGAAAGGTTAAATAGAGGTTAACCAGTTTATTCTTCCCTTCATACCAAGTTCCTTAGGCATTTGGATTCACCCTTAAAATTTTCTATTTTACTCAGCAAAAATTTTAAGAACAAAGAATTTTATGATCATTCTTAATAAAAACTGTTAATAGAACTTGCTATAAAAGCATATTAATCTTTTGTTAATTGCTCATTTAATCTAAACAGGTCATTGCCTCTTAAGTGTTATAATATAAGAACTAAAAGTTTTTATCATCTCAACAGGTCATTGCCTCTAAAGTGTCACAATATGAAAAAAGTGTTTTTTCTAAAAAAAAAATGTTGCCCATAAAGTGTCATAAAAACTATTTGTGGCTGGGCATAGGCTCACACCTGTAATCCTAGTGCTTTGGGAGTGGGAGGATCGCTTGAGACCAGGAGTTCCAGACCAGTTTGGGCAACATAGCAAGACCCTGTCTCTACAAAAAATAAAAAATTTAGCTGGGTGTCATGGCTTGTGCCTGAATTCCTAACTACTTGGAAGGCTGAGGCAGGGGGATCACTTGAGCCCAGGAGTTCCAGGTTACAGTGAGCTACGATCATGCCACTAGGCTCCAGCCTAGGCAACAGAGTGAGACTCTGTTGCAAACAACCCTGTTTGCTAGAAGGTTGTCTCTCTATATAACATCCATAGCTGGTCATGGTGGCTCATGCCTGTAATCCCAACACTTTGGAAGGCTGAGGCAGGAGGATAGCTTGAAGCCACGCATTTGAGACCGGCCTGGTCAACATCTTGAAATCCCATCTCTACAAAAACTTAAAAAGAAATTAGCCAGACATTGTGGTATGCACCTGTAGTCCCAGCTACTCAGAAGGTTGAGGCAGGATCGCCTGAGTCTAGGAGCTTGAGGTTGCAGTGAGTTATGATTCCTCCACTCTACTCCAGCACCCCAGCCTGAGTGATAGAACAAGAAAGACCCTACCAAAAAAAAAAAAAAAAAAAAAAAAAAAAAAAAAAAAAAAA
>NW_016803819.1:1772722-1781736 GCF_001698545.2 Rhinopithecus bieti
AAAAAAAAAAAAAAAAAAAAAAAAAAAAAAAAAAAAAAAGAGAGAGAGAAAGAAAGAAAAGAAAAGAAAAGAAAATACCAATAGACGTTTCAACTTTTAACAGAGTTTATGAGTGGGGTGGGCCTTGGAAGAAAAGGGTTATAGAATAAATGAGAACATTGGATTTCCTCTGTGTTCCTAGTGAAGCGCAGCACCCCTAACTTCTTTCTATAATAGACCTTATCCCTTTTTGCACAGGGGTTGCAGGGCTGACTCATGACCCAAGTTGGGCTGATCACTGTTCCTTATCCTCTTAACTTCAATGATTGGTCCAGAATAGACATGTGACTCAAGCTGGACTAATTTTAGAACTTTCATGGAATTTTGCAAACAGGGGATAGAAATAAATAATTCTTTTTCTTCTTCAATCATGGAGTGATCAAAGGATCCAGGAGTGATTTGGGATGTGAGTCAATCACCACAGGCCACTACATTCCTCTTTGCATGGTGTATTAGTCTGTTCTTGCACTCCTATAAAATACTTGAGACTCAGTAATTTATAAAGAAAAGACATTTAATTGGCTCACGGTTCCACAGGCTCTACAGGAAGCATGGCTGAGGAGGCCTCAGGAAACTTACAATCATGGGGCAAGGCAAACGGGAAGCAGACATGTCTTACATGGCTGGAGCAGGAGGAAGAGAGAGAAGGCGGGAGGTGCTACATACTTTTAAACAACCAGATCTTGTGAGAACTCACTCACTATCACAAGAACCGCAAGGGAGAAGTCTGCTCCCATGATCCAATCACCTCCCACCAAACCCCTCCTCCAACATTGGAGATTCCAATTCAACATAAGATTTCGGCAGGGGCACAAATTCAAACCATATCACATGAAGATTTTCATGCTCTGCTCTGAAAATCTCTACCACATGGAGTCCCCAACTGGGCTGGCTCTGAACGAAAGTAGGAGAGCCAGTGGCATAGAGAATAGTTGCAGTATATTGGATGGAGATCAGATAATAATCACCTAAAGAAATGCCACACTATTTTTGTTTCCTAGGCAACATAGGCAAAAGAAAATACATTATCTGTATTTGAGCCATTTGCATGAGTTTAAAAATGTTAAGATATTGGCTCTAGTATTAATTCTCAATGTGATATGGCTCTAGTATTAAATTCATGAAGAATGTCCTTTTGGAGTACGAGAGAATGAGGGCAAAGGCAAATAAAAGGAAAGAGAAACAGAGATGGTTACAGTCATAGGATAATTGTGGAAAATGGAATATACTAGAGTTACTGAGGTCCAAGTCATTGCTTGGCAGTTAGTGTTGAGTATGCCAATAATTTTTTTGTTTTTGTTTTTGTTTTTTTGAGATAGAGTCTTGCTCTGTCACCTAGGCTGGAGTTCTGTGGCACCATCTTGGCTCACTGCAAGCTCCGCCTCCCGGGTTCACACCATTCTCTTGCCTCAGCCTCCCGAGTAGCTGGGGCTACAGGCTCCCACCACCACGCCTGGCTGATTTTTTGTATTTTTAGTAGAGACGGGGTTTCACTGTGTTAGCCAGGATGGTCTCGATCTCCTGATCTCGTGATCCGCCCGCCTTGGCTTCCCAAAGTGCTGGGATTACAGGTGTGAGCCACCGTGCCCGGCCCCCAAGAATTTGTTGTATTGGTCATTGAAAATGTTTATCGATTACATTATTCAGTGTATCCTTTTAAGGGAATACATTCCCCCCTTCTTCCTGTTTCCTTGTGGAGAGAGATCCCCACTGTCCCACTCCTGGCTTTTGTTGCTACTTCTTACTTCTCCCATGGCAAAAGGAGTTCCTGGGTTAATCGATTAAGTGTGGAAGAAGGAAGAGTGCGTCCTCAGCTGACCTCCTCCCTCTTTCCTCTCTTTGGGGATCTGCCTGCCTCCAAAGAGCCTGTGTTCTGGTCTGGTTTAATGATATGCATGCTGAAGTACTTAGAGGGGGAAAAAAATAAGATGGATTCATGGATAGATGCACACATAATTATAGAATAAAGCAGGAATAACAGAATGGTAATGTAGAATTTAGGTAGTGAGAAAATGGGTATTAATTGTAGAATTTTAAAAATTCACTTTATGTTTGAAAATTTTTATGCTAGAAAGGTAGGAAGAAGCAGAATGCTTTATGACGGTCTAGCTTGACACAGGCATTTGATATAAGCTTGGAAGCTGGCAGAGATTGTATTCCTTAAAAAGAGCCTGGCATCAGGTATTGAGTTTTGCAGATCCTATTGGTATTACATCCAATTGGGTAAGTCTAGCCGTACAGTCTCAAAAAGTGACCAAACAGGTCAAACCAGTGGTCTCGGAGCAGCAATTCTTCTTCACTTGTGAAATCTGTTGCTTTATTCACTGGCAGGAATTTTGAAATGCTATTCTGTTTACCAGAAGGCAAAGTAATGGAAACTGGATATTTGGGTGTTTGAGGGGATATGGAGGTGGGTGGGGTGGGGAAAAACATGTTGTAACTTAATTGAAAAAATGCTTATAAAATGCTTAGCATGTTGGCTAAGTTTTCAATAAATGTTAGCTATGATTATAATTGGCTTCTTACCTAAAAGGTAAATCACATATGGGTGTAATATTGTAGTAGCTTGAATTATATCCCCCAAAAAGATATGTTCAAGTCCTAACCCTAGTACCTGTGAATGTGACCCTATTTAGAAGTCAGTTCTTTGCAGATGTGAGTTAAAGATCTCAATATAAGAGTATCTTGAATGTTGGATGGGTCCTAAATCCAATGACTGGTTGGTGTCCTTATAAGAGAAAGAGAGAGAGACACACAGGGTTGGTGGCCACAGCATGAAGACGGAGGCACAAGTTGGAGTGATGCTGTCATATGAGGAAAGCTGGGAACTGCTAGAGGCTGAAAGAGGTTAGGGCTCTCCCCTAGACTGTCAGAGGAGTTTGGTCCTCCTGACACCTTGATTTTGAACTTCTGGTCTTGGAACTATGAGAGAATAAGTCTTGTTTTAAGCCCCCAAGTTTGTGGTAATTTGTTATAGCAGCCCAAGGAAACATACAAATGTCCAAGAAAAAGGATGTTAAAGGGAATATGTGTGTGTGTTTTTTTTTAAATAATGGAATAGTATGGATCAGATTGAGTGTGTCTAGTAGGGACATATTAGAATCACTTGGAGGAGGATTCAAGGCTCCATCCCTCCTTTCCGGGGTGGGGAGTGGGGCACTAGAAGTGGAGCAAGCTCTGCTCTGAAAATCTCTACCACATGGAGTCCCCAACTGGGCTGGCTCTGAACGAAAGTAGGAGAACCAATGGCATAGAGAATAGCTGTAGTATATTGGACGGAGATCAGATAATAATCACCTAAAGAAATGCCACTCTGCTTTTGTTTCCTAGGCAACATAGGCAAAGGAAAATACATTATCTGTATTTGAGCCATTTGCATGGAAATAAAAATGTTAAGATATTGGCTCAAGTATTAATTCTCAAGGTCTCCTGATACCTTCTGAGAGAAATGGCTGAGTCTTTTTTTTTTGAAACAGAGTCTCACTCTGTTGCCTGGGCTGGAGTGCAGTGGCACAATCTCAGTTCACTGTAACCTCCGCCTCCCCAGTTCAAGTGATTCTCCTGCCTCAGCCTCCCGAGTAGCTGGGATCAAATGTGCCTGCCACCCCACCCAGGTAATTTTTTTTTTTTTGTGCCTGCCACCCCACTCAGGTAATTTTTTTTTTTTTAGTAGAAATGGGGTTTCACTGGCTGGGTGCGGTGGCTCATGGCTGTAATCCCAACACTTTGCGAGGCCGAGGTGGGTGGATCCTGGCCACTATGGCGAAACCCTGTCTCTACTAAAAAAAAAAAAATACAAATATTAGCTGGGTGTGGTGGTGCACAGCTGTAATCCCAGCTACTCGGGAGGCTGAGGCAGGAGAATGGCGTGAACCCAGGAGGTGGAAGTTGCAGTGAGCCAAGATCGTGCCACTGCACTACAGCCTGACAACAGAGCAGGACTCCATCTGAAAAAAAAAAAAAAAGAAAAAAGAAATGGGGTTTCACCATGTTGGCCAGGCTGATCTCAAACTCCTGACCTCAGGTGATCCTTCCGCCTCCGCCTCCCAGAGTGCTGGGATTACAGGTGCAAGCCATCATGCCTAGTCAGTCATTTTTATAGTTATGTTATTTCCTGGAATGTTGGGTAAAATGCCTATGTGATATAGGCAGGACAAATGTCAGTCTTGGAGCTTAGGATCTGAGTCTGAGGTGTCTCTCTGTTTCCCACCCTCATCATTCATCCATGGTCATGGTACCGCTCAGTCATCCTCAACTATTTTATTTTTTAAATAAAAGAAAACAGTAACACAAACAATTCCTGTCCATTGTAAGATAATTAGAAAATGCAAAGCAGCCAGGTGTGGTAGCTCATGCCTGGAATCCCAGTGCTTTGTGAGGCTAAGGTGGGAGGGAGGATTGCTTGAGGCCAGCAATTAGAGACCAGCCTGGGCAATGTGAGACCTCGTCTTTACAAAAATTTTTAAAGAATTAGCTGGGCTCCCACTTGAGCCCAGGAGTTGAGGCTGCAGTGAGCCATGATTGCATCCACTATAGCCTGAGCAACAGAGCAAGAAACTGTCTTAAAAAAAAAAAAAAAAGGATAAGAAAATATAAAGCAGTCAAATGGACTTGGAACTTAAATTACTCATAATCATGTGAACCAAAGATTGTCACTGTAAACACGCTGGTGAAAATCCTCACAGAATTTTTCTATGCAAGTATAAGCATGTAGTTACAAGAATTTGATCACACTATACACACCTTTTGAAAAGTTGCTTTTCTCCCCTTTAACTGTGTATTATAAGCATTGGATATATTACTAAGTATAGAATTACCTCAGTTCTTTTAATGGCTATATATTGTTCTGTTTTAATAATTTATTGTAACTTAATATATCCCTTATTGTTAGACATGTACATTACTGTAATTATTCACTATTGTAAGCAACACTGAAATGAGCAATCTTTACATATTAATCTTGAGTGTCTATTGATTTCTTTAGAGTTGATGCCAAACTAGTCTCAGAAGCATTTATATTGGTGTACTCTCCCACCAACAGCATTTTTGAATGCCCATTCCCCTGCAATTTCAGACTGGTAATTATCAACCTATTTAATGTTTGTCAATCTGCTACATAAAATAAATGGAATTTTGTTGTCATTTGTATTTTTATGATTGTTGGTCATTTCTTTCCTTTTTTTTTTTTTCTTTTTTTGACACAGGGTCTCACTCTGTCATCCAGGCCAGAGTGCAGTGGTGCAATCTTGGCTCACTTGCAGCCTCGACCTTCTGGGCCCAAGTGATCCTCCCACCTCAGCCTCCTGTGTAGCTGGGATCATAGGCATGTGACACTGCACCCAGCTAATTTTTGACTTTTTGTAGAGACGGGGCCTTACTTCATTGCTTAGGCTGGTCTCAAACTCCCAGGCTCAAGCTGTCCTCCCAAAGTGCTGGGACTACAGGCGTGAGTCACCAAGCCTGGCAATTATTGGTAATTTCTAAAAGACGATATGATGCTTGTTCCGTAATTTAGGTGTGCAAAAGGCACTCTTTATTTTTCTGTACTCAACCTATTTTCTCAGCTTGTGAGTCCTTACTCCACTGGGAGACAGAAGCAATCTCCAGTGCCATACACTTTTCCCTGGATCACAGCCAAATTCCAAGGGACTAAGCATTAAGACATTAGGTATGAGTATTGCTGTCAGGGTCGGGGAGTATCCACCTGACTGGCTCTGTCACCCCTTCCCCCATAAGAATCTACTAAAGTGAGGTGACTATTTACCCATTGGTCCTTGGTCATCTGTCCCTTCATGATAAGTGACAACAAGATGTTCCTTATTCCTGCCAATGAGGACCTTTTTTTTTGGAGACAGGTACTCACTCTGCCATGAAACTGGAGTGCAGTGGTGCTCTCTGGGGTCACTGCAACCTCCACCTCCTGGGTTCAAGAGATTCTCCCACTTCAGCCTCCTGAGTAGCTGGGACCACAGGCACGCACCACTATGCCCGGCTAATTTTTGTATTTTTAGTAGAGATGGGGTTTCACCATGTTGGCCAGGCTGGTCTGGAACTCCTAGCCTCAAGTGATCCACTTGCCTTGGCCTCCCAAAGTGCTGGGATTATAGGCATGAGCTACCACGCCCGGCCAGATCTTTCAGTTCTGACAGCTCACTTCACCATTTCTGAGGCCCCCTTTGGGGCACATACATCATTCTGCTGCCCTGTGACAAGTTGGCACTCAATGGGAGAAATTATGAGGCTGTGAGAGATTCCATCAGCCTAGACACACCACCACTTGCCTAAGGCAGTCAGTATGTAGCACTGAGCTATTCAAATGCAGGAAGGGCAAAGGGAGAAAGAAAATACTTGTTTAAAACATTTGCTAAATAAATAAATAAAATAAAATAAAATAAAACATTTGCTAATATTTCAAAGTATATATCCTACCACATTATTGGCCAGTTGTACTAATTCTTTTGTGAAATGCTCATTCTTGTTTTTGGTTTATGCCAATGCCAACTACTTTCTTTTTTTTTTTTTTTTTTTTTAGTAGAGACAGGGTTTCACCGTGTTAGCCAAGATGGTCTCGATCTCCTGACCTCGTGATCCGCCCGCTTTGGCCTCCCAAAGTGCTGGGATTGCCAACTACTTTCAATTTTCCCAAAGCATCATATTCTCTTGTACTTCCAAATGTCTTTTAACATTTTTTTCTCCTGATTAACTCCTGCTTTAACTCTCTATATTATCGTATTTCTGTTTCCCTCCATAATAACATGTATCACGCTATATTGTAATTGCATATTTATTTGTTTGTGGCAGTGTAGGCAATAAAACCTGTTAAAACAATTGTCCTTCTCATTGAAATTCTATACTCCTTGAGGTTAAGGACTATGTTGTAGACCTTTTTTTCTTCATTCTGAATATATTCTAAAACAGATTTAGAATAGAAATAGTTTACACTCTTGGTAAATACACTTAAATAAAAATAAGGATGAATAAGCAGTGTGGTTTAATGCACAGGCTGTAGAATACTCCATTGGACAAAACTGAGTAAGCTGGAGATTGTTATTTACTAGCTATTCAGCTTTGCATAATTTGTTGATCCTCCTAAGCTTCAGTTTTCTCAACTATAAGATGAAAAGCCTTATAATGACTTGATAGATAGTTGCTGTAAAGCCTATTGCCTGCCATGTAGGAAGTGTAATAGTTTATTTTCATGCTGCTGATATAGACATATCTGAGATTGGGTAATTTATAAAGAAAAAGAGGTTTAATGGGCTCATAATTCTACATGGCTGGGAGGCATCACAATCATGGCGGAAAGCAAAAGGCACATCTTACATGGTGGCAGGCAAGAGAGAATGAGAGCCAAGCAAAAGAGAAACCCCTTATCAAACCATCAGATCTCTTGAGTCTTATTCACTACCATGAGAACAGCATGGGGGTAACCACCCCCATGATTCAACTATCTCCCACTGGGTCTCTCCTACAACATGTTGGAACTATGGGAGCTATAATTCAAGATGAGATTTGAGTGGGGACACAGCCAAACCATATCAGGAAGCAAACAAGTCCAGGTGATCATTATTAATACTAGATGGAGAATGGAAAGGCCAACATGCTTACAGCTTTCTACTTTACTGATCCTTAATGGAAAGCACTGCAAATTACTTAAATCAAGCAATTTATGCTAGAGAATTGATGCTAGAGATGCAAACAATAGTGATTAACATTTATTTTGCTAGTCTAAGTTTTAGGCAGGTAAAAACACTGTATTCTAGGAGCTAGCATGTGTTTGAGTTTTAGAGTTTCTGTATTACTTTTTTGGAAGTGGGCATTCCATGAATTTAAGGCAGAAATTGTGAATGTGAATGATCCAAGCAGCTACCACCAACAAATGAAGTATGACTACTTCATGAGTAAAGAGTGACAGGGATTGTGGCAAATGGGACAGCCCCACCCCTTCCAGGGGGAGAAGGGGGCAGCTGCTACTGAGCTCTGGCTTTGACAATGCAGGAATGCAGAGCCAACCACATCTTCCAAGTTTTCAAGACAAGCGATGGAATTCTAGGGTTGTGGTTTTTTTTTTTTTTCCCCATAAAGTTTCCTAATTTCTAGACATTGGCAATTAATTCAAGCACTATTTTAAAACACTGTGCAGACCAAAACCCATGTCTGCAGGCTAGAGCTGAATCACGGGTCACCAGCTCGTGACCTTTGATTAATGATATTATTAACATTTTCAAGAAGCACTAGAAATTTGGCCAATTTTAGAGTTTAAAGGGATGATAAAACATTACACAAACTTTGTCCAATGTAATATGAACTGTTTGTAATATCCCATGCAGTCAATTTGCATTAAACATCAGCTAATTTTTTAAAAGAGCTCACACAGTATATTGTAATTCCTTTCATCCTTCAACTAATTCAGTATTAAGGTTCGGCTGAATCTGTTTTCAATCTTGACCGCCCGAGGAAACAGCCCAGGGAGTTCTAAGTAAACTCCATTCTCCTTACAGGCCTCTGCTTGGTATTTGCTGGAGAAAGCCCTGTAGCTCAACAGGCAGATGGCAGTAAGAAATTAACTTGAATTTCAGCAAGGCTGGGGTTTCCATGGGAACAGAGGAAGCAGCCATACTGCCTGGCATTTGAACAGAATAGGAAACAGGCTCCCCAGCCACACAGTCTTAGAAAAATGGCTGCATTATTCTACTCTCTCCCCATATATTTAGTTTTTCCCTCCTAAAGTGCTTTAACTTTAGTTTATAATAGGATAATAAATGACATTTAGTTAATGCTGCAGGTGTCTGTGAGTTAGGTTAAGATATCTGTATCAGATAAGTTTAAGCATTTCTAATTGCTGAAATCTGAAAATTGTTAGTAAGCTGTAAGGTCTCCCTCAGGTAAGCTATATCGTTTACTAAGTAAGCCATGAAATGCAGAAAGTCATTGTTTTAATTTTATAAATTTTAGTAACATTTTAAAATAAATTT
>NW_016803819.1:1781963-1785866 GCF_001698545.2 Rhinopithecus bieti
AATGACATTTAGTTAATGCTGCAGGTGTCTGTGAGTTAGGTTAAGATATCTGTATCAGATAAGTTTAAGCATTTCTAATTGCTGAAATCTGAAAATTGTTAGTAAGCTGTAAGGTCTCCCTCAGGTAAGCTATATCGTTTACTAAGTAAGCCATGAAATGCAGAAAGTCATTGTTTTAATTTTTATAAATTTTTAGTAACATTTTAAAATAAATTTTTTATGAATTTTTATAATTTTTATAATTTTTAATACATTTTGTATAAAGAATAGACATTCAAAGAAATTTGATTTTTCTGTCAATGTGGTTTTCTTTTAGGAACAAAATACATCATTAATAAGTTTGTCTGAACTTCCAGGCACCCAATGGACATGTGAGAAATAAGACTCCCTGGAAAGCACTCTGCTCTTCTGAATTAATGGTTGAAGAGAGTTGGTCTCATTTGTGCCTGTCTCTCATCCAGAAGAGAATTAAAGAGGAAGCTAAGGAAGCCTGAGCTTCATGTCCCATCCCTTTTGTCCTCTTCCAAGGCCCTGGGGAGACCCTTTGGAATGTTCACATGGCCATATATATTTGAAAAATTTTGTAAAATATGTAAAATATATTTTAACTGCAATTGGTTAAGACTGCTGTCTCTTTCCACTTGGACTTCCTCTCCAGCACAATTCCCCTAGTGTTGGGGTGATGAAATGGTGGCAGTTATTTTTGTGTTCTGGGTAAATGTATGTTGAGTTGGCAAGATATTAAGCATGGATTTAGTGGGATTTATTTATGTGGTTCATGGTTTTGTGTATGGGTAGGTCAGCTGTCCTGGTACAGGAATATCTTGTAGAAATACTTCTATTGCCTGCTATGCCTGTCACTCAGCACCGTGACACAGAAATCCTGCACTAGACACCTGATGCCTGTGTCCTAGGGTGGCTGGCACCATGGGGTATGGACAAAGAGGAGAAACAAGGTTGAAATGGAGCTCAGAGTTAAGCTGTAGAAAACTCTTCCCATCCTCAGATACGTAAAATCATCAATGGATAATTTGGTTTTCAATGAGTCCTGGTCAAAATGGAAGTTCTTGTGATATAGTTTGGATCTGTGTCCCTACCCAAATCTCATGTTGAAATGTAATCCTCAGTGTTGGAGGAGGGGCCTGGTGCGAGGTGATTGGATCATGGGGTCAGATTTCTCATGAATGGTTTAGCCTTATCTCCCTTGGTGCTGTGGGTGATTCTCGTGAGATCTGGTTATTTAAAAGTGTGTGGCACTTGCCCTTTCTTGCTTGCTCCTGCTTTGGCCATGTAATGTGCCTGCTTCCCTTTTGCCTTCCACCATGATTGTCAGTTTCCTGAGGTTCTCCCAGAAGCTGAGCAGATGCTAGCATCATGCTTCCGGTACAGCCTGCAGAACTGTGAGCCAATTAAAACCTTTTTCTTTGTAAATTACCCAGTCTCAGGTATTTCTTTACAGCATTGTGAGAGCAGACTAACACATCTTGTCTAGCAAGAATAGACTTGATAATGGAGCATATATAAACACACTGCACAGTTTTATGAACATTTTGTGATATATAATTTATCAGAATTTCTATGATTAAATTTCTAGTTGAACTAACATGAGGTACTGACAATGAAAAATGTAACATAAAGCTCAATATACAACTACTACCAGAACATTGATGACAAACCAGTTAAGGACTGCTGCTTCAAAGAACATTTAAGATTGGTCACTACTAAAGGACTGAACTATAGGAAAATTGAAAGGCCTGAAATATTGTATCTCATACAAAAAAACCTGAAAGAGGTTTCCCCAATTTGTCAGCAATCTTAAAAATTACATCACATTATTAACAACTGCCATGGTCTGAATGCTTATGTCCCTTCAAAATTCATACATTGTTGAAACTTAATCCCCAATGGAGTGGCATGAGGAGGTGAGGCCTTTGGGATGTGATTAGGTCATGAAGGTGGTGCCCTTATGAATGGAATTAGTGCCCTTATAAAAGAGGCCTGAGGGAGCTTGTTGGTCCCTTCCACTGTGTCCTTAGGTAGAAGGTGCCATCTTTGATGAACAAGTCCTCACTAGACACTGAATCTGCTGGCCTTGATCTTGGACTTCCCAGCCTCCAGAACTGTGTGCAGTAAATTTCTGTTGTCCATATTACCTAGTCTATGGTATTTTGTTATAGCAGCCTGAATGGACTAAGACAAAAATGAACTGTGAAGCCAAAAGAAATTTTCTGAACCATCAGTAACAAAAATCAAGATTTTCATATGCCATGGGCCAGCAATTCTTAATATTGTTAGTGATGGAATATTCTTCTACAAAATCTTGTTGGTTCAAGTTTAAAACAATTACTACTGTTATTGTTGAGTTTTTATAACACAATATATATATAAGGTTTAAATTGGCCAGTTCAAAAATGATTTATCCTTTATAAGCATTGCATTCCACAGTTATGTTTGATAAACTCCCAGTTATATGATCAACTCCAGGTATACACTGACTCAGTTACATATATATTATTTTGAGAGTAGGTTCATAATGGTTCAGAATCATTCCAGTTTACTTCAAACACAGATTGTGTCTCTAATTCTGGTGATAATACATAAACCTGGATTTAAACAGCAGCTGCTTTAAGCTTTTATTTATTTATTTATTATTTTTTAAAGACAGTGTCTCTGTCACCCAGGCTGGAGTGCAGTGGTGCAATCACAGCTCACAATAGCCTTGAACTCCTGGGCTCAAGTGATTCTCCTACCTCAGCCTCCCAAGTAGCTAGGACTACAGGTGTATGCCACCATGCCTGTCTATTTTTTTTTTCTTTTTTTTTGAGACGGAGTCTCGCTCTGTTGCCCAGGCTGGAGTGCAGTGGCTGGATCTCAGCTCACTGCAAGCTCCGCCTCCCGAGTTTACGCCATTCTCCTGCCTCAGCCTCCCGAGTAGCTGGGACTACAGGCGCCCGCCACTGCGCCCAGCTAGTTTTTTGTATTTTTTAGTAGAGATGGGGTTTCACCATGTTAGCCAGGATGGTCTCGATCTCCTGACCTCGTGATCTGCCCGTCTCGGCCTTGCCTGTCTATTTTTAATTTTTAAATTTCTTGGTAGAGACGGGGTCTTGCTATGTTGCTCAGGTTTATCTTGAACTCCTAGCATCAAGTGATTCTTCTGCCTTGACCTCCCAAAGTGCTGGATTACAGGGAAGAGCCATTGTGCCTAGTCTTAAACAATAGTTTCCAAACAAACAATGATAGCACAGTGATTGTAAAAATGAAAAAACAGAACTTAAATTACTTCAATGTGTTATTCTCAATGCAAATCAACCCTGAACTTTGGAGAGTTTACTTTTTAGAAGCAATATTTCAAAAGCTTTCCCCCCTTTAAAAAAAATGTATTGTAGAAATAAAAAAAAAAAAAAAAAGAAAAGAAAAAATCAATCCATTATTTTCCTTTTCTACTATAATGTATATTGTAGTTTTATTACTTTATTTTAGTTAAAATTTTCCTGGCATGAGTATGCAAATGAAGTATAATAAAAAACACTTTCAGTGAAAAGCCCCAAATGTCAATTTACGTGGTAGAGACGAGTGAATAATCTCTCTCTCTTCACTCTATAGAAAATGGTTATCCAGGCCAGGCACAGTGGCTCATGCCTGTAATGAGCACTTTGGGAGGCCAAGGCGGGCAGATCATGAGGTCAGGAGATCAAGACCATCCTGGCCAACATGGTGAAACCCCATCTCTACTAAAATACAAAATTAGCCGGGCATGGTGGTGCACACCTGTAGTCCTAGCTACTTGGAGGCTGAGGCAGGAGAATTGCTTGAACCCGGGAGGCAGAGGCTGTAGTGAGCCAAGATCACACCACTGCATTCCAGCCTGGGCTACAGAGTGAGACTCCGTCTCAAAAAAAA
>NW_016803819.1:1788414-1797068 GCF_001698545.2 Rhinopithecus bieti
AAATCAATCCATTATTTTTCCTTTTTCTACTATAATGTATATTGTAGTTTTTATTACTTTATTTTAGTTAAAAATTTTCCTGGCATGAGTATGCAAATGAAGTATAATAAAAAACACTTTCAGTGAAAAAGCCCCAAATGTCAATTTACGTGGTAGAGACGAGTGAATAATCTCTCTCTCTTCACTCTATAGAAAATGGTTATCCAGGCCAGGCACAGTGGCTCATGCCTGTAATGAGCACTTTGGGAGGCCAAGGCGGGCAGATCATGAGGTCAGGAGATCAAGACCATCCTGGCCAACATGGTGAAACCCCATCTCTACTAAAAATACAAAAATTAGCCGGGCATGGTGGTGCACACCTGTAGTCCTAGCTACTTGGAGGCTGAGGCAGGAGAATTGCTTGAACCCGGGAGGCAGAGGCTGTAGTGAGCCAAGATCACACCACTGCATTCCAGCCTGGGCTACAGAGTGAGACTCCGTCTCAAAAAAAAAAAAAAAAAAAAAAAAAAAAAAAAAGAAAAAGAACATGATTATCCAAAATATAGTTATACAAAGAGGTAATCAAAGAGGATGCAGCCCAAAAAAGATAGAAAAAAAAAATTATAGAGATGTATTAGGCAGCTAGATAATGAAAACAATTATGTGATTCTTCCGGATTTTATAATAACTGTGGTGTATGACAGTCTCTTAAAACTTGTAATCTGTTTGATTTCTTTTGTCTTCCTGAATAAATACTCACTTTCAAACCTAATTTTACATTTGTAATTTGTAAGAGCTTCAGGTTCAGTAAAACTTAGATCTACCCTTCCTCTCATTCCTCCTATAAAAGCAAAGCCAGTTTTGTAAAGGTAGAATTAGAGTAAAATGGACAGGTATTGAATACAGCTCACTGAATTTTTATATAACCATGTAACCACCACCCATGAAGATGTAAATTATTTCCATCACCAAAGAAGAAACAGATGTAAAACCTCTAAATACACTTAGCCTGAAGAGGCAAATACATCCACAAAACAAGAATATCTTGCTAAGAATAAGCAATACTTAAGGAACATGGTGAACTCTTAGAGATAAAGTTATAGATACCACAAATAAAAATTCAGTAGAAAGACTAGAAAATAAGGTTACAGAAGCCACCCAGAACATTAAGCTGAAACTAAAAGAGGGAAAAGATGAGACAGAGGGAAACCAAGAGGAACAACTCCAGAGTACTCGCTCTGTCTCACTCTGTCACCCAGGCTGGAGTGCAGTGGCGTGATCATGGCTCACTGCAGCCTCGACCTCCTAGGCTCAAGCAATCCTCCTGCATCAGCCCCCTGAGAGTAGCTGGGACTATATGCCCAGCTAATTTTATTTTATTTTTTGTAGAGATGGGGTCTCGCTATGCTGCCCAAGCTGTTACTATTATTATTATTGCCTGTCTCACTCTGTTGCCCAGGCTGGAGTACAGTGGTGCCATCTCAGCTCACTGCAACCTCTGCCTCCCGGGTTCAAGCGATTCTCCTGCCTCAGCCTCCTGAGTAGCTGGGATTACAGGTGCACACCACCAGGCCTGACTAATTTTTGTATTTTTAGTAGAGATGGTGTTTCACCACGTTCGCCAGGCTGGTCTCAAACTCTGGACCTCAAGTGATCCTCCTGCCTCGGCCTCCCAAAGTGCTGGGATTATAGGTGTGAGCCACTGTGCCCAACCCAGGCTGTTAATTTGATTCTTTGTTGTGTCTCTTCAATTTGTTTAGGTTGCATTGTTCTTGCATTTTGAACTTTTGGATTATAAACTCATCTTCAGCAGGGTTTGTCTGTAGGAATCTCATGAGGTTTGGATTGAAGGCATGTCTTCCAAATTTACATTTGCTTCTTCCAGGTGACTTACAGGTCCTAGACCAAATTCTAAGTTAATTTATTAGCTTGTGGTGGTGGTGTTGGGGGAGGAGGGAGGTTCCTGGATCATGTGCACTTTGTTCATAAAGAGAATTAGGCTTATATTTATACATTCTCAAAGGAGGTTTATCTGTAGTCCCCTGCCCTTCCCCCCACACACCTGGACCTGAGGTCAAGACAAGGAAGCTTTATTTGGGAGGTCGAGGCAGGTGGATTGCTTGAGCCCAGGAGTTCAAACCAGTGTGGCCAACATGGCAAAACCCCGACTACAAAAAACACAAAAAATTAGCCGAGCGGGTGGCACACATCTGTAGTCCCAGCTACTTTGGAGGCTGAGGCAGGCAGATCACTTGATCCCAGAAGGTGGAGGTTACAGTAAGCTGAGATTGTGTCACTGCCCTTCAGACTGGGTGACAAAGTGAGAACCCATCCCCCCAAAAAAAATAAAAAGAAGGAAGCCTCCTTTTGTTTCCCTCTGTGGTGACAGTGGAATATCTTCTGGTCCATCGTTTCTCTGTGGGAGTAGCCTCTGTGTGTGTGTGTGTGTGAGACAGAGACAAGGTGTGTGAATGTGTCTGTGTGTATGTGTCTGTGTGTGTGAGAATGTGAGTGTGTGTTGACGTGTGAAAGTGTGTGTGTGTGTCTGTGAAAGCATATGTTTGTATATGTGCATGTATGTGATAGTGTGTGTGAATGTGTAGGTCTGTGTGTGTGTCTTTGTGTATGCCTGAGCATGTATGTGTGTGTGAATGTGTGTGTGTATGTCTCTGCATGTGTGTGTGAATATGTGTGAGTGTGTTTGTGTATGTCTGTGTGTGTGTGAATGTCTGCCTGTGTGAGAGTGTGTGTGTTGGTGTATGTTTGTGCATGTGTGTGTGAGTGTGTGTGCATGTGAATGTGTGTGTGTGTGTTGCTGCTCAGTTCCAATTCTCCACATAGCACAGCCCCAGGGCCTGGACTCCTAGCAGGTAAGCCCTGGCCCTCGGCTTCTGAGCCACCTTTCACTCTGTTTCTCCAGAAAGGAGTCAAAGGTCAATTTATGGGCTTACTGCCCTGGCTTTATGTTTCCTCTCCAGTTTGCCTCCTGGGGATTTCTGTTCATTTCTTTTCAGCTCAGCTATGCATGCAAAGAATATAATTTATAGTTTTCGTGGCATTTATAGAGTTTTGTAGTAGGAAAATGATTCAGTATGTCATAGTCTAGGAATTAGAATTGTTATTCACATTATTTTGAATGGCTTAAAACTTAAAGCAATGATGAATTCAGAGTAGTTTTAAGACTTCCCTAAGATTTCCATACCTACTTTTCATGTTGAGAGTCACTATGTTATGGGAGCACAGAAAAAGTGACTAATATTGACTTGGTGGCTAAGGAAGTCTTCACCAAAAAGGTGACATTTAAGCCAGAACTCTGAAGATGAGAAATTTATTAAACACTTATTAACATCCAGCCATAAGTCTGCAAAGTATAATACATGATGACATTTGGAGTTTTTCTTTGTCCAATGGGTTTATCTTATTTTATATGCTAACATATTAATAAGAAGTAATCACTTTATATATTAATAAATATGCATGCTTAATATATAATGCCACCAAAGTTATTACTAGCCATGATTTCTAAGTTCCAGGCAAGAAAATAGGTGCATTATAAATAAAACTGAGACTCAGAGAGATTCAATAATGTTTTCGTTCATGTAACGAAATGAGTGACAGGGTGGGAATCAAAATGAAGTGTGGCAGTCATGAATTGTGCCCCTCTGGGAGCTGAACTGACCGAGGGCCCCAGCTGTTGTGCTCTGAAATCCATTGTCTTGTTTGTACTGAGGCCACACTTCCCACTGGACTTTTCCCAGTCAGTTACTGAAAAGGGCAGGGACACTAAGGCGGGCCTGTTCCTGGGAGACCCAGGACTCCTCTGAGGCTGACTTTGGCTCAAGGACCTTCTGATGGCCTTGCTGAGCTTTGAACTGAATGGCAGGCAGCCTGAAGTCGCTTCTACCCAACAACCTTCCTTCCCTCTCTTCTTCACTCAGGGTCAGACTTGCATTGTGCTCTGACTGCTTCCTCAGCATTTTTCCAGTTCCCTCTGTGTTTTCTCTCATTTAATAAAATCCTTGCATGTTTAGTTCTGTCTCTTCTTCTTCTTCTTCTTTTTTTTTTTTTTGAGATGGAGTCTTGCTCCGTCACCTAGGCTGGAGTGCAGTGGCACGATCTCAGCTCACTGCAACTTCCCCTTCCCAGGTTGCAGTGATTCTCCTGTCTCAGCCTCCTGACTAACTGGGATTACAGGTGTGTGCCACCATGCCTGGCTAGTTTTTATTTAGTAGAGATGGGGTTTCACCATGTTGACCAGGCAGGTCTTGAACTCCTGACCTCAGGTGATCCACCCATCTCAGCCTCCCAAAATGCTGGGATTACAGGCATGAGCCACCATGCCCCACCTAATTCTTTTTTTTTTGGAGATGAGGTCTCACTCTGTCACCTAGCCTGGAGTGCAGTGGTGCAGTCACAGTTCACTGCAGCCTGGAACTCCTGTGTTCAAGCGATCTTCCCACTTCAGCCTCCTAAGTAGCTAGGACTACAGGCACACACCAGGCACATGCTGCTAATTTATTTATTTATTTGTTTTTGTAGAGATGTGGGGGCTCTCCCTATGTTCAGACTAGCTCAGGCTAGTCTCCAACTCTTGGTCTCAAATTATTCTCCTGCCTCAACCTCCCAAAGTGTTGGGATTACAGGCATAAGCCACCATGCCTAGCCTAATTTCTACCTTGGTGTCTGCTTCTCAGAAGACCAAGACTATCACACTATTTGACCTCAAAACCTACGCTCTTAAAAAAAATTAACTAAAAATTGATCAAAGACCTAAATGTAAGCTACAGCAATAAAACTCTTAGAAGAAGCATAAAATTTTCATGACCTTGAATTGGTCAATGCTTTCTTAGATATGACACCAAAAGCACCAGCAACAAAAGAAAAAAATAGATAATTAGACTTCATCAGAATGAAAAACTCTTGTACTTCAAAGGATACCACCAAGAAAGTGAAAAGTCTCACTACAAAATGGCAGAAGATATTTGCAAACCATATATCTGGATAAGGGACTTGTATCTAGAATATATAAATAACTCTTATAACTCAATGATAAAATGAGAAATAACAACTAAAAACGAACAAAAGTTTTGAATAGATATTTCTCTGAAGAATATGTACAAATGGCCAAAAAGCACATGAAAAGATGCTTGGCATCCATTAGCCATCAGGGAAATGCAAACTAAACCCACAACCAGATACAACAACCAGATACACACTAGGATAGCTATAATAAAAAAAAACTTGGACAATTCCAAGTGTTAGCAAGGATGTGGAGAAATTGGAAACTTTATACACTGCTGCTGGGAATGTAAAAGGATGCAGCTGCTGAGGAAAAGTCTGGTCATTTATCAAAAGATTAAACATAGAGTTATCATATGACCCAGCAATTCTACTTCTCCTATACTGAAGAGAAATGAAAACATTTGTCCATACAAAATCTTGTACATGAATATTTATAAGCAGCATTATTCATAATAACCAACAAGTGGAAAGAACTGAAATATCCATCAATTGATGAATGGGAGGGTCTGTTCCAAGATGGCTAAATAGGAACAGCTCCGGTCTGTAGCTCCGAGAGTGACTGATGCAGAAGATGGGTGATTTCTGCATTTCCAACTGAGGTACCTGGTTCATCTCACTGGGACTGTTTGGACAGTGGGTGCCGCCCACCGAGGGTGAGCCAAAGCAGGGCGGGGCATTGCCTCACCAGGGAAGTGCAAAGGGTTCCCTTTCCTAGCCAAGGGAAGCCATGACAGACTATACCAGGAAAAGCAGGACACTGCCACCGAATACTGTGCTTTTCCAATGGTCTTAGCAAACAGCACACCAGATTCTATCCCGGGCCTGGCTCAGCAGGTCCCATGCCCACAGAGTCTCACTCACTGCTAGCGCAGCAGTACAAGACTGAACTATGAGGCAGCAGCCTGGCTAGGGGAGGGGTGTCCGCCATTCCTGAGGCTTGAGTTGGTAAACAAAGCAGCCAGGAAGCTCGAACTGGGCGGAGCCCACCATAGCTCAAGGAGGCCTGCCTGACTTCACTTCTAGGGGTAAGGCATAGGTGAACAAAAGGCAGCAGAAACTTCTGCAGACTTAAACATCTCTGTCTGACAGCTCTGAAGAGAGCAGTGATTCTCCCAGCGTGGTGTTTGAGCTCTGAGAATGGGCAGACTGCCTCCTCAAGTGGATCCCTGACCCCCGTGTAGCCTAACTGGGAGACACCTCCCAGTAGGGGCCAACTGACACCTCATACAGCTGGGTGCCCCTCTGAGACGAAGCTTCCAGAAGAAGGATCAGGCAGCAATATTTGCTGTTCTGCAGCCTCTGCTGGTGATACCCAGGCAAACAGGGTCTGGAGTGGACCTCCAGCAAACTCCAATAGACCTGCAGCTGAGGGACCTGACTGTTAGAAGGAAAACTAACAAACAGAAAGGAATAGCATCAACATCAATAAAAAGGACATCCACACCAAAACTTCATCGGTAGGTCACCATCATCAAAGACCAAAGGTAGATAAAACCACAAAGATGGTGAGAAAGCAGAGCAGAAAAGCTGAAAATTCTAAAAACCAGAGCACCATTCTCCTCCAAAGAATCACAGCTCCTCGCTAGCAATGGAACAAAGCTGGATGGAGAATGACTTTGATGAGTTGACAGAAGTAGGCTTCAGAAGGTCAGTAATAACAGACTTCTCTGAGCTAAAGGAGGATGTTTGAACCCATTGCAAGGAAGCTAAAAACCGTAAAAAAAGATTAGATGAATGGCTAACAAGAATAAACAGTGTAGAGAAGACCTTAAATGACCTGATGGAGCTGAAAACCATGTCACGAGAACTACATGACACATGCACAAGTTTCAGTAGCTGATTTGATCAAGTGGAAGAAAGGGTATCAGTGATTGAAGATCAAATTAATGAAATGAAGCGAGAAGAGAAGTTTAGAGAAAAATGAGTAAAAAGAAACAAACAAAGCCTCCAAGAAATATGGGACTATGTGAAAAGACCAAATCTACATTTGATTGGTGTACCTGAAAGTGATGGGGAGAATGGAACCAAGCTGGAAAACACTCTTCAGGATATTATCCAGGATAACTTCCCCATCCTAGCAAGGCAGGCCAACATTCAAATTCAGGAAATACAGAGAACACCACAAAGACACTCCTCGAGAAGAGCGACCCCAAGACACATAATTGTCAGATTCACTAAGGTTGAAATGAAGGAAAAAATGTTAAGGGCAGCCAGTAAGAAAGGTCGGGTTACCCACAAAGGGAAGCCTATCAGACTGACAGCGGATCTCTCAGCAGAAACTCTACAAGCCAGAAGAGAGTGCGGGCCAATATCCAACATTCTTAAAGAAAAGAATTTTCAGCCCAGAATTTCATATCCAGCCAAACTAAGCTTCATATGTGAAGGAGAAATAAAATTCTTTACAGACAAGCAAATGCTGATTTTGTCACCACCAGGCCTGCCTTACGAGAGCTCCTGAAGGAAGCACTAAACATGGAAAGAAAAAACAGGTACCAGCCACTGCAAAAACATGCCAAATTGTAAAGACCATTGATGCTAGGAAGAAACCGCATCAACGAATGGACAAAATAACCAGCTAACATCATAATGACAGGATCAAATTCACACATAACAATATTAACCTTAAATGTAAATAGGCTAAATGCCCCAATTAAAAGACACAGACTAGGCTGGGCGTGGTAGCTCACGCCTGTAATCCCAGCAATTTGGGAGGCTGAGGCGGGTGGATCATGAGGTCAGTATCAAGACCATCCTGGCTAACAGGGTGAAACCCCATCTCTACTTAAATAAAATAAAACAAAATAAAATACAAAATACTAGCCAGGCGTGGTGGCGGGTGCCTGTAGTCCCAGTTACTCGGGAAGCTGAGGCAGGGGAATGGCATGAACCTGGGAGGCGGAGCTGGCAGTAAGCTGAGATCGCACCACTGCACTCTAGCCTAAGCAACAGAGCGAGACTCCGTCAAAAAAAAAACAAAAAACAAACACACAGACTAGCTAATTGGATAAAGAGTCAAGACGCATCAGTGTCCTGTACTCAGGAGACTTATCTCACTTGCAGAGACACACATAGGCTTAAAATAAAGGGATGGAGGAAGATCTACCAAGCAAATGGAAAGGCGAAGAAAAGTAGGGGTTGCAATCCTAGTCTCTGATAAAACCGACTTTAAACCAACAAAGATCAAAAGAGACAAAGAAGGAGGCCATTATATAATGGTAAAGGGGTCAATTCAATAAGAAGAGCTAACTATCCTAAATATATATGCACCCAATACAGGAGGACCAAGATTCATAAAGCAAGCCCTTAGAGACCTACAAAGAGACTTAGACTCCCACACTATAATAATGGGAGACTTCAACACCCCACTGTCAACATTAGACAGATCAACGAGACAGAAGGTTAACAAGGATATCCAGGAATTGAACTCATCTCTGCACCAAGCGGACCTAATAGACATCTACAGAACTCTCCACCCCAAATCAACAGAATATACATTATTCTCAGCACCACATCACACTCATTCCAAAATTGACCACATAATTGGAAGAAAAGCACTCCTCAGCAAATGTAAAAGAACAGAAATCACAACAAACTGTCTCTCAGACCACAGTGCAATCAAATTAGAACTCAGGATTAAGAAACTCACTCAAAAC
>NW_016803819.1:1799351-1805749 GCF_001698545.2 Rhinopithecus bieti
CCAAAAGCAATGGCAACAAAAACCAAAATTGACAAGTGGGATCTAATTAAACTAAAGAGCTTGTGCACAGCAAAAGAAACTACCATCAGAGTGAACAGGCAACCTACAGAATGGGAGAAAATTTTTGCAATCTACCTATCTGACAAAGGGCTAATATCCAGAATCTACAAAGAACTTACACAAATTTACAAGAAAAAATCAAACAACCCCAACAAAAAGTGGGCAAAGGATATGAACAGACACTTCTCAAAAGAAGACATTCACACAGCCAACAGACACATGCAAAAATGCTCATCGTCACTGGTCTTCAGAGAAATGCAAATCAAAACCACAATGAGATACCATCTCACAACAGTTAGAATGGCAATCATTAAAAAGTCAGGAAATGACAGGTGCTGGAGAAGATGTGGAGAAATAGGAACGCATTTACACTGTTGGTGGGAGTGTAAACTAGTTCAACCATTGTGGAAGACAGTGTGGCGATTCCTCAAGGATCTAGAACTGTAAATACCATTTGACCCAGTGGTCCCATTAATGGGTATATACCCAAAGGATTATAAATCATGCTGCTATAAAGACACATGCACCATGTATGTTTATTGTGGCACTATTCACAATAGCAAAGACTTGGAACCAACCCAAATGTCCATCAATGATAGACTGGATTAAGAAAATGTGGCACATACACACCATGGAATACTATGCAGCCATAAAAAGGATGAGTTTATGTCCTTTGTAGTGACATGGATGAAGCTAGAAACCATCATTGTCAGCAAATCTTCACAAGGACAGAAAACCAAACATCATATGTTCTCATTCATAAGTGGGAATTGAACAAGGAGAACACTTGGACACAGGGTGGGGAATATCACACACCAGGGCCTGTTGCTGGCAGAGGGGAATGGGGGAGGGATAGCATTAGGAGAAATACCTAATGTAAATGAAGAGTTAATGGGTGCAGCAAACCAACATGACACATGTATACCTTTGTAACAAACCTGCATGTTGTGCACATGTACCCTAGAACTTAAAGTATAATACATACATACATACATACATACATACATACATACATACGTAAATGGGTATAATACCAACCAAGTAAGAATATTGTAAGGATTTTTTTTTTTTTTTTTTTTTGAGACGGACTCTCGCTCTGTCCCCAGGCTGGAGTGCAGTGGCCAGATCTCGGCTCACTGCAAGCTCCGCCTCCCGAGTTTACGCCATTCTCCTGCCTCAGCCTCCGGAGTAGCTGGGACTACAGGTGCCCACCACCTCACCTGGATAGTTTTTTTGTATTTTTAGTAGAGACGGGGTTTCACCGTGTTAGCCAGGATGGTCTCGATCTCCTGACCTCGTGATCCGCCCGTCTCGGCCTCCCAAAGTGCTGGGATTACAGGCTTGAGCCACCGTGCCCACCCGATCATTGTAAGGATTAAGTGACAAAATGTGTGTTAGATTCTTGCTACGAATAATGTGCTAAATATATGTAAACTGTCTAGAAAAAAACAAACAAACAAAAAACTGATGAATGGATATACAAAATACATAACCATACATTGGCATATTATTTGGCAATAAAAAGGAACAAAGTACTGATACATGCTGCAACATGAATGAACCTGAATATCATGCTGATGAAGTCACACACAAAGGGCTACATATTGTATGATTCCATATATATGAAATGTCCAGAACAGGCAAATGTATGGAGACAGAAAGTAGAGTCATGGTTGCCAGGGCTCAGTCAGATGAGGTAAAAATGTGCCAAAATTAAATGTGGTGATACTTGCACAACTCTGTGAATATACTAAAAACCATTGAATTGTACACTTTAAATAGGTGGATAGTAGGGTATGTGAATTATATCTCCATAAAGCTGTTATCAAACAAAACCAAACAAAACAAAACCACCAACAACCAACCTATATTCTTTGAATACACTACATCTCTAATTTGGCACTTATCATACAGTATTTTGTCTTATGTGTTTTTCCCCAATCATAATCGGCCAGGCACAGTGGCTCACCCCTGTAATCCTAGCACTTTGGGAGGCCGAGGTGGGTGGATCATTTGAGGTCAAGAATTCGAAATCAGCCTGGCCAACATGGTGAAACCCCATCTCTACTACAAAAAAAAAAAAAAAAAATTGCCAGGCATGCTGGTGGGTGCCTGTAATCTCAGCTACTTAGCAGGCTGAGGCAGGATAATAGTTTGAACCCTGGAGGTGGAATTGCAGTGGGCCGAGATCACGCTACTGCACTGTAGCCTGGGCAACAGAGTGAGACTCCGTTTCAAAAAAACAAAACCAAAACCAAAAACCCCAAAATGTTACTTCATAACCCCCACATCATGATAATCTCTGAATTGTGGGGTTTCTTCAAGATTTATTTTCTTCACTATATTTTTCAAATTTTCTCCAATGGCACATATTATTTTTATATTTGAAAGAACTACATTATAGAGAAATGAAAATATCATTTCACTAACGAAGTACTACTGAGTACTATTCAGCCATGGAAAAGAATGAGATTCTGTCATCTGCAACAACATGGATGGAACAGGAGGTCATTGTGATAAGTGAAATAAACCAGGCACAGAAAGACAAACTTAGCATGTTCTCACTTATTTGTGGGAGCTAAAAATTAAAACAATTGAACTCATGGAGATAGCAGACCGATGGCTACCAAAGGCTGGGAAGGATAGTTGTGGTGGGGTGGGGATTGGATTGCAAGTGGGGATGTTAACAGGTACAAAAAAATAGAAAGAATAAATAAGATCTAGTATTTGATAGCACAACAGGGTGACTATAGTCATTTAATTGTAAATTTAAAAATACCTAGGCCGAGCGTGGTGGCTCATGCCTGTAATCCCAGCACTTTGGGAGGCCAAGGTGGGCAGATCATAAGGTCAGGAGATCAAGACCATCCTGGCCAAAATGGTGAAACCTTGTCTCTACTAAAAATACAAAACATAGCCTGGCGTGGTGGCAGGCACTTGTAATCCCAGCTACTTGGGAGGCTGAGGCAGGAGAATCGCTTGACCCTGGGAGGTGGAGGTTGCAGTGAACCCAGATTGCGCCACTACACTCCAGCCTGGGTGACAGAGTGAGACTCTGTCTCAAAAACAAACAAACAAACAAAAACTAAAAGAGTATAATTGGATTGTTTGTAACACAAAGATAAATGCTTGAGGTAATGGATATGCCATTTACTTTGGTGTGATTATTACACATTTTGTGCCTTTAACAAAATATCCCATATACCTCATAAATGTATATACCAGCTCTGTACCCACAAAAATTAAAAATTTAAGTAAATAAAAAAACCACAAAATTATTAGCTCCTAAAGGGCATAGTCTTTTGTATCTTCCACATAGTAGGTTCTTAACAACTATTTATGGATATTATTGATAGCAGCACTGGGTTTGAATTCTATTATGGTTCTAAGTCTGTGGGTCTTTGGTAGCCTGTGTGAATTTGTGATTGGTAAAAGCTCAGAAAAAACAAATGTTACCTTATGATTATAAACCTTAAAAGATGTAAAATGTATTTTCACTGAAAGAAAAAAAAGTTTTAGTTTAAATGCCAATTTCAATGCCAGATATATCAGGGATACGATAAACTTTAATACTCATTTTCAAATGAATTCAGATATACCATCTGGGCTAGCTGACTCACCCTCCTCCTAGTTACTCCATGCAGTGGAACCTGCCTCTATTAGCCCATTCTCATACTGCTATAAAGAGATACCTGAGACTGGGTAATTTATAAAGGAAAGAGGTTTAATTGACTCATAGTTCCGCATGGCTGGGGAGGACTCAGGAACTTACAATCATGGCAAAAGGCGATGAAGAAGCAAGTGCCTTCTTTACAAGGCGGCAGGAGAAAGAGAACAAAGAGGGAGCTGCCACACACTTTTAAGCCATCAGATCTTATGAGAACTCATTCACTATCATGAGAACAGCATGGTGGAAACTGCTCCCATGATCTAATCACCTCCCACCAGGTCCCTTCCTCAACATGTGGGGATTGCAATTCAGATTATAATTAAAGATGAGATTTGGGTGGGGACATGGAGCCAGACCATGTCATTGCCCAAAGCCATGTATTGTATTAGTGTACCAGAGTCATTTTGTGAACTATTTGCTTTGCCATGTTTCTTTATGGAAACAAGGTCATCTTCTGCCCACATGTCTTTAGCCCTTTCCCATGCTTGCCTTCTTTATCTCTTCTTTGTATACTTTTCCCTCCCTCTGTTTTGGACGGCAGGGTGGAGGTGAGGATCAGTGGTCTATACTCAGCAACGGCTTGTTTGTCAGGTCCAGCTTTGGTCTGTTTACATTCAGTCCCCTTGTTTGTGCCTTTCACAATGATTCTGCTGGATGACTATATCCACCTCATTTTAGATGAGGAAACTGAGGCACACACTGTAAGTGGCAGAGTCTGGACAGGACTCTGTCTAGTTTGGTGTGCAGTTAGGAGTAGACCTGGCGCCAGGCTGTCTGGGCTTGAATCCAACCCTCCCTGTCCACCAGCTCTGTCCCCTGGTTTCCTCCTAGGAATGATAATAGTCCTATCTTACAGGGCTGGAATAAGGATTGAGTTAGTCAATTATTTGTAATGCACTTAGAACAGTGCCTGGCATAGCATAAGTGCCACATAAGTGTTTTCAAAGTAAATAAACTAAAGCCTGTCTGACTCCAAAGCTGGTAATGGTGGAATTTTAGGCCTGCTTTTTGTTCCATTCTCCTATTATGGCAGTAGAATTGGACAAAGATTAAACTCGGATTCTGGATGGGGAACAGAGATTTAGCGGCTGAGGCACCCAGGTGACCTCCGGCCACCGTCAGAAACCTCCTGTCAGCAGCCATTCTGAAGAGGGGAATCCATTAGCTTGAGGTCAGGCCAAGAATACTGAGCTCCTCTGGACCCAGCGCCGGGCTCAGGTAGGTCAGAGCTCCCTGGTGGCCTACCAGGGGATACCCAGGCAACAATCTAAAAGGTAGTGTGTGCCCCTCACCCGCAGGCGGGACCTGGCCTGCCTCTCCCAAGCTATCATTCCCGCCTGGTGCTCTCCTCACCAGCTCCAGTCTTGCTGGCCTGCCGCTGGCTCATCCATCTGGACTTCTTCGTCTTCATGACATTTCCTTACAGACACCTTCCTTGATCATCACTTGGGCTCTAGTGCAAAACAGAAGGCGTGCTCAAGTGGGAGTGGCCGAGGAGAGTTTAAAGGAAGGGTTAGAAAGAAGTGAGCCGGGTCGGGAGACCATAATGGGATGGGGAAGCCTTTACCATACCTAGGCCTGGGAGGTTTAGTGGGACAAAAGGAGATGGGGAACCTTCTGGAAACCCCCTACCCACCTGCAGGAAGGGACGAGATAAATAAAGGCACGTCTCTCCTTAGCTCACTGACCATCTGCCTCCCTCCCATTAATGGAACCGGGACTCACAGGTCAGCCTCCCAGCCAAAAGCGGGGAAGGCTATCGGAAATTACCCCGCGCTTTTTCTTCCCAAGTCATTATCTTCTCCTCTTTTATCTTAACACCCGCCACAATTATCTTCTTTTGATTTACATGTTTATTGCCTGTCCCAGCCCTCAATTCCTTCTACAATGTAAATACCTCGAAGGCAAGGTAGGGTGTATGTGTTGTGTGTGTGTGTGTGTGTTTCCATCTCTGCGTCCCCAGCGCCTGGCCCAGTGCCTGACGCATGGTAGGTACACAGTGACTGTTGGTTGACTGCATCGACAGACTAGGACACAGATAGCTTCCCTGGAGAAGGAAAAGCTCATCGGGGTCGTTTTCTTTTCTTTTACAAAAAATCAGGTGGCTGTGTACTTCCCGGCGCCGGGCCAGGGGCTGCCCCACCTTACCCCAACCTCTGCGGCCAGGAGGGACTGCAGGTGCTGCCCGGCCCGCTAGTCCTCCCGCTCCGGTGCCGGTGCCGCAGCGCCGGCTCCCCCGGGTCCGGGTGCACCCCGTTGGGTGCGCGTCTCCCATACGAGGCCAGACCCGTCCGCCCGCCCCTCGGCAGCCGGCCGGGCGCAGGGACGTGCGAGGCGGCCAGTGGAGTCCCTCTACCAGGCCGGGTGTGAGCGGGAGGTAGACACGCAGCGCTCACTCCGGGTTATTTTTAGTCGGTAGCTGTGTCCCCCCTCCCCGGGGGCGGAGCGGCCCGCCAAGGTGGGGAGGAGAAGAAGCTCCTGGCGTCTCCGCGCTCGCTCCCGCGGGGCACTCGCGGCGCGTTGGAGCCCGGGCGGCTCTGGGAACAGCTGCCGCGGCGTCCTCTAGCAGCTCGCGGCTCTCCCGGGACCTGCGCCGGCCGGGGGCGGGGAGAGGCGGGGAGGGGAGGCCGGCGGGCGGGAAGGGGCGGGGAGCGCGCTCCTGCGGCGG
>NW_016803819.1:1806193-1812757 GCF_001698545.2 Rhinopithecus bieti
CCGGCCGCACCAGGTCACCCCCTGGGCCTCAGCGAGCTGCGAAACCCTAGCGCTTTGGCACTGGAATCCCGGGCCAGGGTGGGCGTGAAAGGGGACACTGCAGGACACTGCAGTCTAGCTGCGTGTGAGAGCAGGAAGGGATCCCCTGCGCCTCCATCCTTCCTGCCCGCCGGCCTCGCAAATCTCAGCTCGCGCCGCTTCCAGGCGCCGCCAAGGGAAGCGCAGTGCTAGCAAAGCATTGCAAAGGCGCAGGAAGCGCGAGTCCCCAGAGACTTCACCGGTGCTCGCAATTCGGGGTATCTTGCTTCTGGTCCCACATTTCGCCCCTTGCCCTCCTACCCGCACCTTTCCGGAGTGGAGTTGGCGGTGTCTCCACGGAGGCGCATACCCACCGGAGCCTCTTGCTGTATTCCTGGCACCGGGTCAGGTGTGAGGCTGGCACAGTGCGCAGGGCCGGGGTAGCCTGCAAGACTCACCTGCGAGCACGCATCCGCATAGACGCTGCCCAGCCTTTGGCGACACCCGCCCCTCTCCATCCCAGGGTCGGCAGGGTCGGTTCCAAAGTACGGGGTACCCGGTGTGGTTGGCATATTTCACTTCTTAAATGACTCGTTGGCAGGCCAGAGAAATCACTGGAGCTCTCGGCTCAGTCCAGGAAGCGCTCGCTGGGTGATCCTGATTCACGATGTCTATAAGTAGATGCAGCTTGGTAGCCCTGAGCTCCCGAAATGACCTGTCTGCGGGGTTCAGGACGCTTAAAGGGCATGAAGGGGAAAGGTGACCCCCCCTATGATTAGTGCAAGGAGCCTCTGCTTCGATGGGTGGCCTTTCTGGAGGCTTAGTGGAAGGTATGAATTTGGCCTTGTTTCCCTCAGTGACCAGCAGCCCTCTTTGCCTGGTAGTTCAGAGGAGGAAGTGTACCGCTAAATCATGACCCAGCAGTGTTGAAGCTTCCAGAATTCCGCCTGTCACTTAGTGACTCCCTAGTCCGTTCAGCATCGTGGTTCTCAAGAAGCTGCTAGAGTAACAGAGCTCCAAGTACAGATTTAAACCTGCTGAGCTTCCTGCAGAAACCACCCTCACTTAATGCTGCTCTCCTGCTTCAGCCAGAGACCTGTACCCTACAGGGTTAACCTGCTTCCCGCAAGCAAGAGTGCTTCTTCAGAGTTTAGAAACATCTATTTGAAAATAGGGCTCAAGAAACAAAACAATGAACATGAGGTTGTCTTGCTGAAAGCCCCAGGCATGTCTCATAATTTCATAGCTCACCATCACCTGAGAAAAAGACCTTGGCTTTTTTATTTTTGATATGTGGCTGGAACGGTTTGGCGTGTGACAGGTGCCTCTCTCTGTTGCATATTCAGGCCCCCAGGATACACAGGAAGCATTTGTAGTTACTGGCTTGGTGCAGAGTTGGATAACTCTTTTTCAGGTTCTTGAACTTTAAAATTCTCAGGAGAGATTTCGAGTGTGGGTGGGGGTAAGGGGAGGATCTAGAAGGAGAACAGTCTTACTGTTCTTGAAGGCAAGTGATTTATTCTCAATTTCCTTAACTCTGAGTATCGTTGACATATTCTCTTTTTAAAAAATGTATTGTGTTATAAGTTACACACGTAAAGGTGCACACATCTGAAGTTTACACCTCCATGAATTTTGACATATGTATATTACTATAGCCCCCACGTAATCAAGATACAAAATGTCTCCTTTGGCCCAGATTACAGTTGCTTTTAAGAGGTAGTATATTTCAGGCTACTATGCAGTGCAGGGTATTAGCTTTAATATCACGTTTAAGAAAAGGAAGAAGGGATTCCTTAAGAAAGCAGAGCCTCATTAAGCCCTATAGACATTTTGGCATTGTTCTTGATGCTTTACCATTCATACCAATTTAAGAATGTTAAAACCGTAATGGGGCATGTGTGACTTTAGGACCAGGCATCCCAGGAGAGCTGCGTGTGCATTATTGAAGCGGCCTATCTCCTTTCAGTTGTTGGGTTCAGTTTCAGGGAAAGGAGAGCTTCCCCCTCCCAGGCTATATAAAAAGGTAATTGCTCCAGGGGAAAGATAGAGACCTCCCCCTTCCTTCCCAGAGGTTCTTCTTGAAATGTAAATGCCGTGTCTGCAAACCAGGGGAACCTAGGAGTTGTAACAGATGGTTTCTTGTGAACAAAGATTCCTCAGCTAATATAGCAATAATGTAGTACTTAGGACCAATGAATTCCCGGGGGGGATTGTTATCTCGAGACAGTTGCAGCTCCTCTAGGGGCTCCATTGTCTCTGGCAACATCTTCATTGTTTTTACTTTTATTCGGTTGGTGATTAAATTTCCCATAGGTTTTTTTTTTTTTTTTTTCTTTCTTCTTTTTGAGTAGTCAGGAATTTCACCCTTTCATAAAAATGTTCCCTTGGGTGGAGCAAGTTAATAAACAAACTTTGCTGCTTGTCTTGCCTCGGTTCTCAGTCTTCCTTGAGTCATGGATTGGCAAGAAAACATTCATTCTTAATAAAGGCTCAGGGAACCAGCTCCAGGACGTAACTTGTTAGTGAGGAATTTCTCGGCCTGCAGCCTTGGCTATTTGAGGACCATGTTACTGGGCAGGAAATGTGGCCTGGGAACGATTCCCCCACCTCAGCCCCCCTCCCCTCACTCCTTCCTTAGCTGGCAAAGGTGAAAGCTCTAATGGAGCTCTAGATGGTCAAAGACTATGTGGGGACAGCCCTGTAGCACTCCTAGTGACTTTTTATAGCTGTAGGAACAGGCTGCACATCTTACTGTGTGTTTGGGAAGACTCCTAGAGGAGACAGCAAACTTGAAGTAGTAACTCTGGCTACCAGCAGGCAGGGGAGTGACTAACTTCTTTCCATACTACTTTTCTAGAAGGCCTTAGTAACAACAAAATAACTAAGAGTTATTATTGAGAGCATCTGTAAAACAGGATACTAATAACAGCTCCTATTTCATAGGAGTGCTGTCAGGATTAAGTCAATTGATATATTTAAAATGCTTAAAACAGTGCCTAGTACATAGGAAGTGCTGTGTAAGTGTGGTTAGCAGTAGTATTACCATTATTATTACCACTGCTATTACTTTTACTACTACTATTATCATTATGCTCATTATTACTACTGTTGCTATTGCTATTGTTTTTTCTGTTGTTAATAATAACTAAGGTTGATTTCGAAAGAAATGATTTAGAACACCAAATTTCCAGGGTAAAAAATATGATTCAATTGCCTACTGATTTCATCCTGTTATCTCACTCTGTTAACTCTGGATACCTGGAGTAGAAGTTAACTAGATGCTACATGTCACTCTAATTTGCACTAAAAGTGACTTGGGGATCAGAGAAAAACCTTTAATATCTACTCATAAAATGATCTTGGTAGTCCATCAAAGCTTAGAAAATTATTCCTCAATATTATGCTGAATATGTAAGTTTAATGTGTAATCTTTGTTACCAAACTTCAAGCAGAATGTTCAATGCCTCTCCTCTTGTAGATGATCTAATATTAAATCATTATACAAATAATGGGTCCAAATGTTCATCTAAATGCAGCAGAGTTTTATTCACTGAAGTTGTGTCAACTGCTAGGAATAAGAATAATTATTCCATTGATTTGCTTTCCCTCTTCCTCCCTTCTTTTATTCTTTCCTTCTTTTTTTCTGGTGGTATTTATTGAGTTACAAGAGTTTATTGGTAGGTTAGATGACTCTGATTTTCCTGATTCCCCGCTTCTCTTGGCCTCACCACCCACAACAATATTTATCTGTTCTAATTTGTGGTTCTTCTTTTCAATGCCAAACACTTTCTGAAGAAACAGATGTCCTTCAACTTGGTTTCGGTTATGATTTGGAACAGGTTCCCAGGCCTTTAGGGAGGGACTGGAAATTTCAACCCAACTCAGCCTTATTTCTCAACTTGAGAAGTTCCTGGACTCCTTTACCTTCAATCAGAGTGTGCCCATGGGGCTTGGTGATGAACACAATCTTATTTGTGACCTAATCCATACTTCACAAGAGTGAGAACTAGTGCTGGAAGGGATCAGTTTCTCATTTTGGTTCATTCCCTGCTGCCCACATAGAATTGTTTTCTTATTCAGCTGGGACCTAATTCTGAAGATTAAAAACACTGAGGGTATCATAGCTTTCCAAGACTGAAAGATGCTTGTGTTGTTTGGCAGTAGGGAAAATTTATGAATAGCTTTTGAGATAATTTAGCATTTAATGGCCAGTAACATATGACATTTGTGATGTAATACCATAAGTTATACATGAAGTCATTCTAATTCTCCACCTCTGTAGGGACTAGACTCTTAACATCTTTTTCTCCCAACAGGTAGTTAACTTCGCAGATGGTCCTCCAGCTCTGCATAAATTGCCAAGGAAGAGGAAGAAAAACTTTTCTGGCTAGATCAAGGAAGGAGTAGTGGTCTGAATAGATATGTAAATGAGAGCAGGCGGCATCTTTCTCACAATGACATTTAAATAGTCTAGCTTGTTTGTATACAAGAGCAGCTATGACACAATGCTGTCACATGGTAGGAAAACAGTGAGGTCCCACAGATTTGGGGAAAGGGATGCGGAATGGGAGGTGGAGCTGGCACTTCTTGCCCCGGCATCTCCCTGGAAACCAGTTGCATCAGGCGAGCTCCAAAGGGCAGACTGAGCACTGGCTACCAAGAAAGGGAAGGCTGGGCATGCGTTCCCAGCCACTGGGTCTCTTGGCCTTCTGCTCTCCGCCGACGGATGACAATAGAGCCATGATGTAGACAGTTGGCCTTGATTCTGTGGGTGGCAGTCAGTGCTAGGTGGGACTAGGAAGCTCTAGGAGTACTAGAAATTGGCCTGGCAGCTTCTCTTTTTGCTTTAGACCATTCTGAAGCTTAAAAGCATCATAGTTGGGGGATAACATGATGATAAAAATTATGTCAATGATGCTGATGTTGCTGATGATAAAAGGTACTATTTATTGAGTGCTTATTATGTGCCTGCTAAAGTCTATGTACAGTTGGCCCCCCAAGTGGTGCAAAATACATTTTGTATTTTGGCCTTGATTTTCGTGGTTTAGGACAGAATCAGTTAACGCTGGTTGATTTTTGACCAAACTGTTCTCACTGGAATTAGATTTTCCTTTTAAGCCCAGTTCACTGTTCTGAGATTTTTAAAAAGGTACAATACAATTTTGTAATAGAACACCTCATATGTTCCTTAGGATGTGTGTGTGTTTACGTTTGAGGCAGAAGAAAGGTATCAGATATGATCTTTTTTGAAGGAAGGGTAGGGTGGAAAAAAGGATGACTTCAGTGCTATTAAATGACGAAAGGAAGGGGTAATAGAACTTTGGTTCTAAGTGATTGAGAAATATAAAAATAGCCTAAACTAGAGGGCTAAAGATAATATAGGGGAAAAATAGTTCTTAAAAAAATGGTAGAATATTTGAAAGACTTCTGCCTGGACATGAGATGTTACATTTCAAGGAGGAATGATGCAATGGAATTCAGTTCTACTGTGATAAAATTCCATGTTTGCAATATTGAAAACAACACTTCCAAAGAGACGCCCTCATACATCTAACCCTGATGGGATGTGTATTAGTTTGTTTACACACTGCTATAAAGATACGACCTGAGACTGGGTAATTTATAAAGAAAGGAGGTTTAATTGACTTACAGTTCCACGTGGCTGGGGAGGCCTCAAGAAACTTATGATTGTCATGGAAAACAAGACAGGTCTTATATGGTGGCAGGAGAGAGACAGCAAGTGAAGATGGAACTGCCAAATGCTTTTAAAACCATTAACTTTCATGAGAACTCACTCACCATCATGAGAACAGCATGGGGGAAACCTCCCCCATGATCCAATTGCCTCCCCCCTAACATGGGGGGATTACAACTTGAGATGAGATTTGGGTGGGGACACAGAGCCAAACCTTATCAGGATGGCTAGTGTATCTCAGGGAATTACCTTTGGCATCAGGAAAAGGACAGATGATATAGTCATATAAGATGCACCTAAGAAATAACTTGGCTGACACCTTTCCCACAGTCAGCAAAACTGTGCTCTATGCTGAGACCTTAAGAATAAAATATTGGTTAGGGTGGGAAAGCACCATGTTTCCACTGCCCTGCATTTTGCCTGTGACAGTTACTCTTGTGTGGCTATTGGAGGCTGCAGCTTGGCCTCCTGGTCAGTGTAAGTTAGTGACTGCCTCACCCATTCATCCCTAGATAGCCCATTAGGAGGCCATGGAGGAATACACCTGCACTTGCTTTTAAAATCAAGGTCGGCTGGGTGCGGTGGCTCCCGCTGAGGTTGAGGTGGGCAGATCACCAGGTCAGGAGATCAAGACCATTCTGGCTAACACAGTGAAACCCTGTCTCTACTAAAAAAAAAAAAAAAAAAAGAAAATCAGCTGGGCTTGGTGATGGGCACCTGTAGTCCCAGCTACTAGGGAGGCTGAGGCAGGAGAATGGCGTGAACCTGGGAGGCCGAGCTTGTAGTGAGCCGAGATTACGCCACTGCACTCCAGCCTGGGCGACAGTGCAAGACTCCATCTCAAAAAA
>NW_016803819.1:1813165-1861607 GCF_001698545.2 Rhinopithecus bieti
AAAAAAAAAAAAAAAAAAAAAAAAAATCAAGGTCAAGAACAGAAGGACTTGTGGCTTTTTCATTTCCATGACCAAACAATGTTAAAAAAATTCCTCAGCCTTATTTTTTTACCAAGTGTGTTCACCAAATGGGTCTGCAACAAGTGAGGAACTGAAGTTATATTTATTGCGATCAGTACATCACTATCGTTTTCTCCCCTGAGAAGTGTTTAAAAAATATTTTGAACAATTATTTTATTTTAATTGAATATCTTATTCCAATTGAAATTGAATGAAAGCTACAATAAGCTCAGTCAAATTGTTAAAATATGAAAATAATTATTTGGGAGGCTTGGCTATCACTTATTTGTAAGTTTGCTTCAGTATAAACAGCGGCAAAAATAAGCATTAATATTTTAATGTGTGAAAGTGTGGTTTCAAAAATTATTTCCTGAAAAGTGTTTACTGAGCTCCAACAATGTGCAGCATAGTGCTAGGCATAGTGTTAGTTAATGAACAAAATAAACATAGTTCCTGCCCTCATGAAATATACAATGTGGTGGGGAGCGGGGGAGGGACAGAGAGATTAAACAATACATATATAATTACAATTTGAAATACATACGATGAAGACAAAGAATGGGGCAGGGGGACTTAAGAGAAAAGTACTCTTTAAAAAGACAAGGATTCTTAGTGAAAGTAAGATTGAAGCTAAGACCACTGAAGAATCCTAAGCAGGAGAATTTGATTGATGATGATTTATTGAGAAAAGGGCTTGCGTTGGATGCAAAGCATACTTTTATTATTATTGTGTTTTGAAACAAGGTAGGGTAGAAGCACTCTAAAATTTCTCTAGGTCTGTTAAAGGTAGATGTGTGTTGGTGGTGGGGCAGGGGGTGAAGGTACCTGCCTCGGAAGTTCTTGAATATTCCTTGCAGGCCACTCAGAGTTTGCATGATGATCCACTGTCCATTTTACATCTGAGGCACAGATAAGAACTCTTCTAAGAAAAATGCAGAGAGGACTTTGGGATTTGTGTTTGAGCCTAGACTCTGGATTAAAATTCTTGGACAAAACAGAGGCTGTAGAAGCTGTACTCCACTCTTAGTAGGAAGGGGCTGTGGGAAATCTGCTTGCTTTTCAGGGAGGGAAGATAGCCATTTTGTGTGAGACTTTGGGTGGTGACCCACAGATGTTTTCTCATTTGGGAACTTTCCCCAGATTCTTCCAAACGAGGGGGCTTTATAAACTAATAAAGCCAGGTGCCCTTTGGGAGCCTCATAAATTGTAAATCCTGGAGGTCTCTGACTGAGATTCCTTTCAACACTTGAACCCACCATTCTTAGACCCCCTCCCCCATCTTCCTGGATAACATGGCTGCTGGAGAGTCATGATCATATCACCGTTCCAGGAAGCTGGATGCAGGCAAGGCAAGTGAAGAGTGCATCCTTCCCATGTAAGGTGCCTTCTGGGAAATCCTTTCTGACATACCGGCTACTATTTTATTGCCCAGAACTTGAGGAACATGGCCATTTCTGGGTGTAGGAGAGACTCTGGAGAAGGGTCTTTTACCCCAGGCAGGAGTAATGCTCAGATAATATTCTTGAGTTCTGTTTCCTCAGGAAAAAGGGGAGAATGGCTATTGGGGTAGCCACACCCTGGAATGCCCCTTCTCCACTTCTCCAGGGACAAATCCTTTCAAGACAGAGCTTAAACATGACTGCCTCTGCAGCACAGTCCCTGATTCCTCTAAGCTCATTAATCCTTCCCTTCTCTGTGCACACCTGAGCCTCAGTTTTTGCCTTTTTTAGAAAAGTTGCCGTATTTTACTATCACAAATGTGTGTGTGTGTGTACGTGCATGTGTGTGTGTGTGTGTAGGGGGGGATTTGCCTCCTTTGGTAAACTCCAGAACCCTGTGGCCAAGACTGGGTCTTAGTCATCACCCCGCTCCCTCCTTGTTTCAGCCAGGCTGTTCCTCACTAGGGCCCCACGGCCACATTTCCCCACTGCCTGAGCGCTTTCTCTTTTTTTTTTTTTTTGAGATGGAGTCTCGGTTTGTCGCCCAGGCTGGAGTGCAGTGGCCGGATCTCAGCTCACTGCAAGCTCTGCCTCCCAGGTTTATGCCATTCTCCTGCCTCAGCCTCCCGAGTAGCTGGGACTACAGGCGCCCGCCACCTCGCCCAGCTAGTTTTTTGTATTTTTTAGTAGAGACGGGGTTTCACCATGTTAGCCAGGATGGTCTCGATCTCCTGACCTCGTGATCCACCCGTCTCGGCCTCCCAAAGTGCTGGGATTACAGGCTTGAGCCACCGCGCCCGGCCGCCAGAGTGCTTTCTCAGTGAGTCTGTGCCCAGCTACAGTTGCCTGATTGGCACTTGGACTTGGCTGTGGCAGAGAAAATAGACTCTCTTGCTGCCCTGACAGGAAGCAAAGTGTGTGTATGTGTGTGTGTGTGTGTGTGTGTGTGTGTGTGTGTGTGTGTTTGAGCGATTAAAAAAAGCAGTTTACCCAATAGTTGCCTGGAGACAGTCAGCAATTGGACACTCAGAGGGTGATTTCTCTGTTGGTCCTTGGGTGAAGATATTCTTTAGGGTGCTAACCCTCCCTTCAAGTTGGACTGGCTCCTTGGACTTGGAGTTCCTGGCTGCAAGGCTGGAGAACAGACATCTCTTTTCTTTAAGTAAACATGCCCCCAGCATTTGCCTCTGCGACTCTCGCCTTCTCTTTCTTTCCCTAAGTCAAAGCAAACCTCTCTTTCACCTGTTATAGAAGTCTAGCTAATTCCCACTTCTTAGGATTAGGGAAAGATAGAGCACTTCCAGTGATAGTGAATCTAAAAGAAATGGAAGAATTTTATTATAGTGGTCACCTGTATGAGTTCTTATTAGGCAGGTATTTTTAAAGGAAAATAACCCAAAATGACTGATTAGTAGCTGGTATCAGTAAACAACCACGGCTCTGACTGTTAATTGTCATGACCCAGTGGGAGCACTGAGAAATAGCATCCCCTCCTCCTTTACATGGAAAAAGAAAAAAGTTGCCTATGGAGCTGAATGTTGTCATCAGCCAACAGATGAGGTTGCCACCTGTTCCCTAAGGGACCATGCAAGATGTCATAAATAGGAGGGGCCAGTGACCAGTAGAAGCCTGATTCTTTATGCTGTTAGAGTTGACAGAGTGTGATAATAGTGATAAAAATGGCTAGTTCAGTGCCAAATAAAAATAACAGCAAACACACTTCTGGAACACTTATCATGTACAAGTGGTAGTCTAGGTGCTTGCTTGAGTTCATGAGGTGGTATATTATGTATAGAACAAACACCCAGCACAAAATGGGAGCACGGAAATGGTAACTGATATGCTGGGAGCCACACAGATCATCAGTGGCAGAGCTGGGATTTGAACCCAGGCAAGCTGGTTCCAGAGCTTGGACTGGTGATGGCCGTGTCCCGCTGCCTTATCCTTAACAACTGCTCAGTATATATTTACTCATTGGAAAAAGTACCTTTGCGGACCTGTTAGAAGTAAAAGCGGTTTGGGTCCCAAAACGTATTTGGGACCCGTTAGAAGTAAAAGCGAAACTTCTAAAAAGATCATGATCCCAAGTAACTACCTAACCAAGCAGGTGACCTGCCTCTCTCCGTCTCTCTCTCCATTCCCTTAATGGTTCAAGATGCTGTTTACTGAGCATCTTCTATATACATAGTACCTTTAGTTGCGAGGAAACAATTTCCTCCGTATGGCTCCCAAGCACACTCTCTGAAACTGGAGCCCTTTCAATGTTTTTTAAAAGATAAATGTCAGGAGGGTGGTTAGGATTATGATGAAAAATCATTACAGGAGCCCAATGAACCATCGTCAGTGGGTGGAACCATTTTATTCCCTTTCACTTCACATCCCCTCCCCAACCTTTTCTCCTTGACTGGGACCTGACGTCCCCACTGGATTCAAATAGTCCTCGATGCTGAGATCCAGACTGGAATGATTATAAACAAGGGGAAGGAAAATGTGGATTTAGGGCGTCTCCCTGCCAGGCACTGTTAGGTTCTTTGCATATGGTATTCTGTTTAGTCTTTGTGTAACACAGGTATCTGCTGCCCCCTGTCCCAGTTTGAGGTTCTTTACTGTGCCTGTTTCAATAAATTTCACTCATGTTAAGACTGGCAGGCCTGATCCCACGTAGCTCCTGAGTCACCACATGGTACCCACATGATAGTCCTTCTTTTGGCCTCATCTGGCACCTCCCAACAGCAGCTCCACTCTTAGACCTCTCGCGTGGCACAGGTTTTGGTGTTCTGAACAAATACAGTTGACTATTTTATAATGTGGGTTTCTGTAATGAGGATTATTACATATGCGATTGGGAAATAGGAGAAGCATGCTTGGAAAGGTGCAAGTTGTGATGGTTCGTGTGAGATTTTTATTAGCACTTGCATATTTTGTACCACCAAATAGCAGTAGTTGAAAACAAAATAGGATAGTAGAAGTGAACACAACCAGCCAGGAGATGAACACCCCTCTTCTTGCTCTAGACTCCATTTAGCTTTGTGTTGATTGAAAGGTCTGGTTTTCCCAGATCTTTCTGCATTTTCCTCTTGTCTCCATAACACAGCAGCCTTGGTCTTTCCTCATACCCTTCCACCATGCACTCTGGCCCCTGCCTTTTTGTGAAATCCTCCGTTTGTTCTGTAATAGGAAATAGAAAACATCTTTTTCTCTGTGCTGGTAATTTTAGTGTTCTTGTTTTGTTAGGGCTGTGGTTGCAAAGTTGAATGGGGTTTGGGCCTTTTACATGAACTCTGTATTTTCCATAAGCCCTGTTATTTTTAGTGTGTGATTTTGTAGGATACAAGGTTTTTGGCTGTCTGTCTTAGTTTGGGACATTATTCATACATTTACAGGAATATGGATACTGTTTTATGGTGGAAATACTTAGATATTAATATTTTGTGCAGACAGTATCTCTCACACACTCACCCACACAGATGCATAAAACAATACCTTAAAGATTCCCAGTGCTGGAGCCTGGGATCTTGGGTCATATGGAAAACTTTTTCTTTAGGAATTTAACATTTCCTTTCTGCTGTCAGAAGACCTTGGACAACATTTCCAGGAGAAGCTTCTCTTGCCTTTGGAGGAGGTAGTTGAATATTGTCCGTGTGTGTGTTTTTCTGATCCATTTTTCTTTGGCATTTTGTGCCTGGGTACTACATAAAGCAGCACTCTTTTCACCCGGGGAACCTACAGGAGTTACTTATTGTGAGTGAGAAAGTCAAGTGAGTTGGAAATGAGGAAACTGAGACTTGCGGATTGGCGATTTGTCTGAGGGTCAGTGACTTCTTGGCTGTGATTACTCCTGTTCTCTGGAGCCCTTTCTACACCACTATATGAGTATCGGCAATTTGTCTCAGTTTGGGACATGATTCATTCATTCATCATATAGTTATTGAGCATGTCCTAGGGACTCAGTAGTAGGAGAGACAAATGTGGGATTTCCATTCCATCTGGAAGGATGTATGCTGAGCACAGAATCACGCGTGTGATGCACGTTCGGAAAGGGAAGAGCAAGTTGGTCTGGAACACGAAGAGGACTGGGATCTCCTTTGGTCTAAGGGGCAACAGGACAGCCTCTCTGAGGAAGTGCTATGTAAGCCGAGACCCCAAGGATGAGCAGGGGTTGGCCAGCAAAAATGAGCAAGAAATCACGTTTTTGGCTGACACTTAAGGCTGTGTGGAGACTCTAATGGAAGAGCTGAAGGAGACCAGTGAGGGAGGAGCTTTGGGAGTCGGTACAAGGGAGGTGCAGGATGAAGCTGGAGTGTCCTGCAGGAAAGCTGCATGGTCCTGGCGCCGAAGATAGGAATCCTCTGTGCTGCTTGGCCCAGCCTGGGCCATGGCTGGCCTTGTCTGGGAGGACAGCAGTTGGATTTTCTCCAAACTCTCTCAAATTACTATAATTCCTGACAAAAGAATAGAAACATTGCTAACATTTATGAGAGCTTATGGCCTGGCAAACTCTGTCCTAAGCACCTAACTTTTCAACCATCCTATGAGCTAGCTATAAACTCTATATTACTCCCATCAAATGTAGAAATGAGTGAATGGCTAAGGGTTATACAGTCATTAGGTGGTAGAGCTGATCTTCAAACTCATGCAGTCTGGCTGCTTTACCTGTACTCCTAACCACCATGCTATGGGGTATGATATGGTTTGGATTTATGTCCCTGCTCAAATCCATGTTGAATTGTAATCCCCAATGTTGGAGGAGGCGCCTGGGTGGGAGGTGACTGGATCATGGGGGCAAATTTCCCCCTTGCTGTTCTTGTGATAGTGAGGGCGCTCTCATGAGATCTGGTTGTTTAAAAGCATGTAGCACCTCCCCCTGCTGTCTCTTCCTCCTGCTCCTACCATGCAGGACGTGCCTGCTTCCCCTTCTGCCATGATTGTAAGTTTCCTGTGTCTCCCCTGTAGAGCCTGCAGGACTGTAAGCCAATTAAACATTTTTTTGTTATAGATTACCCAGCCTCATGTGGTTTTATATAGCAATGTGAGAATGGACTAATACAGGGTGCAAATTCTGGCTGTTGACCAAGGGTGTCCGTGGAGGATATTGATGAAGGGGAGCAGCAGTAAAGAGCTGGGGGCAGGAGGGTAGAGGTAGGGGATGCCTAAGGATGCTGGAGGCCAGTGTTGGCTTTAGACATGTTTTCTATATTTTAAAAGAAACTCCAAAAATAAGTCCTCTCACCTTGACAGTTGTTGCCACCTGGGAAGGACAGTGATTGTATACAAAGAGGGCTCCAGGCGTCTCCCAAACCTCACATTCTAATGCGTAGGGACTCTGGTTCCCAAGCAGCCTGATGAACCCTGGTATTGCTCTGACATGATAGGCCACTCATTTTTAACTTCCATCAAGAGTTGTAAGTAGTATAATATATTTTAAAATATATTTCTTATTTGATTTTAAACTCTGTGTGTTTAATAATTTTTTCATTCAATTTTTGTTTTGTTTTAGTTAGCATTCTTATGGTTGCAAGCAACAGAAATCCAACCAATTGGATTGGATTTCTGTTGGCTCTAAAAAATAGACAGTTGATTGCTCATTGACGGTCTGGAGGTAGATCCCTACTTCAGACAAAGGCTGATTCAGCAACTCAATGATATCAGTAAGGACCTGGATTTTCTCTGTCTTTCCACCGTGCCGTGCACTGTGTGGCTTTATGCTCTGGCTTTACATGGGGCCTCCACACCTGCCCTACCCCACTTCAGAAGGTCCAGGCTTTTCCACTGAGGGCCGGCTGGGAAAGAGTGACTCCATTCCTCAAGTTCTCTTTACACCCTGGGCAGAGAAAGAGAAAGAGAACACATTCCTCATTCATGATCACCAGGGGAACAGATGAGTTGATTAGCCTAAGCCAATCAGACTTCACCTGGTCCATCCCTATCAAAGATGCTGGCTGCTACCCAACAGAGAAGCAGTGAATTCCGTAGAGGAAAATCTGGGTGCTTTTAGTAGAAGAATGGGTAAAGTGGATGTCGAAGAGGCTACCACCAATTGTTACTAACATTTTATTTAAAATGTGGTAATATACACAAACACACACAGATGATAAGGGAAGGAAGGAAATAATTAAAATGAATTATTCAGAACAGTGACTACTTCTTGGAGGTGAGTATAAGATTATAAACTGGGAGTGGTTAAAAAGAGGCATTAATAAATTGTTTTATTCATATTTTTACAAGACTAGAACAGTGCTATTTTAGAGATATCACTGAATGTCAAGTGCCAAACCCACACCTAATTGGTTCTGTTAGGTGTAAAATGCAATTGAACAAACTGCATTGATTTTGAACTGTTGATTAAAAAATAAAAATGTTCATCCTGGGTACTTCAACTCTCCTTTCTTCTCAATATATATGAACCTTTACACTGAATTATTGTAGCTTTAAAAAAATGTTAGAAATGACAGTATCCAATACCACTATCTGATTTGTTTTTTCCCATTTAATTTCATATTTCTCAGGTAAAGATATATATTTTTTGGAGCCTGAAGCCTAGAAATAGCAAAACCATGCAGTTGCTGTTCACCGGACACTCTGGGTCCGGGGGTGTGCAGCTCTGTGCCTGAGCAGTCCCCAGGCATGTGGGGCCTTTCTAAAAGTGGATACAGCGGCTGTTGCCCACTGATCCTCCGTGCTGAGTGACCCAGATTGGCACAGCGCAGCTGAGTCCTACCCAGGGCGAGTACGGGAAAGAGGAGTAAAAATAAAAACTGGTTGGATGGCTTAGGTGGAGTCAGGATACTTGAAAGCTCACAGGTTACTTTGCTAATTCTTGGGCAGATTTTTCCTTTTTTCTTTTTTGAGGGGATAGTGATGATTCCAGTAACAGTTTCCCAGGTTCTTGGATTTGGCAAAATAGTTTCATACAAAACAGCAAAATGAAGTGAGGGGTGCTTTTTCTATATGTAGAAAATGTGTTTTTTTTTTGAGATGAGAACGTTTTGCCCTTGACATGAGTTTCTTATTTGCCCTATTCAACATTCAAGTCTTTAATAAACTTTTCCCCAAAGGTATCTCTTTTATGGAGTTACTTTCTGAATGAAGACATTTCTGTCTTTTTTTGTTAATAGAATGAAGTGTACTTGCCATTATAGTTTCTATATAATTTTCTATGTTATCTAAGAAAAATGAGTAACAGTGTTTAGGCATGGTGTCAAGGTATCCACCCAGAATAGTCGTTCAATCTCTGCCACTGTTTGGCATTTTGACATTTGTGTTTTTTAAGTGTAGATTTGCTAATTTTTGAAGCTTTGGTCCTTACTATTAGAAATTTTGAGGTTTTAGTTTTGGTGTTTGAAAAAGAGATTTTTTTTAAATGCAAAAGCAGATTTTATGTAATGTTTTCCTCAGTTATGGATAGCTTTGATAAACTACATTACATTTTTTCCCTCCTGAATGCTTTGTGGCTTTTAATGTAATCATCTCTCTGTGATCTGTAGACCAATAATTAAATCTCCAAATGGCCTTTGCGTTGCAATAGCAATCGAAAAGAATATTAAATATTTATACTAAAAATATATGGGACATGTGGATATAACTTCCTTTAAAGATAAAATGTCCTTAAAATACCCTAGTGGTAGGAATATCCTAGTTAAGACACTTTTCTGGGAAAAAGAATTTTCTGCAGTGTTTACCTCACGACACTAATTTGGAATAAGAGTTCTTCTAAGAAATTTCTTATATTTTCATTCATTAAGTTATTTATTTACAAAATCTATTAAGAGACTGCTAATAGCTATGGGTTTCCTTTTGGGGTGATGGAAATGTTCTGGAATAAGATAGTGGTGATGGTTGCCCATATGTAGTACTTAGTGAAAAACTAAAAAATGTTTGATTATAAAAGGGTGAATTTGATGGTATCTGAGTTATATCTTAACAGGAAATCTGCTAAGAGTTCTTAATGTTTTAAGCATGATTTTGAGCTCCCAAGATACGTAAACAAGCACACGAAATTAAGACTTCCAGATGTATGTACAATAATGCAGCATAACAAACCACCCCCAAACCCAGTGGCAGATAGCAATGGTATATTTTATTTTTCTTGCTCATGGGTTGAAGGGTCAGCTTGAGTAGCTCTGCTTCAAGCTGTGGGTTGGCTGTACTTGGCTCAAGGCTGTGGGTTACGTTCAAGTCTGTTTCATGTGTCTCCTTTCTTCTTGGACCAGAGGCTACCTGGGAGATGCTCTCTTTATGGCAAATGAATGACAGGTGCACCAGAACCCAGCCAAAACCATGCAACAAATGGATTTAAAGTCTCCACTTGCATCACATCTACTCACATTCCACTGCAAAAGCAAGTGATGTGGCCAAGTCCACAGTCAGTGGGGCAGGGAAAGGCGTTCTGCTCACAGTGGGAGGGGAGGGAGTGGATATTTTTCCAGTAATACTCTCATCTACCACAAAGTCTGTTCAGGGTTCCTTGGTGCTGCAAAGGAAGATGTGAACATTCTCCCTGGGTACTGGAATGTTTGAGAGATGGGCATTGGGTTCCTTGGTGTCTTGGTCTGTTTTCTGTTGCTATAACTAAATACCACAGGCTGGGTAATGTACAAAGAAAATAAATTTATTTCTTACAATTCTGGAGACTGGGAAGTCCAAGGTCAAGGGGCTGCATATAGTGAGGGGCGTTCTTGCTAGTGGAGACTGCAGAATCCCGAGGTGGTGTGGGGCATCACATGGCAAGAAGGGCTCACTAGAGACGGCCAAACTGGTTTTGGTAAGAGACCCACTCTTGTGATAACTAACCCACTCCCTTGGTAACCCATTAATCCATTAATTCATGAATGAATTAATCCAGTCATGAGGGCCAAATGCTCATGACCAAATCACCTCCCAAAGGTTCTATTTTTCAATACTGCCGCACTGGGGACCAAGTTTTCAACACATGAATTCTGGGGTACACACTTAAGTCATGGCACTTGGGTTGAGTCTTGAAAAATTAGCAAGCATTGTCAGTTGCATGGGACAGGAAGGGTGAGGAGAGGTGACAGCAACGGCTAGACCTTGAAGGCAGCATGAGCAGAGGCATGGAGGTGTGTGGTAGCAGAGTGCACTTGGGAAGCAGCAGAGCTGGGACATAGCATGTGGAGAGTGCTGCTGGAAGAAGACACACTGGGTCACATCAGCAGAGGCCTTGTGTGCCATGCCTGAGGGTTTGGTGCTGGAACTAAATGGGCTGGGCTCAGAGTCAGCCTGAATCGCAAACTTGACTCTGCCATTTACTAATGCTGTGACTGTGGGGGAAGTTATTTGGCCTCTCTGTGCTTTACCTCTTAAATCTGTGAAATGGTGAGGGTATTTTTAGCTACCTTGTGAATTGTGATTAGGATTAAATAAATTAATATACTCAGTGCTTGATATAAAGTCAAGTGCTCAATAAGTTTTAGCTGCTGTTAGTATTTTTTAATGGAGTTTAGATTTTATCTGTAAGCAGTGGGGTATGACTTAAAAGTAAGAAAGGGATGTGATTATATTTTGGTGAGATGACGTTGGTGGTAGTGTAGGAGATGATTACGATGGCCAGCATGGAAGCAGGGAGGCTATAGGGTTGTTGCAATAATAGAGGTAAGAGAGGATGATGGCAACGTCAGTGGGAGTGAATGTGAGAGATGTTAAAGGCGTAGAAATGATGAGATTTAGTGACTGAGTGGATGTATGAGGTGAGAGAAACAGAGAAATCCCGGGAAAGGAGGAACAAAAGATTGTAGTAGGATTTGTTTTGTTCTGTATTTAAGGATGGGAGAGACTTGGACATATTAGAAGGCCTTGACGAAGGGGTAGAGAGGGAGCCATTGATTATATAACAATGAGAAGGAATGATGGATAAAACAAGTTTCTGAGACATTCAGAGAGGGAGTTGAGAGTAGATGTACATAGTAGAAGGGACACTTTAGATACTTGTCAAGAAAACTGTTAAAAGTTTTTTGATGCTGATTTAGTTATTGGTGCATAATAAATTATCCCAAAACACAGTAGCTTAAACCAACAAATATTTATTATTTTATAGTTTCTATGAGTCAGAAATTCGGGAATGAGTAGTTAGCTGGTTCTGGCTCAGGTTTTTCTTGAGGTCACAAACAAGATATTGGCTAGGGCAGGTGTCGTCTGAAGTCTTGACTGAAGCTGGAAGATGTGCTTCTAAGATGGCTTCCTCATGTGCCTGTATGCAGGAGGCCTCAGTACTTTGCTGGCTCTTGGCAGGAGGTATTAGTTCCTGTCATTTAGGCCTCCCTGTAAGGCTGCTTGTGTGTCCTTATAACATGGCAGCTGATTTCCCCTAGAGTGAATGATTCAGGAGAGTGAAAAGGAGGGATTGGTAGGACCTGGCTTCAGACTTCACATGTCACCATATCTACCAACTTATCTGCCACTGTATCGGCCACCATAGCTTCCTAAGAAGTTAGTCACTAAGTACAGCCCACACCCAAGAGGAGAGGAATTAGGCTCCACCTTTTGAAAGGAGGAGTATCAAAGAATTTGTGGACATATTTTAAAACCATCATAAGTGACTACGCAGTCAATATGTAATTTTAATTGTAACTGGTCATTTATCATGTTTCATATATAAGGGATTCAATATTAGATATTCTGATACTAAGTCATTTGTCTAGTCCAGTCTATTTAGATAAATGGTGAGGGTAAGATAGTCTATCTAGATATATTGTCCAAAATAGGTCTAGTATTTTATTTATTTATTTATTTTTATTTTTATTTTTTTGAGACAGTCTCACTGTGTCACCCAGATTGGAGTGCAGTGACGCAATCTTGGCTCACTGTAACCTCTGTCTCCCAGGTTGAGGTGATTCTCCTGCCTCAGCCTCCTGAGTAGCTGAGATTACAGGTGTGCATTATCAAACCTGGTTGATTTTTGTATTTTTAGTAGAGATGGGGTTTTGCCATGTTGGCCAGGCTGGTCTCATACTCTCTGACCTCAACCTCAGGTGATCCACCTGTTTTGGCCTCCCAAAGTGCTAGGATTACAGGTGTAAGCCACGATGCCCAGCCAGGTCTAGTATTTTAAACACAACCACTATCACCATCACCACCAACACCAAACAATATAGGAATAAAAATGCTTCCACTCTGGAATCCCAGCTGATACAGGTAATCACTGGTAATATGCACTATTTATATTGAAACTCATGTTACTGAAACTTTTGATTAATTCTGGAACCTATTATTCAAACAAAATCTTACAGAGATTTGATATCTTCTTTTCTTTTCTTTCTTCTTTCTTGTAGAGATGGGATCTCACTTTGTTGCCTAGGCGGCCTTGATCTCCTCCTGGCTTCAAGCAGTCCTGCCTTAGCCTTCCAAAGTGCTGGGATTACAGGCATGAGCCACTGCACCAAGCCTGAGATTTGATTTAATATTTTCTTTTCTTTTCTTTTTTTAAAAAATAAGCATGTAGGCCGGGCGCGGTGGCTCAAGCCTGTAATCCCAGCACTTTGGGAGGCCGAGACGGGCGGATCACGAGGTCAGGAGATCGAGACCATCCTGGCTAACACGGTGAAACCCCGTCTCTACTAAAAATACAAAAAACTAGCCGGGCGAGGTGGCGGGCGCTTGTAGTCCCAGCTACTTGGGAGGCTGAGGCAGGAGAATGGCGTAAACCCGGGAGGCGGAGCTTGCAGTGAGCTGAGATCTGGCCACTGCACTCCAGCCTGGGCGACAGAGCGAGACTCCGCCTCAAAAAAAAAAAAAAAAAAAAAAAAAAAGCATGTAATAATAATTACTGCCTCCCTGCTAGTGGATAGCTCTGGCTCAGCAGTTCTCAACTGTGGCTACACATTAGAATTATTTGGGAGCTTTTGATTTAAAATGATCTGGATCAGGGCCTGAGCATTGTTATTTTATAGACGTTTTCCCCCAAGTGATTGCAATGTACAGCCAGGGTGGAGAACACAGCAGATGACAAAACAAGTGAGTAAGTTACACTGGGTGATACTGGCAGATCTAAGATTTAAAACTTGTTTGAATGATTATGTGGGGGTGTGTGAAGCAATGTGCATCCTGAGAATACAGTTATATTTTGTCTGCGAACAACATCATTCCTAGTTCACATGATGGAATAAAATAATCGGTATTTTATGGCGCACTCTAAAGAGTAGTAGAATGTTCTAGATACCTGAGCAAATTTGACCACAGCTTCTTTAGGAGAATCATATTTTCTGCACTGAATCACAGACATCCCTGAGTGTAAAGTCACATCACAATCAGTCATTCTCCTTTGTATGAATGTCCTCATTTATTCATTTATTCACTAAACAGATCTTGAACACTTACTGTGTGCCAGGTAGGTACATTTTATGTCCAAGGCACTGAATGCCAGACACTGAATGCCCAAGGAAGAACTTAACCTTATTCTTAAGCTAATAACTTAATATAGATTCTAGCGCCAAGTGAGTGATTCTCTGTCCCATAGAGGAGACAAACAGGTGCACAAAAGTGGGCCAAGGTAATGAAACTTAAATAACTGTACAGCACAGCACCAACCAATCAGAGCAGACCCAGTCACAGTAGTGCCCGCCATGGTGAATACTGGCTGTCTGTCAGTTCCAAGTATTGGTAATACCAAATACAATGTTTTAAACACCCAAAGAGGAATGTAAACAAGAGGGAGCAGAGAGACGGGAACCACTTTTATAATTCCAAATTCATGTTTCCCTTGCAGAGGGAGCTGAATTGGTGTGGTTGGCTATACCAGTTTTCCATCCCGTCCTGTATACATACCCCTTGCCAAGTGACTGCAGTTCTTCTCCCTGAAGAGGTGGAGTCTGTTTCCTGACTCCTTGGATGTGGGCAGGCCCTCTGACTTGCTTTGGCCAGTAGAATGCAGCAGAAGTGATGAGGTACCCATTCCAAGCTTAGGCTGTAAGACACTTTGGGTAATTCTGCTTGTTCTTGCTCCTCTGTCATCACTGTGACAAGATGCCCCAGATAGCCTGCTGGAGGATGAGAGACCTGGACAAAGCCAAGTTGCCCCACTTGCCCCAGACAGAGCTGTCCTAGATCAGCTAATAGCCAGCCAGCACCTACAGTGAAGTTTCTCAGCAGAAGCACTTCGCCGTTAGGGGTTGGATCATTGTTTGTTTTGGGGAGTTGTTCATTTTAGGATTGTTAGCATCATCCCTGGCCTCTACTCACCAGATCACAGTAGTATGCCCCCTGCCAAAGGTGTGACAACCAAAAATGTCTCCAGACATTACCAAATGCCCCCGAGGGGCAAAACAGCCTCTGATTGAGAACTTATGCTCCAAACTTATGAGTGTGTCCAGCTAAGATCAGCAGCGCTACCTAGTTTCTGACCGCAGATACATGAGCAGTAAATGCCTAGTGTTGTTTACCACTGAAGCGTGTGGTTACTTGTCTCATAGCATTGTTGTGGAATAGGTAGCTAATACAGTGATCAAAAACATGGAAACATGGAAGTGGGAGATGGAACTGGACAACTGGAAGTGGTTCAGTTGGGTGGGAACTTGACAAGTAGATTTGTAGGTAGAGTTGGGTTAGTGTGAAGTACAGAAGAGGCTAGAAAGCTAGGGTAGGCTGTATCCATGGAGACTTTAAGTGCCTTGGTATGGATTGGGGACTTGGTTATTCATGGGCGGGGGAGGGGTGCTGTCAGAGGTTTTAGTTATGTATTTGTAGCTGAGGAAAAACGGTTATCAGTCTGTACTATAGGCAGCAGTAGGGAGGGGGAATTGGAAGCAGGAGGGAAGGCTCTGCAGTAGTTCGGTTGATTCATACATAAGGCCCGAATTAGGGAATTAGGAGAATGATCATAGGTGTGGAAAGGAGGGGAGGGCTCTGAGGCACGTTTGGTGTAAAATGGATACAACTTGGTAACCTGTACATTGCTACCTTTGCATATTTGGTTTCCCCTGTCTCAAAGGCTCCCTCTTCTCCAGTGGTGCTCTACTCAACCGTCAATACTTAGTTCAACACTCAGGGAAGTCTTTTTGGTAGTCTTCAATGTCTTGTGAAGGCAGAGTTTATATGGCTGTCACCTTTGTTTTTTTGATAAAGAGTCTCGCTACCATCGCCCGGGCTGGAGTGCAGTGGCGCAATCTCGGCTCACTGCAGCCTCCACCACCTGGGCTCAAGCAGTCCTCCCACCTCAGCCACCCAAGTAGCTGGGACTGCAGGTGCATGCATGCCAGCACACCTGGTTATCTTTTGGTATTTTTTAAGAGGTGGGGTCTTGCCACATTAGCCAGGCTGGTCTTAAGCTCCTGGGCTCAAGTGATTCACCTGCCTCAGCCTCCCAAAGTGTTGGGATTACAGATGTGAGCCACTATGCCCAGCCATGCTAATCTTTTTATCATTGAATTGTCCATCTTATATTTGAACTAATAATCAGTTGTAAGTCTGTCTCTTCCATATTGTTAGCTGCTAATTCACTTATTAAGCACCCTTTCTATGTTTGGCCTGGTGGTAGGTGCTTGGGACACAGTGGTGAGTTAGAGAGATATAATTGCTGACTTCTTGAAGCATATGGTCTAGTGGGGAGACACACAGATAAACAGGCAATTACTGTACATGCTGTAATGGGGGAGGTAAAGAAGGGTTTAGGAACATACAGGACAGACAGCCTGGAATGTGTGGGTGCTAGTGAAGACCTCATGAGAGCAAAGTGATGAAGGGGTAGGATGTGGTGTAGGGAGGAGTTAAAACCAGGAAACTGTGGGCTTTGTGGCTCTGGATTAAGAGAAAATAGCACATTTGAGGAAAAGAAGAAAATTCAACATCATTGTAAAGGGTCTTGTAAACTATGATCACAGCTGTGTTGGGAAAAATCACTGATTGATTTTCAGTCCTGCTGTAGAACAGAACCATTGTATGGTGCTTTTAATAGTAGAGAGACCTGGGCCCCACTCCAAGCCTGTTTAATTACTATGACCAGAGCATGTGGCTCAGAGATACACACACACACACACACACACACACACGCACACACACACACACACACAATATATATATATATATATATATATATATGTCTATATGTATGTGTATGTATGTATTTAAAGCTCCGTAGGTGATTCTGGTGTGTGACCAGGGTTGAGAGCTGTAGTGCTATGTGGAGAGCAAGAACTAGAGTAGAGGAGCAAGACTGGAGGCAGGGACACCAGAGAGACAAAGAGTAATCCAGGTGGTGATTATGGAAGTTCAACCCAGAGTAGTTCAAGTGGGACTGGAGAAAGCATGTATAGATTAAGAGATATTTAGGAGTTAGAACACATAGCACTTAAGGTTGATTGACTGTAGGGGCCTGGAGGGGTGCAGTTCAAGAAAGGCTCCCAGTTTCTGGCACAACCACAGAGTGGAAGGTTGTGCTTGTCACTGATCTAGGAAATGTTAGAGGAGGAGCAGTTATTTAATGAGAAAGGTAAGGTTTTTAGGTTTTAGGTGAGTTTGAGATGCTCATGGAACCTCCAAATAGCATTGTCCATTAGCTTATTGACTGTAAGAGTCTGGAGTTCAGGAGATGTATCTAGCCTGGGGAACTATAGGTCAGCACCGTCCATCTTACTTACGCTGGAGCCCATGAAAATGAATGAAATTGACCAGGGAGCAGGTGAAAAGTAAAAAGAGAACTGTAAAGAATAACATTTATGGGATGAATAGAAAGAGGAACCTGCAGAAAAACTGAGATAGGGAAGTCAGAAACGTGGACAATTAAGTGGGAGAACTCCTAGTTGTTAAATGTTGAAGACAACTAATAGTATCAGAAGCTAAGGCAAGAGGAGTTTTCAAAGAAGGAAGGGAGGAACACAATTGTCAGATGCTGCCAGGAAGGTAAATAATGAACTGAAAAGTGAGTGCTGAATATGGCTGAAAAGGTTGTTAGAGATCTAGGCTGGAGTCATTTCAGTGGAATGGTGGGGCAGAAGCCAGATTGCATGGGGCTGAACAGTGAGTAGGAGGTGAGAGGGGTTAGACAGGGAGGGGTCCTTCACATTATGTCCTGCTTTTTTGGACATCACAGAATCCTCAACAGTCAATAAACTTTGAATAAGTGAAAGTGTGGGTATTGGAAGAGTAAGGATTAAGTTGATGCAACATTTTTAGCCTGACTGGTTGGGCACATGGCAGTGGCATTTGCTGAGATTTGAAGCAAAGCCAGAAGAAAGGGCTGAGCTTGGTTTTGTGTTTTAGATATGCAAAGGAGAAGATGCTAAGTGCAGTTGTAGATATACTAAGTTTGGTGCTCTTTTTCTGATTATTCTGTAAGTATAGCATTGTCTTCAAAGTCACTCCAAATACTACCAAGTATTACTTGGTGTTGATCAGAAGTAGGGTTTCCTCTCAACTTTGTATGCTTGAAAATGTGATAGAACTTGAAAAAAAGAGGAAATATAGGAATTTAAGAAAAAAGTCTGAACAGCATCATTTTGGGATGTAAGTGAAGTAGAACTGATAGAAAGGGGAACACATCCTCTTTGCCTGAGGAAGTTGGACTAGTTCTACCTCTGTTATGGCATTTAAAAATTGTATATTTAATTTTTCAGTGTATTTAGCTTCTCTTTGTCCTCTTGAAGTTAGGAACATTCAGTGGTACTCTGAACCAGTGGATAATTGTGACCTGGCGCTGTGCCTCTTGGGCCAGCTTTTGTTTCCTTAATGAATGCACTTCCTTCATCTGTTAGTGATAAGCAGGCAAGTGAGAAATTCTTATCTGCATCTATGGATTGAACATCTGTTTCTATTCCACTGTGTTTCAGTTTTAACTTCTTTGCTTAGAAATTAATGTGAGCAAGTGAGCCTCCTCTTTTGTAAAATCATTTTGGATTGAGAATATTTGTTATCTGAGCATTTTATATGCATTAAATTGATAATTTAGAATTTTTTCTAATATTTTGAGTGATGCAGAAATCATCATCATGGGTTTTCTTAAATGTCTGTGACAGTGGGTTTATTAAAAAATGTAATTTTGTGCATGGAGATTATTGGAGGGATACCAAATTTATCCTATGGGTGTTCAATTTTGTCAGAGAGTTATGATACATTTTATTCTGCATATTAAAAATGTTCAAGAAAGGAAAGCAAAAAATCACCATGACAACTCAGTAGAATACCATTATTTTGTTTTTCTGAAAGGAAAATTCTAAATCTGAGTAATGAGGTATGAGAAAAGAGCAATGCAGATTGTGTCTCTGGCTTCCAGGAAGTGAGCTCATAAAAGAATGGATTTGATGCCCTGGGTGACTCAGTGTTATTTAGGGCCCCATTTCTTTTTTCTCATAAAGAAGAGCTATAAAAAGGTGGCATATATATTGACACTACTAAAACAGATCTGCCAAAGAGCCTGTTGAATTTTTCTTTATTATGCAACTTTTGGAGCCAACTGTAAATGTCAAGGCTGAGAATGAATGGAGAGCTGCAGGGGTTGGTGGGGGAAGGTTCTTAAGATGTCATCATACCACTTTTGACTCTTCAATACTGAAAGAGTGCTACTAGGGTGAGTTTGATTAGAATGATTCTGGCAGAGTGTCAAAAAAGAAATAATACATAGTCAATGAATTGATACATTGATCAGTAGTAAAAAGTAGAATCAAGCCATGTACTATTTTTGTAGAGAGACTAGTGGGCAGATCAGTTGTCAACATGGCATCCAGTTGTAGCACCAAACTGGTCATCTAGAACTCAGTGTCTGACCTGTAAATCGTTGCTATTTCAGGGCTTCTGTTACCCCTCTTGGGGAAGCACCAAAGGACCTACAGGAACATCAGTATTCTGTAGAGGAAGGATGAAGTGCTCAGGCATAGACCTGACTGACAAGGCTGGAAGTAGCTTGGGAAAGTTACTTAAACTCTCCAAACATCAGTTTTCTTATCTATGAAATGGTTATGGTTATAACACCTATCTGATAGGGTTGTTTTCAGGAATACATGAGTTAATATATGTAAAACATTAAAAGAAATGCCTGAAACATAGTAAGCACCAATTGTTAGCTCTAATTATTGAAGAATCTACAAGTGATGCTTTTTTTGGCTACGACTTTTCTAAATTGGATATGTTTATGAAATGGACAAACAATTACTTTTTGTTGTTGTTCTTTGGTAATTACTTTGTAGTAAGTTAAAATGGGATGGATATAAGTGGGGAGGGGATATATTGAAACCCAATTTTCAGTCACATGGCGTCATGTGGGATACTGAGAGATAACTGACACATGGAACATTCTGGTCTGTAGCATTTAGGGAAAATACGGATATTTAGCAAAGACGTATCTAAGGGACAGCCTGGGTAACTTATCAGTTCAAGAGTGAGGTTTCTGATATACATGACATCCAGGGGTGAGATTTCTGCTGTTACATGGTAGGAAAAGGAATTGCATGCTATTTTCTTTAATTGTTTTTAGCCAAAGTAGCTGTTATAGCTGTATGCTATGGTAAAACACTGCAGCTTTTGGTTGTTAGGAAACCGTTGGGTTATCTGGGCTCTTCTTTTTCCCAAGTTCTGAAGATGAAGAGCTGGCTATCAGAAGGTACAAAAAGAATAAAACAGTTTGTGACTTCTGAGACAAAAATTGTTATCCATGACAATAAATACTCATGTATACTGTATTTTTTAAAGTTAAACAATATTTATTTTCATTTGTCTTATTAGAAATGATGGAAATACAGAAAATGAGAATGTACAGATAATGTACATGAGAGTGAGATGTATGAGAAATGTACAGATAACATACATGAGAACATACATTGTTCTGTACATAGAATGTACACAGAATGTATGTACATTCATTCATAATCCTTTTGCACAGAAATCTACTTACATGAACATTTTCTGGGTACATACACATTGATATAAATGGGGTTCATATGCTTTCTATTTTAAAGTACATTATAAATACATTTACTTTACAATGAATATACATCTCCTATATAATTGAGCAATTCATAAAGTAATCAAAGGATAGACCAAAGAAAGTATTGAATCATTATTCTTTATCAACGTGTAGATTATTTCCAATTTTTATGAACATGTTCTTAAATAACAGGACTGGGCACTTGCCAGCCAGGCGGAACAGTGAGCCTCCTTCAACCTAAAGGGTTATTTATTTTAACAGAGCCAAGGCAGCAGCTTCTCTGTGCATATGTACCTCTGGGAAGACTGTTTTCTGATGAAGGCATGGTTTCATTCAGCATTTGATGACAAATCCACACCAGTTTAGTGAAAGAGATATAGTCATGTTCAGTGTTGCACCAAGGAAGGGCAGGTTATTACCTTGGAAGTCTAGGTTTGGCAACTATTTCACAAATTTTGTCAGTCAAAACTTGACATGAAGATTCTTAAAAATTTAACTTGGCCAGGCATAGTGGCTCAATGCCTGTAATTCTAGCACTTTGGGAGGCCGACGCAGGCGGATCACCTGAGCTCAGGAGTTTGAGACCAGCCTGGGCAACATGGTGAAACCCTGCCTCTACTAAAAATACAAAAATTAGCCGGGTGTGGTGGTGCATGCCTATAATCCCAGCTACTCAAGAGGCTGAGGCAGGAGAATCGCTTGAACCCAAGAGGTGGAGGCTGCAGTGAGCTGAGATCATGCCACAAGCACTCCAGCCTGGGCAAAAGAGCAAGACTCTGTCTCAAAAAAAAAGTTAACTTACCATAGACCCAGTAATTCTACTTTTAGTAGCTACCTTAGAGAACTGAAAACATATGTACCTACAAAAACTTGCTCATGAGTGTTTCTGGAAGCATTATTCATAATAGCCCAAAAGTGGGAACAGCCCAAATGTCTGTGAATGGTGAAGGAATAAAGGTGGTATATCCATACAATGGAATACTCTACTATTTGGCAATTAAAAGGAATGAACTACCAAACCTCAAAAACATTATGCTAAGTGAAAGAAACCAGATGCGAAAGACTGTACATTGTGTTATTCCATTTATATGTGATGTCCAGAAAAGGCAGATCTATAGAGACAGAAAACAGAGTTGCCTGGGCTACAGATGGGTGTAATGATTAACTGCTCATGGGCAGGAGGAATCTATTGGGGATGATGGAAATATTCTAAAACTCATTTGTAGTGATGGTTGCACAATTCTATAAATTCACTAAAACTTATGGAATTGGACTTTCACAATGGGTGAATTTTGTAGTATGCAGGTTATGCATCCATAAAGCCTTTTTTTTTTTTTTTTTTTGGAGACGGAGTTTCACTCTTGTCACCCAGGCTGGAGTGCAATGGCACGATCGTGGCTCACTGTAACCTCCACCTCCCAGGTTCAAGCGATTCTCCTGCGTCAGCTTCCCAAGTAGCTGGGATTACAGGCACCCGCCACCATGCCCAGCTAATTTTTGTATTTTTACTAGAGACGGGGTTTTGCCATTTGACCAGGCTGGTCTCGAACTCCAGGCCTCAGGTAATCCACCCGCCTCGGCCTCCCAGAGTGCTGGGATTACAGGCGTGAGCCACTGCAACCAGCCCATAAAGCTGTTTTTTTAAACATAACAAATAGTATTTGATATTAAAACATTTAAAAGGAAATTGGTAGGATATCTGTAGTACTTTTGTGTATTTTGACTGGGAGGAGGCCAAAGTGCAACTTTCTTTGGTCATCTTATATCCTGGTTCCTCTGACACCAGCTGCCTCTCCCATACCACCTAAATTTGACCCCAGTGAGATCAAGGTTGTATATCTGAGGTGAACCAGTGGCAAAATCAGAGCCACGTCTGCCCCTGGCCTCCAAGATCAGCCCCCTGGGTCTTTCTCCATCAAGGTTGGTGAGGACATTGCCAAGGCAACCAGTGGTTGGAAATGTCTGAGGATTGCAGTGAAACTGATCAGGCCCAATTTGAGGTGGTACCTTATACCTCTGCCCTCATCATCAGAGCACTCAAGAAACCATCAAGAGGTAGAAATAGAAAAATAAATTCAGTAGAAATATCACTTTTGATGAGATTGTCAACATTGCCTGACAAATATGGTACCGATCTTTAGCCAGAGAACTCTCTGGAATCATTAGAGAGATCCTGGGGACTGCCCCATCTGTTGGCTGCAGCTGTTGATGGCCACCACCCTCATGACATCATAGATGACATCAACAGTGACATGGTGGAATGCACAGCTAGTTAAGTAGTACAAAGGAAAATATTTTAGTGAAGATCATTTGACAACCAACCAACCAAACAAACAAAAGGACATCAACAGAAGTTCCCAACCTGCCTGCTCATCAGAATCTCTTGGGAAATAAAATTAAATAAAAAAAAAGTCCTGGGCCTGACCTCAGCCTTAGGATTCCTGTTTTCAATGATCTTCCTAGATTATCAACTAGTCAGGTTGGAAACCACTGCTTTTTTGTGAGCCATTGCTCCAGATCCTGAACTATTCTGAAAAATACCGAGACAGACGTAGTCAACAGGTGCTGATTTCACCTTCCCTTCTGGTGTGAGCTAAATAGATGTCAAATTCCCTGGCTCCCCATGGTTTACTTTGAAAGCCTTTCTTCTCCTACTCAAAGCTAGACTTGGTGCTTCTTTGCATTCACCTTAAGGAACTGACTCACTGCAGAAGCACCAGCAGCACTGTTTTTTAAAAAAACTGGAGAGACAAAAAAGTATTAGCTGCAGAGCAAACAACATTCCTGCCCTCTCAATTTCTAGGTGCTCTTTCCTGTGACCCTTCTGCCATCTTGCTGTCCTGTGCCTCTCACTGCACTACTTTCTGAAGCTTGGGTGACCCTGTGTGGTCCAATCTTCGCTCTACCTGCATCTCTGGATGTGGGGAGGGGGGGCGGAGAGAGAGAGAGAGAGAGAGAGAGAGAGCGCAAGCGAGAGCGAGCTCTTTGGGTAACCTGTCTGCCTCCCTGAAATTCCGGGGAGTACAGTTTTCTTTATCTTGTTGATGAGTTATTGTTTGTTTCTTCTGTGTTTATGTGTTCCGCTTAGTTCAACTCAAGTCAGCAAATAGTTCCAGAGTGAATGTAGTGCGTGAGGTCTGCCACGCATGGTGTGCAATGTTACCAAGAGATGCATTATCAGATGGTATGAAGGCACCTAGGCTTTGACAATTAGGGTTGCCAGATTTAGCAAAGAAAAATACATGATGCCCAGTTAGATTTGAGTTTCAAATGAATAACAAAATTTTTATTGTAAACATATCACTTTATCTGAAATTAGAATCTAAATTGTACCCTCTATTTTATTGGACATTCCTAAAGTTTCCGTCAGATCTGGCTTTTCCTTTTCGCTTTTCCACTTGAATAGTTAGGTACTCAGTAGGTTACTTAACATGTGTAAACTTTGGTTTCCTTATCTGAAAATTAGGGCAAATATTACCTATAAGTGTGGGCTTCCTTCCTTCTCAGTGGACTCCAAGCTCATGGGGAACAGTGGTTAGCCCTGTGTGCCAAGTTTAGAGCTTATGCTTACATTTTATTGTCTGGAATATAATCAGATGGCCACACCTAGCTCTAAGAGTGGCTTGGATATGGTCCTTATTCTGGGCAGCCATGTGCCTAAAGTGCCAATTAGGGATTCTCTTATGTGGGAAGAACTCGGGAATAATTAACAGTCTTCGCCACACACTTTTTTTTTTTTTTCTGTCTGCAATACTGTTAAATAAATGCTATTGATTAAACACAGTTAATAGAATAAAGGCCCCAACCCAATTGCAACAAATCAAGAAATTGTTTGGATCACTGCCAAGGATATACAGTAGGGGATTATTCTTGGATTCAACTCACTAGCTGACCTGTCTTGCCATATTGGAAAAATATTTTAATCCTTAAGTGCTCTAGTTTTTTCATTTGTGTGAAGTCTATGTTGACTGGGGTCACAGACATAATTACATTGTATAGCTGGTTACTGATCCAATTATTGGCAGTTTCAAAATGTGCCACCTGGATTTTATATACCTTCTATTTTCTTGGTGACTGAGTTAAAGTAGAGGTGTATTTTTGAAGAAATTCAGTTCTAACGTCAGCACATAGAACAAACATTGTGTATAGTTAAAATTACTGAATGTGGGCTGATACAGTGACTCACTTCTAAGAGAGAGACTAGGGAAAGGGAAAATAATAACTTTACAGTAGAGAAATCTGGCAGACACTACCTTATCAAGTATTCAAGATTAACCTTCCCAACAAGTCATGGTGCTTCATGTGCCCTCTGAAGAGCACTTCATCTCTGTGGTATTCTTCCCCCAAATCTGTGCCCCAGATTAGTCATGATATAGTATCAGACAAGCCCAAACTGAGGGACATTCTACAAAGCATCCAACCAAGCACCCTTCAAAAGTGTCAAGGTCGTTAAAAGCAAGCAAAGACTGAGAAGCTATCACAGATTGATGGAGACTAAGGGGTCATGATAACTAAATACAGTAGGGACACTAGTGGAAACACTGGTGAAATCCAAGTAAACTCTGTAGTTAATAGTGTTGTAGCAATGTCAATTTCTTAGTTTTTATAAATGCACTATGGTTAGATAAGATGTTAATATTAGAGGAAGCTGGATAAAGAACATATGACAACTCTCATTGTAACTTTTCTTAAATCTAAAATTATTGCAAAAAAATTTTTTAAAAACTACTCCTGAAATTCTCTTGAAAATGCCTTATGTTGTGAATGAGAACCATGTGACACCTTGAAAGAAGCTTAACATGTCCGGTTTTCTTCCAGCATTAGAGCAGATTACTGTTTTCTTAATGGCTATTTAACTTGGATTTTTCTGGTGCTGGTAATAGAGCAGTGAGAAAACAGTTAAAAAAATCTCTGCCCTCCTAGAGCTTACATTCTAGTAGGGATGTAATAAAATAAATAAGCAAAATGTATTATATGTAAAATAGTATTAAGTGCTATGGAAAAAAATAAAGCAGGAAAGAAAGTAAGTATTGGAGGGTTGATAAAAGTTTAGAGGTTCAAAGATGTCCTCCCTAAGAAGATGACTTTAATGTAAAGACATGAAGGAAGTGAGAAAGAGAGCCGCATCAAACAAACACAACAGTAAAGCATCCCATATAGAGGAAATAGTGTGTGCAAAGGTCTTGAGACAGCACTTGCCTGGTATATCTGAAGAACAGCAAGGGATGCTGTTTGGTTACTTGAACCACAGGTGGAGTAACTAGTTTTCATTTGGAGTCATGTTGTAGGAAAATTGTGTATCTTTGAATTATGCTCAGCTTGGTGAGTTGCTTACATTATGAGAGGCATGTGGGAACTCCACCTGACTGAAGGGGCAGTCTTCTTCCATCTCATCTAGGGTCATATGCTTATCCAGTGAAATGGAAGGCTAAACTCTCCAGGCTATTGAAAATGTTATAGGCCAGACACGGTGGCTCACACCTGTAATCCCAGCACTTTGGGAGGCCGAGGCAGGTGGATCACTCGAGGTCAGGAATTTGAGACCAGCCTGGGCAACATGGTGAAACCCTGTCTCTACAAAAAAAATACAAAAATTAGCCTGGCATGGTGGCGCATGCCTATATTCCCAGCTACTTGGGAGTCTGAGGCAGGAATCACTTGAATCTGGGAGGCGGAGGTTGCAGTGAGCCGAGATCGCACCACTGCACTCCAGCTTGGGTGACAGAGCAAGACTGTCTCAAAAAAGAAAAAAGAAAATATTATATCTCGGCCGGGCGCGGTGGCTCAAGCCTGTAATCCCAGCACTTTGGACTTTGGGAGGCCGAAACGGGCGGATCACGAGGTCAGGAGATCGAGACCATCCTGGCTAACACGGTGAAACCCTGTCTCTACTAAAAAATACAAAAAACTGTCTGGGCGAGGTGGCGGGCGCCTGTAGTCCCAACTACTCGGGAGGCTGAAGTCGGAGAATGGCGTAAACCCGGGAGGCGGAGCTTGCAGTGAGCTGAGATCCGCCACTGCACTCCAGCCTGGGCAACAGAGTGAGACTCCATCTCAAAAAAAGAAAAGAAAAGAAAAGAAAAGAAAATGTTATATCTCTTTTATTTTTTGGTCGAGCACATGTGATTTCTGTTGAATTTGCTAAAGGCAAAGAAAAAATGTTTACTTTATGTGCCGACTTTGTGATATGACCACAGAGCCCATTCATGATGAAGACATTGAGTGTTGCTAGCAAAGGTTGACTTACTCCCTGTTGGCTGCCCGTTGTCTCTGGCTTTCCTCATTGAGTGCGTACTCTCCTACCTGCTCGGGAGGAAGTGGTCAGGAGGAGTGTGCTGTGTCTTTTTTCCGTTTGCTAGACAATGTGACTTGCTGCTGGTGGTGGTAAATTATGATGGTTTTACTCTGCCCTTCATGAATGTCACTGTCACGGCAATAAAGTGTGCATTAGTAGAGCATGGGATTGTTGCACTCAGTTTTAGAATGTCTTTTGATAAAGAATTCCTTTATTATGGGTCCTGAAAGGCAATCTCTTTAAATGTACCTTTCAAACACTGGGCCACTTACATAGATGTGTGTTCCAGTTACTCATGTATAGCTAATTAGTCCCATGATGGAGACTATATGGCTGAAAGCCTACTAGAAATAAAATAAAATGAGAGTTTCTCCTACAGAATAGAGCATTATAGTTTCACTTGGAGCTGTAATATTTTATAACAAATACCATGGCTTTAAAGCCATATAAGAAAAGGAAAAACACTTTCATCTTGACCTCTTTAACCTGTAAAAATGTATCCCTCTCTTAATCATCTAGAATTATATATATAAATATAAACTCTAAAATTAGAAAGACCTGAAGATACTTGAATAAAAAGAAATAAAATTTTCTTTTATTCAACATGTATCTTTATCATCTTGCTCAGACTTTTCCATCTTTAGGAGACTTATAAAATGGAACCCTTTCAATTGAATTATCTCAGGAGCTCCTTTTACTGTGTCTTTAGGAAAAATAACAATGTTTTGGGAATAACATAAAATATCCTTGTGTCTGAAGTATCTGGGTTTAGTTAGAAATTTAATATCATCTGGGGCAACTTTTTATTTTTGGGATTGAATTCTTTGTCTATGTAAACTTACTCTATGTAGTTTTAAAGTAACTACATAAAGAATTTTCCTTCCATTTCCATAGTGTGCTAGGCCAAAATTGGTTCTGTTTTCTGTATTATTGACAGTTTTGATTGAGTCCTACCATACCTTTCAGGGAAGATTGTTGAGTCGGTTGCTGTGGTACATTAAGGAACGAGCACTTTCAATAGGACCCTGGTTGTGGTATTCTGATAGAATCAGAAGTTAGATTCTTGGGTTACACTTAAACCCTTCCAATGAAAAGGACTTTTTATTATACTATGAAATGAGAATGAAATATTCATTTGCTTGGAACCCGTTAAATTCTTAAATTTCATATAGGAGTTACAGAATAAAGACCTATTGTTGACTAAGGCTAATCTGAAAATCTCTATCATACTTCTCTGCAAGCTGTAAAGCTGTGCAGCTGTGTTCTGGGCCTTGGTATTTAAAACCTTTGGATTTCCTGAGATTGGTAGTGGGAAGGAGTGTAGAAGTGAAAATGCCGAGGAAATTACTGCTCTTCTTGATCTGGGATTGTAGGTACTTCTCTGACCTTTAATTCAAGATTCCTTATTATGAGTCACCTTAATGGTCCCCTGGAAATCACATGTTTTGGGGAACACCTAAATATCTCTCTTCATTCTGTAATTGGGGAATATGTAGGGAATGGTAGGTGATTCATAGAGCATCTTTCGTGGTGGAGGAATCTGAGTGCTTAGAGGCCTTGCAGCAGGAAGTGGCATTTACAAATGGTGCTCAGAACAAGAATACTGCCTGTGTCCATAGCCAAAAAGAAACTGAGGACCTAGCATGAGTTCCCATTAAAATCTGTGTGAACTGAGTCATTAAAGCTAAGTTAGCGGCTTCACTTTTTCTTTGGCCAAAAGGACAAGACATACTGCTTGATAACTGAGAAACTGAACTGCAGATGAATTTAAGGATAGTATTGGGGTGCCCAGTTTCTCTTAAAAAGAAGAAGGAGGGGAAAGAGAACAGGCTTGTCTATGTTGTATGGTTTTTCAAATGTTAGTTTTGCCAAAATAATTTGATTTGACTTCTTGAAGCTTACCTTGGAGAACTATAATTTGATAGACTATTTTCTACTTTTACAATAGATTTTCTTCATCAGCTAGACTAGTAGAAGTTAATTTGTTTTTAGTTTTTTTTTTTTTTTTTTTTTTTTTTGAGATGGAGTTTCGCTCTTGTCACCCAGGCTGGAGGGCAATGGCGTGATCTCGGCTCACTGCAACCTCTGCCTCCCGGGTTCAAGCGGTTCTCCTGCCTCAGCCTCCCAAGTAGCTGGGACTATAGGTGCCCACCCCTCCCACCCACTACACCTGGATAATTTTTGTATTTTTAGTAGAGACGGGGTTTCACCATGTTGGCCAGGCTGGTCTCAAACTCCTGACCTCAAGTGATCCACCCGCCTTGGCCTCCCAAAGTGCTGGGATTACAGGCATGAGCCACCGTGCCCGGCCGAATATTCTTAGTGGTAGTGTAATTGTGTTTACTTTTGACCTCATGAAAGAAAGGAAAATATACTACTCTATTAAATACTTCTTGGTAGCTGGGTCTCAATTTTCCTGCTGTTAGGTCTGGGCATACTTTTATAAAAGGCTTGAGTGTATTTTTTTCCTGTTATGGCTCCATGTCACCCCCATTCATTTATTCAGCAAATACTTACGGAGCGTCTACTTTATGTCAGGAACTTTTCTAGCTCCTGGGGAGCTAGCTCCTGCCTTCTGGGAACTTAGATTCTAGAGGGTAAAGACAAAAAAGAGGTAAGAATATATGTCAGACAGTGATAAGTGTGGAGAAAAATAAAGTAGGGCAGTGGAGATAGGGATTATTTGGGAAAGGGAACGTGCTGTGTTTTAAGGTGATCAGGGACAGTCTTACTGAGAAAGTGACAGTGGAGCAAAGACCTGAAAGGAATGAGGGTGAAAGCCACAAGAACACCTAGGGGAAGAGCCCCCTGGTAATGGGAACAAATGGGGGGCCAGGGTGGGGCCGTGGGTGAGAGGAGGAGCAGTAACAGGAGTCAGAGTGTTTGTGAGGCTGGATTTGTAGGATCTCATAGCCAAGAGAAGGATTTAGGATTATTTTCCAGTGTGAGTTGCATCCTAATACGATTGTTGATATTTCTTCTGCCCAACCTCCTTCATTTTCCTATACAATTTCCAGTTGTTTCAACATGTAAACTTTGTTAAGGTTTCAAAAATAAACAAATACAACCCAAATAACAATGTATTAAATGCAAAAGATTGAAATCTGCACGTCTATTTCTACTAAACCGCTCTTCTTTATATGTGTCATTTGCTGGGGAAAGCAGCATTTGCTACTGACCTACTTAAATATGCTGAGCTCAGAGCCCTTCCCAGCCCAACAAAATGCACTTGACCCTCTGTGGGGATAGAAGGTTGATAGATTGTTTCATGATTGTATTGTGTGTTTTTCTTTTTCTTTTGGTTGTGCACCTGACTTTGATATTTATCTGTGTCTGTGCATTTTTTAGAAAGTAAGCTCTGAAGGCCAGGTGCAGTGGCTCATGCCTGTAATCTCAGCACTTTGGGAGGCCGAGCTGGGCAGATCACTTGAGGTCAGGAGTTCGAGACCAGCCTGGCCAACATGGTGAAACCCTGTCTCTACTAAAAATACAAAAGTTAGCTCTGTGTGTGGTGGCAGGCGCCTGTAATCCCAGCTTCTTGGGAGGCTGAGGTAAGAATCTCTTGAACCTGGGAGGCGGAATTTGCAGTGAGCCAAGATGGTGCCACTGCGCTTCAGCCTGGGTGACAGAGCAAGACTCTGTCTCAAAAAACAAAAACAAAAGCAAAAACAAAACAAAACAAAACAAAAAAAACAGTACGCAAGCTCTGAGAAGACAGGTATATTTGGAGTACAATGGTTATTGTAGTTGATTCCCTGACACCCAGTCCACTCTACTATAGTCATTTCAGTTGATTCCCTTACGTCAAGTCCCTCCTCCTAAGCCACTCATGGCGTTCCTATGCTCCTTGCTGGTTATTTATTAGTTAAGGATTGGGCCATTGGTTTGGTCATGGCTTATGTTGAGGGAGCTTCTATGAAGGATTTCCTTGCTTCTAAGAAAGACACTGAGAGAAGGTTGCCTTTCTTCTTTTGGTCATTGCTGTGTCTAGATGTGATGCCTGGAATTGCTGCAGTTATTTTGCTACCTGCCTGAGAATGAAATTAGTATGTTCTGAGCTACAGAATTATCCAATTCTGGGTCCTGCTCGCTTTGGGCTTTTTATGGCATGAGATATATCCTTGTTGTTTGAGACAGGTTTATTTGTTTTATTTACAGCTGAAAGTGTCCTAACTGGTAAAGATGTACCATCTGGTAAAGAAAAAAATTCCCTTCTTGAAGTTTTTTTCAGAATACGTTATATGGATTTACATGTAGTGTTTTTCAGTAATATTTAGCCCTATGGATTCCAAACTTACTGAAATGATTTAGAAGGTTAGAGTGGGAATGTAGTGACATTATGTTGCCCTTGTTAACATCTGGAGTTTTGTTACATAAAAGCAGTATGAAAATGTTGTGTGTTTAAAGAGCTGAAAAGGAAAATAAAAGTGCAGATACAGAGAAAAACCCAAAATTATTAGACTGTATTGTTCAAATATTCTGTAGCTGTACTAATTTTTGTTGGCGTATTTGTAATTGAATGTGCTGTATTGAAACCTCCCATTATGATGGTGATTTTGTCTATTTCTCCTTGCAATCTTCTCAGTCTGACATATGTATTGACATTTATATATTTATATTTCTCTGGATTATTTTCTGAGATGCGTAGCATTTACACTGGTTATGTCTTTCTGGTGTATTACGATTTTTATACTACGTAAAAATAAAGAACTGAAAAGACCCTTTAGACCGTATTAGTTTATTTTAATGACCATGCAGTGCTCTTTAAGTTAGTAACGTCTGAACTAGTAATAGTAGAAAAGAAAGTAAATTGTAGGATGCAGTGCTCTTTAAGTTAGTAGCATCTGAACTAGTAATAGTAGAAAAGAAAAGCAAATTGTAGGGTGCACTGCTCTTTAAGTTAGTAACGTCTGAACTAGTAATAGTAGGAAAGAAAGGCAAATTGCAGGATACAAACCCATGTCCGTGTACCAGATTCATCACAGCTATTCTTGCACGAGCCCAGATACTTTAAATTAAAAAAAAGAAATGTTGAAGAACTTGGAATTCATCCCTTTATCCGATTCATTTATTAAGAGTTTTCTTAAGCACAGGTAATAATAGCAAATTGAGACATCAATATTTGAGGGTTTTAAGGTGGCCAGACTGTGGGCTCATCAATTTCCGTACTTTTCTATCATCCAACTGAGTTTTGTGGGTGAAGAATGTTACCATTTTATTTGTTTTAAAGCAGCATATTTGGTGTTTTTTTCTCACATATTTCTTTTAGTTCTTATAAAGGCTAGGAGTAGAACTTTGCTGTTCAAATGGGGAGTGAGCAGTAAAATTAAAAGGTTGGCCAAGACCCTGGGAAAATGCTAACAGTGAGTGTCTTTTTTGCATCTGAACTGAAATCTGAGAGGTTCCTAGGTTCTGCACAAGGTAGCTTTGTGCATATTTCTCTGATTGCTGAACCTGGATTGAGCTACCTGACAGGCCTCTGATAATCAATTCCAAAGCACACACTATTCTCTTTCAGCATCTTGTAGGGAAAGGTGGACAAAGAGTGTGAAATAAATATTCTCTTCCCAAGTCTCCCATCCCAAGTGTCTCTTTGAGGTGGGATACTGACAAAGACTTAAAAATACCCATCTTGCTTGCCCCCTCCCACATCCCTAAATACAACAGGCAGCAAACAATCCCAAATGCCTAACAGGAAGACAATTCCTTTTTAATTCTGGCAAAATCTGGGAACTCTTTGTGTTGTGGTGTCCAGAAACATAAAAGGAGAATTCTATGAAAAGATTTCAGCTAATTCACATTTACAGGGTGCCCATTGCTATGCCACCATGTGAGGTGTTATTTAAGCTTTGCAGAGGTAAATTAAAATGTACTTTTTGTTGCCTTGCCTGCTTAAAGGGGAAAGCAGAGGCATGGGATGTTATTATAAAGTAAGGAAGTTGATTTTCATGTGAGGCTTAGTGCAAATCAGCCTGTTGTTTATTCTGAAAAGCATGCTGTTTTCTACAATACAGACTTCTTTATTTGCTTGTTTCTTATATTAAGATTTCTCAGTGGGACAAAAAAGGAAAAAGAATAGAGAGGATGAAGTGGGCGGAGAAAAGGGACGGAACTCAGAAGGTGAAGAAGTATTGTGGTTTGTCTGAGGGAATCTGGGAAGTAAGGAGATGGAAGAAGTTGGGCGATCCATTCAGTTAAAACAAGTGAAGACAGTTGTGGGTTAAGAGAAGTAAGACTTTCTAATTATGAAGATCTGGCACATGTAAGTCGTCAAATATTTTAGATTCTAGATGGACATTTCAAGAGAAGAGGTAATACAATGTAATAGAAATATTGGCTAATGATTAATGACTGCTTAACATGTACGTGTTGAAACTGATGGAGAACAAGACCTTATAACAATCCTATGAGGTGGGTACTCTCTTTTTTTTTTTTTTTTTTGACATGGAGTCTTGCTCTTTCGCCAGGCTGGAGCGCAGTGGCGAGATCTCGGTTTACTGCAACCTCTGCCTCCCGGGTTCAAGCGATTCTCCTGCTTCAGCCTCCCGAGTAGCTGGGACTACAGGTGTGTGCCACCACGCCCAGCTAATTTTTTTTTTCTTTTTTTGTATTTTTAGTAGAGATGGGGTTACCACGTTGGCCAGGATGGTCTTCATCTCCTGACCTCGTGATTTGCCCACTTCAGCCTCCCAAAGTGCTGGAATTACAGGCGTGAGCCACCGTGCCCGGCTGAGGTGGATATTCTTTTCATTTCCATTTTTTTTTTTGTCTTTTTTCGAGGAGGAAACTGAAGCTTAGAGAGATTACATTTCCTAAAGTCTCAGCTGGTAACTAATAAAACCAAGGTTCAGACCAAGACTGTGCCCCTAACGGCTATCCTATACTGTATCTGAATACCTGAGGAAATAAAATACAACTGAAATCACTTTGCATTTTTTTAAAAAACAGTAGCGATAGGAGCATAGGATCTTAAAGTTTAAAAGGTCTTAGAGGTCAGATTATAGAGAAAAAAAAAGGAAGTCCAGGGAGAGTTCCTAAACTGTATCATGGGGTACCTTAGAAACATTTTTACCTTTGTATTTTAACTTCACAAGAAGCATAAAATGCATAATATTCTCTGTCAGTTTTTTTTCCAGTTTTTTGTTCATTATGAATGTCAGGGAAGGTATCTATTTTAAATTGGACTGTGTCATGAGTAATGCTTGAAGAATTACATGTTGTGCTTGGCAGTTGGTACTGCATGCAAAGCTGGAATGTAGGGAGTTTTTCTGTTTTGTACTCTCTCTCTTATTATGTGTAGGGTGAGGAGAATGGAGCCCTAATGCAGTTTCTTTAGGAAGTGTAGTCCACTAGCAGTAATTAAAATGATTATTATGCGGTAATGCCAAGGGCTCTAGAATAGAATTTAAACATTCCTTGATGTTTTCTAGATAGATCTTAAAATAGATATCAATATAAAACAAAATGTAAGGTACAGAAAATTAATTTTAGAATGTCAATTCTGAATATATTTTGATGAGAATATGAGAAAGTAGCCACAAATCACACCTTGCACCATGAAATTTGCAACAGAAATTTCAAAGCCAAATATATTTAAGTGTTCTTGGAGCCCACTTTTTGTTTTATTAAAAAAGACCTATCCAAATGCTGAAAATGAAACTAGTAGGAATTATATAAAGATGAAATAACTTATATTGAGGATTTTACATAGTTATCACGACTTTGATATTTTTCTATTCAAAAAATAAAAACGTCTAGTACCATATGTAGGAAAACAGACTAATGCTGTAAAAGTGCCTCAACTATCCATTAGACACTTTATTACTAAAATTTCTCCTGGGGGTGGTGGGAGAAGATGGAATTTCCTAGTTGATTTATAACATGATATTTAAGATGCAAAGAACTGGCCGGGCGCGGTGGCTCATTCCTGTAATCCCAGTACTTTGGGAGGCCAAGTCGGGCGGATCACGATGTTGGGAGATCGAGACCATCCTGGCTAACACGATGAAACCCTGTCTCTATTAAAAAATACAAAAAATTAGCCAGGTGTGGTGGTGGGTGCCTATAGTCCCAGCTACTCGGGAGGCTGAGGCAGAATGGTGTGAACCCGGGAGGCGGAGGTTGCAGTGAGCCGAGGCCGCCCCACTTGCACTCCAGCCTGGGCAATAGAGCGAGACTCCGTCTCAAAAAAAAAAAAAAAAAAAAAGATGCAAAGAACTATGTTGCTTTATTTTAAGGGACCCATCAGGCCGGGCACGATGGTTCACACCTGTGATCCCAGCACTTTGGGAGGCTGAAGCAGGCGGATCACTTGAGCTCAGTAGTTCAAGACCAGCCTGGTCAACATGATGAAACCCTGTCTGTACTGAAAATACAAAAATTAGCCGGACATGGTGGCGCGTGTCTGTAATCCCAGTTATTTGGGAGCCTGAGGCAGGAGAATCGCTTGAACCCAGGAGGTGGAGGTTGCAGTGAGCTGAGATTGTGCCACTGCACTCCAGCCTGGGCAACACAGTGAGACTCTGTCTCAAGTAAATAAATAAATAAAATAAGATTAAGAGACCCATCACTGTTTTGTGTTTGGTTACTCTCCAGTAATAGCTTTGTAATTTCCACCTTGCTTCTTCATCGATCTTGCATTTTTCAATCCAATGCATTTTAGTTGGTCTACTTGTACACTTAATTCCCATAGCAAGCCTCATTAATCTCATTAATTCCATGCCCTAGTGAACTGCTGAGAAGAAGAGTTGTCATTACCATGGATTCTGTCACATGAAGGGATGGAATGGTGGAAACCACCTTCTGTTTCCTCCCTCTATCTCTGTTTTGCTGCTGTCCAAATATTTAACATTAAAGAGTATTATAAAAAACAAATTGATCTCAGCTATTTGAGAGATAGCATACTTGAGATTTAATGTATTTGGGCAACTGAGAGGGGTTTGATGTGTGGTAGAGGTACAAGGAAATGGGAGTGGGTTTTATATGTATAATAGTGCATGACAGAGCTAGGATAGGCTAGAGGCTAGATTATGTGTCAGTTACAAATGATCCCCAAATCTCAGTGGCTTGCACCATAGAAGTTTTTTCTTGCTCATGCTATATATCCAGTGTGGGTTGGTACCCAGACTGACAGAGACTTCCTTCACAATATCTCCAACCATGACCACCCTTACAGCGGGGAGGGAAAGGAGCTTTCTGTTGGGACATGATTCATGGGCCAAAGTAAGTCTTATAGCAATGCCTACCTGCAGGTGGGGAGGCGAAGAGCCATCAGACTTTGTGTCTCAACAGGAAGACCAGATACCAATGACAGCCAGTACTGTTCTCTAACTTTTGTTGAGAAAGAGCGAGATCAGTAAAGGATTAAGGTGAGGGCAGTGCCAACCACTTCAGTCTTGCGTTGCTCCTCGGGGAGTATCTTCTTTTAAAAAAATTGATTAATAGGCTGGATGCGGTGGCTCATGCCTACAGCCCCAGAACTTTGGGAGGCCGAGGTGGGTGGATCACTTGAGGTCAGAAATTTGAGACCAGCCTGACCAACATGATGAAACCCCATCTCTACTAAAAATACAAAAAATTAGCCGGGCATGGTGGCGGGCGCCTGTAATCCCAGCTACTTGGGAAGCTGAGGCAGGAAAATCGCTTGAACCTGGGAGGCAAAGGTTGCAGTGAGCCAGGATTGTGCCACTACGCTCCAGAACTGAGCGATCACAGGAAGTATCTTATTTGTCTGTGTAGTCCACTACCCCTCTTCTCATCCTATAGGCCGTATTCAATAACTTGTACATAGTAGCTGTTCAATAAAAACTTGTTAAATATTAAGGTGATGGATATCACGATTACCCTGATTTGATTATATGAATATATCAAATTATCACATATACCCCTAAAATATGTGCACCTGTATGTATCAATGAAAATAAAATCTTGTTAAAGGGATTTGATTTTCAGTGATGATAGGGGTTGTGCTTTTGAGGTGATGCAAGGCGAAGAACAAAACTGTAATTGTTTAATTCAGAAAGTAGTTGTGGAGCGGAGTCTGAAGAGAGGTGGAACAATAGGGCCCACACGGAAGGAAGATTTTGTATATAGAATGTTCTAGCCTTTTTAGATTGCCTTGACTTGTGTCAGGGGAGCAGTTTGTTTCACTTTGCCTATATAAGATTAATGTTTCTGAGATGAAAAAAACACACAAAAAAGGAGCTTTTTGATGTAATCAAGCCTCTATCAATCACTTCTTGCTTCTTAATAACTTTTGTATCTTCCTTTCAGGAGAGCAGTTGAAGTGAATTCTTCTGGGACCAAATCCAGTGTTTCTGCCTTGAAGAAACATAATTAACTGACATTTTAAAAGCTACTTTATAGACCTGTTCTGACTCTGGGCAAAGGACATTGCTTGATTTATAGTTTATGAAAAGTCTACTTTTAGAATTTGGGTATGTTTTGTGGTAGTTCTTTTAGTTGATTACTTTCATTTTTCTTTGGGAAATTATCTAGAATAGCTGTAGTGATGTCATCAGAAGCTTGACTTTTACCTCTGTGTACTTAGAGGGCTGACTGACGCACACGGAAGTATTTCACGGTGAATGGTGAGTTTAAACTTATGTGTGCAAGGAAAAGGTAACTGCACTGCAAGCAGCTTCCCACTCCCTCCCTCTCCAAGGAGGGGATGATAGCTATTATTAATTGATTTTCCTCTTACTATGGAAGCCAAGGGTTTAGATATTAATGGAAAAAAATTATTGAAATGTCAAGGATTTTGTTTTGTGGCTTGGGTTCCCTGAAGCCTAGCTTGAAGAGACCAGCAGTGAATTACAGTGTTGCACTGTAAAGACACTGACAAGATTTTTGTCATTAAAGTTAAAAATATTGAAACAGATTGCCTGGGTAAGCAGACTTTCCTTTGATGTGTGTGGTAAGAATTCTTATTCAAGGGAACTGAGGCGGGATATATATTCATTATTAGAGACTTCAGCGTGGATATGATTTTAAGTTTCGATGAAAAGCTTTCTTCCAGAATTTTTTTTTGTTTGTTTGTTTTTTATTTTTTTTATTTTTTTATTTTTTATTTTTATTATACTTTAAGTTCTAGGGTACATGTACATAACGTGCAGGTTTGTTACATATGTACATTTGTGCCATGTTGGTGTGCTGCACCTTTCTTCCAAAATTACCATGCTTCAGGAAATATGGTTAAGAGTTGATCACATTTGTTCACCAGCCACAGACATTCTTGCCAGTTTGAGAGCACGGGTACAAGTGATCTCTGTGCTTCTAGGCATATGCACCTATCATTGTTGGGTCTTCCAAGGATCTCGTATGTCAATCCAGACACATGCATCTGGTGGCTTTCATCCTTCTGCCTGGTGCCCAGCCTCACTTTCATGATAATGGATCCCCTTCCAACTTTCTAATAAGGAGGCTTTGTGTTGGTCCTTGTGTTAGTTCTTGGGATATAGGTAAAAGAAAAAAAAAAAAAAACCTTTGAAAATCTACAAGTCCACATTGGTTGCTTCCCTGTCATCTTTTTTTCTTGAGACAGTACTTTGTCACCCAGGCTGGAGTGCAGTGGTACAATCATGGCTCACTGCATCTTCCACCTGCTGGGCTCAAGCGATCCTCCCACCTCAGCCACCTGAGTCGCTAGGACTATGGGCATGTGCCACCATGCCTGGCTAATTTTTTAAATTTTTTGTAGAGAGGAGGTCTCACCATGTTGGCCAGGCTGGTCTCAAACTCCTGGGCTCAAGTGATCCTCCCGCCTTGGCCTCCCAAAGTGTTGGGATTACAGGCATGAGCCACTGCATCTGGCCTCCCATCATCTTTATCCTTCAAGTGAAGAGTCCTGGAGGGACTGGTCCATGTCCAGTGAGGAGTGTCAGTGTTGTCATGTTGCCAATTCATGCCCTCTGCGGAAGGTGCCAGGCTAAGAAAAATATATCGAAACAAGATAAAACCAAACCAAACAGCCAGAGACTTCTCCTATCCCATAGCGACCACTTGCCCCTTCCTGCCTGCTTCTCATCGTAGTATCCCTCGTTGAGGCTTGGAGGGTTGAGTCCCATGTCTAGACTTCAATACTTGAACATGTGAGGCCAACTGCTGCTACTTTCCCAGGTTCTCGTGATTTAAACTCTGGGCTACTAGTGCTCTGGACACTTAAAATTCGTCACTCAGTAGATCAGCTAAGTACGTATTGCTGGACTTAGTTTTGTAGGTATCATTTAAGAAATTCCTGGAAACAAAATAGGAACTATTTATAAAGTTATTGACCTTTTGCCAGCATAGTTCCTTATAGAATATAAAACTGGTCTTGTTTCATATCTCACCTCACTCCATGCCTTGTCCGTAGTTAGTATTCAAAATGTCAGGTCGAATGAATGAGGAGTGAGTATCAGACAGATTTATTAATGGAAGGCAGCAAAGTGAACAAAGGCAAGTAGGCAGGGGTAGGGAGACAAGCCTGGGAGGACTTTAAGGAGTCAAGGAAAATAACAGACTTTGGGGGCTGGTGAGATGAGAGATGGTTGAGTAGAGATGGCTGGGTCAGAGCAGGATTCACCTAAGGAGCATCCCACTCAGTGCTGTAAAAGACTCGCCCCAAGAAATACTCATGTGAACTCCCTTTGTGCAGTCTGTATGGTTGGATTTCTCTGACTTTATGCAAATATAACCTGACTCCACTGTGAATGTGTTGGTGCATTCAAGAAGCTGCAAAACTCTTACTACTATCCCATTTTAGATGAGGAAGTGAAGACTCAGAAGTCAAGAAATCTGCCCAAAGTCTCACAGTTGGAGTCTCTCTGCAGACCCTCAAAATATGCATATGTATTCCTATGTAAAAATGTCAGGTTTTCCAGTGTTCCTCCTGAACCCAACTGTATAGTGTTGATTTACTCTGAGTGAAAGTAGGGAGGTGACGAGAAATAGGAACTAAGTAAGGTTGTTTCTTGTGTGATTTTATGGAATCAAACAAGGTAGTTGAATCAGCAGGTTTTGCTTCCACCTGAAATAACATCTTCATTTTGTTCTGCTCTTTCTTAAACATCTGTGATGGTTTAAACTTTTGGGAGTTCAGCTGGACTGTATTGAGGGTAAGCTTCCAAGAGGGGACAGCTATTGGCCCCAACAAACTATTGCCATAGAATCTTCTAGCACTTAACTTAGTCCTGATGTTTCTCATAAATTCTAGGGATGATCAGCAATTTAGTCTTGGAAGTAGGCCTTTTAACTTTAGTTGTAGGAATCAATGACCCAGAATTATTTGCAGCTCTTTCCTGATTTGCAGTGGTTTATAAAATTTGCTCAACCTGACTTGCTCTGTATATGGGCTGTGTATAGATCAGTGTGGGAGTATGTGCTTGCTTCATTTTGAGAACTTTTTATTACATAAGCTGAGGAACTTGAATTGAAATTCTATGATAGGACTTTTTATTCCTGAAGTGTTGCCAGGGCTTGGCTGATATTTCATGCCAAATTTAAAAAATAATATTATTATTTATAAGCGATTACATTTTACCATGCACAATCTGATTGTTTGACTCATTATGACTCATGAGCAGCTGAAATGTGTGGCTTGAATTTTGAGTCAGTTCATTAGGAAATATTCAGCCAAAAAGCATTTATTGGGGCCTCTAGGCCCAGAGTATCAAGGAGATTAATGCCGCCAGTAGTAGAGATGACTATGCCATTTCAAATTTGAATGATACGGTATTGAGGTGAGTCAGAAAATGTATCCAGTGATAACTAGTAATAGCTTGACATTGGGAAAATATTGACTGCTTTTATTAATCTTTTAAAAAATATGGACATCCTTGCTATAATTAAAAAGCTGCCATTTATACCTAGATGCATCTATGTTGGGGAAGGGGGATGATTTAATAGCTATAAGCTGGTTGGGTCTTTATTCAGAAATTGTGCTGACATTAACTTAGAGTGGTTCCTATAAATGATGTCCCAATACAGTAACACTGTATTCATCTTTTAGAAGTTCACTTTTGGCTCTTTTTGTTTAATAATGTTGCCAGACTTTACAGCTGTACTGTAATTTGAAACAATGTGAAAACTGCCCTATTTACTCATTCCAAGCAAAAGGGCTAATGCTGTTAATTTTCTTGTCATAAGTTGATTGAATTGAGTAATAGCCAACTTCATTCACTCTTCCCTGGTTCTTTTTATTAAAAACTTTTCTTCCTTATGCAATCATTTTGATTTCAATTCTTTAAAAACAAAAGAGAAGAACATGCTAACAGTTACTCCTTTATGTTTTATCTGCCTCAGAATAGTGTAGAAATGTTATGTTATGAATTCCTGAAAATGGGGTCATATAAGGGCTTTATATCGTATGCTACCCAAATCCTTTTATGTAAACTGGAAAAAAAAAATCAGATTCTGAATGAAAGCACAGGGAAAAAAGAGTCAGGGCTGATTTTAGCAGAGTAGCCCAAGAGGATGAATGTGTTTTCATCGTACTGCCTTCCAGAAACAAGGGAGGTATGACTCAAGACCCAGTTGATACCTGTGTACTTTCCCAGGAGGCTATGTTTATGATTCCTAGGGCCTGTAGATTGCATCTTACACAATATTGGATTCTGCTCATTTCTGTTGGTTAATTCAGTCTTCACATTCTCCAGTATAGTTTCTTTTGGCTCAGTTAAGATTTGCAGTCCTCTCAGTTTACTTCTCCTGTTCCATTAAGGCTTATGTCATTGGCATTGTAGGAAAGAATTTCTTCCTGTTCCCATTACTGTTGTTTTCATCAATGGTCCTTCTTTGCTCTCCCCTGAAGGATCTGCCCTCAAATCACTTTACATCTCGACCTGGGTGTGATAGCTCTGCTTGGATGCACTTAAACAAAACATGGGGGAAAATGGAACTAATTCTTTGTGTTCCCTGCAAGACAGCACCCTCCTCTGCATTGTCAACACTGCCAGCAGTCTCCTCTCCTGTCCATGGGATCCAGTGAGAGGTATTTGGGTCCCAGATGTTTTAGGGTTAATTTGTGTGCTGCTCTTTGCTACATGCTGGTTCATTAGCCCATCTTCTGGCTTTCCTCAAGCCCATGCGTAGATTGGTGAAACCGTTTCTCTGATTTTTCTCTACACTTGACTTTCCATTTCATTTTGCCAGGCCCTGCTCCCTGCTGGGCTGACCTGGCCCTTACCTAAGCCCCACACTCATACCTGCTAGCCCATCCGGATAAATGAAGTCCGTTCTGTAGTCTTGCTGTTTGTAGAGGTTCACACAGCTCAAGACATTCGTCACCACCATCAGGTTATTTCTTCTCCCTTATTATGTTAGACTCCATTTAAGACTGTCAGTCTTCTCAAACTTAGCACTTGAATGATCGCCTGTGTTTGTAAAGCATTTTTACAGTGTGTATTTTCACCTAGAATGTCTCATTTACAAATGTATCTAAAATGTATTCAGGCTGGGATTTGAATCCAGGCAGTCTGGCTCCAGAGCCTGTGTTCTTAAATTACTAAGTTTCATATTTGGGATAATAGAGAGATGAGAATTTGGACAAAAACCTTTATATATAACCTGTTATTTGCTTGCATGGCATTCTATCTCATCATGGCCAACGTGATCAAAATCTCTCAACTGAAAATTACTATGTTGCTGGTTTTTTTTTTTTTTTTTTTCATGTGTGTGTGTTTTTTGAGACGAGGTCTCACTATGTTGCTTAGGCTTGGACTTGATCTTGTGGGCTCAAGCAATCCTCCTGCCTCAGCCTCCTGAGTAGCTGGGACTATAGGTGCAGGCCACTGCCCGGCTCGCTGTTTTTCTTTTTATCAGGAAGTTCCATTGAAGCTTTAAGAAACCAAACCTCACTTTTTCCTCTCTCACAAATGGCTGGGATTCATTGCCGGACTGATTGCTCCACCATTCACTCTTGTGGTCCATCATCTGCCAATGGACTCAACATTTAGGAAAAAAAAAAAGATAGGCTGGGCATGGTGGCTCACGCCTGTAATACCAGCACTTTGGGAGGCCAGGGTGGGCAGATCATGAGGTCAGGAGTTCAAGACCAGCCTGGCCAATATGGTAAAACCCTGTTTCTACTAAAAATACAAAAATTAGCTGGGTGTGGTGGCAGGTGCCTGTAATCCCAGCTACTTGGGAGGTTGAGGCAGAAGAATCACTTGAACCCAGGAGGCAGAAGTTGCAGTGAGCGAGATCTCTCCACTGCACTACAGCCTGGGTGACAGAACGAGACTCCATCTCAATAAATAAATAAATAAATAAATAAATAAAAAAGGATAGCCCTGACACAGGTTGAAAACCTGTTATATGGATCACAGAGAATGTGCATTTTTAAAAACCAACCTCATTAGCAGAGATTATTAGCTATGTCCAACTTAAGTTCCCCTTTAAAAAATGTTTTCTTCTGTATTAAGGCTGTGACCCACAGGTCTCATCCTCACAAAGAGGCATTGGAGTTGGTGTAGCTGAGCAGCAATTTATTAAAGGTACAAATTGAAGATTTCATATGGCACTTGGTCTTCCTTTTGCCTCTTGTAGTCAAGTATTTTTAATAGTGTCTAAAAAAAGTGTCTAGTTGAAAATTAGAGGATACTAACAAATGGAATATAATTATGTACTGAAGGGATGTGATGGCTGTTGTTCTAGGTGCTGAATTGCATATCTCAATCTGTATTTTTCTTTCACTTTTCGGGTTTGAAGACTTAGATAATCCCAGTATCTACAGAGGTTACTTAAGGATACTAAGTATCATGAGGTTTTATAGTCATAGGGGGAAATAGAGGTAAAATGGGAAACTAAAACATTAATATGTAGGGCAGTATTTAAAAAAAGAGTATAGTAATTGGGTCAGTTTATGTATGTATGCATGTGTATGGGAAAATCAATGCATTGGAAAAGAGAGAAGGTTTTTTGCATTATATTCTAATATCATTGTGTTAGAATCATGGTTTATAGGTGGGGAAATGAGCCTTAGGCTAAATGAGTTGACCCAGAGACTCTGGGGAAGTGAGGACAGAGCTGGGATTGAAACACGTCCTTCTGGATTCAAGTACGCTTGACCTTTGCCTTCTGGCTGAATGGATGGCAAGAAGGATCCACCACGTCAAGAGGAAAAATTAAAATGGAAGATGTTCATCTAGGGGGCTAGTGTGGTATCACTGACTTTGGACTAAAAACAATGGTTTAGCTCAACTCTGGGGGTTACCAGCTTTGTAACCTAGGTAAGTTGCTGAAGTTGGAACCTCAAGTCTGGAGATCCTCATAGCTAAAGGGAAAGGATTTTTTGAGGATAAGCTTATCCACCACTTTTGAGGATTGAGATCATGTGCATGATAATATCTGGAACTTGATAAATGTCAGTTTCCCTTCTCCTTCCTTTACATATTGATCTATAAGTTGTTTAAATTTTTCCTCATGACATTGTGTTCTTCTGAGTCTTTTTTGTCTTAAAAAACCTCATAGAGAACAATGTTATTATATGCAACATGTAGACGTAATAAGTTTTTTTAAAAAAAATACCAGTTTTGTGTGTTGTAAGGTAACTTCCAGGTTAGTTACCTTATGGCCAAATGGTTTGAAGTCTCATGGAGCCATGAAAATGTCATCTACAGTTTAAGTTTTTTTGAGACAAGGTCTCATTCTGTTGCCTAGACTGGGCTACAGTGGTGCAATCGTAGCTCACTGCAGCCTTGAACTCCTGGGCTCCTGGCCTCCCGCTTCAGCCTCCTGAGTAGCTAGGATTACAGGCACATGCCACCATGCCTGGCTATTTTTTTTTTTTGTATTTTTTGTAGATACAGGGTCTTGCTTTGTTGCCCAGGCTGGTCTCGAAATCCTGACTTCAGGTGATCCTCCTGTCTCAGCCTCCCAGTGTGCTGAGATAATAGACATGACCCTGGTCTATAATTAACTTTTAAGAAAATAGCAGGCTGGGCATGGTGGCTCATGCCTGTAATCGCAGCACTTTGAGAGGCTCAGGCAGGCGGATTACAAGGTCAGGAAATCGAGACCATCCTGGCTAACACGGTGAAACCCCGTCTCTACTAAAAATACAAAAAATTAGCTGGGCGTGGTGGCGGCACCTGTAGTCCCAGCTACTCGGGAGGCTGGGGCAGGAGAATGGCGTGAACCTGGGGGGCGGAGCTTGCAGTGACCTGAGATCACACCACTGTCCTCAAGCAGAGCGAGACTCCATCTCAAAAAAAAAAAAAAAACAGAAAAGAAAAGAAAATAGCAATAGTAGTATAAAGACCAAGAGAAATGGCAAGATGTTAACATCTTATGCCATTTTTTCTGGTGGCTGTGAATATTTATTTAGCATGGCTATTATGCTGTGGAGTGGTTAATGTCCAGATCAGTTTCACATAATTGTAAAGCCGACCTCAAGTAAGAGGAGGATAAATGGGTTAAAGGAAAAAAGACTCGCAGAGGTTCCTGTGGTTTATAAAAAGGAAATGGTTGAGGGAGGCAATTAATGACTGAGGATTAGTAAACCAGGGTTAGCTGGTGCACAGTTTTGATGCAGACCCTAAAGCGGGGGCAGGGGCATGCCTTTCTCTTGCCTGGTAGAATGCGAAATATCATTAGAGGGTAAAAATTATATTTAGTTTAAACTCCAGTTCCTTATGTTTACATGAGAAAAGATTAGATTACAATCGATTATAACTCATTCTCCAAAATATCTGGGAGTAAATAAAAAATGAAATAATCCTCTATTATTCATATTAGTGGGATGGGGGAGGCAGGAAGAGTGTGTGTGTTGACAACATAGGACAATTAATAGTATAAAAACCACTGATCACTGACAGATCCCTCTTCTGTTTTCTTCCTGACCTTCTTGGTTTGAGAACACTAGACATAGCTGAGTCCTTAGCATGAGAGAATGGGGTTGAGAGGAAGAGACAACTCATGTACTATTGAAGTTGATTGTCTTAAATTAAAAAACCCATTATCCCAATCTGCCCCCTTAAAAACTATTTTCCTCTCAGCTTCTCATACTCTGTGAAATATACTTTTAGCCTCTAATACCTGACTTGATCCTCACCGTAGTGATTAGAGTCAGATGTTTAGACACGCTAGACTAATCTAATGCACTTTGACTTGGCCACAGCTAAGACTGTAAATCCGTATGTCAGATACCAGGCGATTGACATTTTTGTTATGACCATAAATTATGCTGGACCTGGAGCCTGATGTAAAATTATGCATTATGTCACTGTGTCAACTACTCATCATGGAAGACTTTGTTTGATGTTGGTCCTGAGTATGAAACTTCATACTCCTAGAATGCCAATTTCAAATTTAGATGTCAGCCATGATGATAAGGTTTTATAATTTGTGCTTTAAAGCAACTTTAATCTTACAAGTGGGTCTCAATATATAAAGAATAAAATTGTTCAGTGCTTTTAAGGAATATTGTACACATATTGTGGTCACAATATCCTAAAAAGAAAATGTTGATAAAATGGAAAGTAAACACAATAGAGTGGTTAGGAACACAGACTCTGGAATCAAACCTTAGTTTGAGTCCAGGTCTTTCTTGCCACTTATTAGATGTTTAATCTTTCTTAACCTCATCCTCCCTCCTCCATATATACTATAGGAATAACAATATAATACCTGTTTCATAGAGACATTGTGATGATTAATTGAGATGATGCATGTAAAGGCTTTAGGCTGGTACATTGTGAGTGCTCAATAATCACTAGCTACAATTAATAATAATAATAGAAATAAATATTAAGGGTACCACCCTTAACATCTTGAATTTATAACCTTCCTGAAAATGCAGAGGAATTAATTTCTGTTGTTGTTTTGATGTTGATATTGTAGAACATACCAATTTTTGTCCTGGAGACACATGGAGAATGTCAGTAGTGTGTCCTGAAGATGTATTACTGGGAGGTGACCTGATAATGGATTTTTAAAACCATCTAGATAAATAGATAAAATAAAATTCTTTAAACTTTCCATCTCCTGTCTTGTCCCCTCCCCTCCTTGAAGAGAAATTTGGTGGCAATAATGTGTATATGATTTCCATGCTAGAAGAAATGATTTAAATTATTTGGGGTTTTGAAGCAGCATGCTGCAGGAGAAAAAGGAGAGGCCCAGAAGTCTGAAACCCAGCCTTGCCCATACAGCTGTCGTCTGCTTTAGGAGACAGGTTTTGGAAGCATCACCAGCTCTGTGATGCTTCTGTGACCTTGGTTAGCTATTGTCCTTTTATCTGTGTGTCTGGTACTGCTATTTGTGTACATGTCCATTATTATGCTGGGAACACAGCACAGTGGCTCACGCCTGTAATCGCAGCACTTTGGGAAGCCAAGGGAGGCGGATCGCGAGGTCAGGAGTTAGAGGCCAGCCTGACCAACATGGTGAAACCCTGTCTCTACTAAAAATAAAAAAATTAGCTGGATGTGGTGGTGCATGCCTGTAATCCCAGCTACTCAGGAGGCTGAGGCAGGAGAATCACTTGAACCCGGGAGGTGGAGGTTGCAGTGAGCCGAGATCACGCCATTGCACTCCAGCCTGGGCGACAGAGTGAGACTCCGTCTCGAAAACAAAACAAAACAAAACAAAACAAAACAAAACAAACAAAACAAAACAAAACAAAGTATTACTTGCCATCAATTAAACTGTGAGTTCTTTGAGGGTATTTTATGTATAGTACCCAGGCTGGTGCTGAGTCCTGACTTAGGAAAGATTTGTTGAGTGATTGTATGACCAGCGAAAAGGTGTGACTGTAGGCTTACTTTGCTGGGTGGTTTTGGGCAATTTATTTACTCCGAAACCCAGTGAACCTCACACCTGATTTGTCTCCTGCAAATAGCTAATGTGAACTCAAATGAATAAATGTAAATAGTTTCTGTAATTTCAAAATGCCAGACAATAGAAGATTTAAAAACCTGGTCATGATAATAACAATAATATTGAAACCCAAGCTATAATATTTACTGTGGTATGCTTCATAATAGTGAGAACTGAACACAACTGAGATTTTCTGTGGCTCACGCTTGTAATCCTAGCACTTTGGGAGGCCGAGGTGGGTGGATCACTTGGGGTCAGGGGTTTGAGACCAGCCTGGCCAACATGGTGAAATCTCATCTCTACTAAAAATACAAAAAAATTTTAGCTGGTTGTGGTAACGGGTCAGGAAGCTGAGGCATGAGAATCTCTTGAATCTGAGAATTGGAGGTTGCAGTGAGTTGAGATCATGCCACTGCACTCCAGCCTGGGCAACAGAGTAAGACTCCATCTCAAAAAAAAAAAAAAAAAAAAAAAGAAAAGAAAAGAATAAAAGAAAAGAAAATTTCATCACTAGGTTATTTGTTAAATCACTGATGCTACCCACACACAATATAGTATTAGGCAGCTGATAATATTTACTGACTGTTTAAATTATGTGCTGTTCTACTGTGAATGAACTGGTCTAGGCAAGCCTATCCCCAAAGGCCAAGGGAGCTGAGAGGCCAAAGAAAGAGGCTGACAAATCTAGTTTCTCAGAAAGAAATAGGGACTTACAAATAGAAGCAATGTCTCTGGCAGCTGAGAGATGGTGGATCCCTGCACTTGGCCTGCAAAAAATATCCTTCACAAGTTAGATACCCATCTTTATGAGGGGTTATCTATGCTGTAGGCATTGCTTCTTTGTGAGGGGTTATCTATGCTATAGGCATTGCTTCTTTATGAGGGATTATCTGTGCTATAGGCATTGCTTCTTTATGAGGGGTTATCTATGCTATAGGCATTGCTTCTTTGTGAGGGGTTATCTGTGCTATAGGCATTGCTTCTTTATAAGGG
>NW_016803819.1:1864031-1940470 GCF_001698545.2 Rhinopithecus bieti
AAATAAAATAAAATAGTGCATTTGAAACAAAAGATACCTGCCCCTACCCAGTACTTTTCGTGTTTTCTGGGTCTCAGCAATTCACTTGCATTTGACTTTCATTTATCATATTTGTGAGACCAGGTGAAGTTTTAGCTAATAAGTAATGTAGTATTAAATCTCAGTGACTGCAAAAAAGACTAGAGCTTTCTAGCCAGCAAATGCCTCTTTCCATAAGGGAACAAATTCTCCAACTTTCAAAAATGTAATATAACAAACGACTCTATTTTAGATTGTATGGAAATTGTGAACTTTAATTACATCTGCATTTTTCCTCACCTGGTGTGAAGAGGGAGGGACTCAACCTGGGTGAGCAGCTATTTAAGCATCTGGCATAGGAATCTTGGTCAGCCACATGTGTGTGCAGGACTATAAAGAAGTCCAGTTTTGTGTTGGGAGTCCATCACTAAGTGTTTATGTGCCAGTGAAGTCACCAGGCCTTCAACACCCACAGCCAAGAGCTGTGCCAAGAGAAGGAGGCTGCCACTCCTGCAGTGTGGTTGACAAGCCTCCGTGCCCAGCACCTGCACCTTGTTGCCTGTGGGATTCCAACTCTCATTGTTGCCTCAGAAACTTTTGTTACCACAGAACTTTCTCACACTCACTGGCCCAGACGTTTGCAGAATTCCAGGGCTAGTGTGTGGTCAGGCAGCCAAATTCCAATTTTAGAATGCTGCTTGTGACCATGAAACTCTGTTAACTCAGGCTTTTAAAGGGCTGACATGGTGAGAGAGAGAGAGAGAGAGAGGGAGGGAGGGAGAGAGAGAGAGAGAAAGAGAGTGTGTTGGGGAGGAAACAGTATGAAGATGAATAAACAAGCAATTGTTTATTGTTCTCAACCAGAGGACAAACGTATATTTTGATCTCCATAGGATTTGAGTGTTAGCAGTATTAAAACATAGGTATTTGAAATGTGGAATGATGCTGGAATCTTAAATCATACACATTTCACAAAGGATTGTGTTAAAATTCTTTAAGAAAGGTAGAGGGTTTATTTCACTTCTGAATCCAGTCACTTCACAATCTGCCTCAGTAAAGTGTCTCAGAATTTTACATTTCTAAGTCACTAAGTTTATTTTATTTTATTTATTTTGAGATGGAGTCTAGCTCTGTTGCCCAGGCTGGAGTGCAGTGGCGTGATCTCAGCTCACTGCAGTCTTCGCCTCCTGGGTTCCACAGATTCTCCTGCCTCAGCCTCCTGAGTAGTTGGGATTACAGATGCCCACCACCACGTCCAGCTAATTTTTGTATTTTTTGTAGAAACGAGGTTTCATTGTGTTGGCCAGGCTGGTCTCAAACAGGAGTTCGTGATCCGCCCACCTCGGCCTCCCAAAGTGCTTGGATTACAAGCATGAGCCACTGCGCCCGGCCAAGTCACTAAGTTTTTTTTAATGCCTACAATAACCCTTTCTCCTTGGGAAGCTTATGGAAGAACCTTACATTTATTCCCTCCCTCCCCTCCTCCCTCCCTCCCTCCCTCCTTCCTTCCTTCCTTCCTCCTTCCTTCCTTCCTTCCTTCCTCCTTCCTTCCTTCCTTCTCCTTCCTCTTTTCCCTCCTCTCCTTCCTTTTCTTCCTCTCTGCCTTCCACTTTCTTTTCCCCCTCGCTTCCTCCTCCCTCCCTCCCATGCCATTCTTTGACAGGTATTATTATCAGCATTGAGGATATAACTTCGAACCAGATGGAAAAGTTTCCTTGCCCTCAAGAAACTGACATTCTAGTGGAGATAAACAGATAATACCTACTACATAAGAACTTCAGAAATATTAAGTGCTATGAATAAAACTAAACAAGGTAATGTGATAGAGAGAGCGGCTGAGAAATGTGGATGGGGGGCCTTCTGCTTTTAATTGGGTGCTCTAGGCAAGCTTCTCTGTGGAGCTGACCCTTCAGTTGAGACCTGAATGATGAGAAACTGTGAGAGATACTGTCAGCCAGACCCGAGGGCTTCCATTTTCCATGTGTCAGTGGCGGCAGGTGGGGCAGGATGGTAATACCTACCTCATAGGTTGACTGGGATTAACTGAGGTAACATGCCCAAATGCCCAGAATAGTGCTTTGGTACTTAATAGCCTTGAATTATAATAGTAGAACTTAAAAATGTTCCCAGCCCCATTTTTCATGCCTGTGGAAGTAGTCATCATATCATCTGTATAAAAATCTGCCAGATATAGAGGTCAGAATAAAAGGTCTGCCAGAGCCATGCCTTGGATTCAGGGTGTAGGACTAAACAAGATGATGCCAGAATCTAGCCCTACCCCTTGAGATCACCAGTGGGGTTGATTATGTTCCTTTATTTGCCAACTTTATTTCAGGAGTTGGCTAGAGCTTAGTTATTTGATGGATGAGTTGGACATAGGACTTCCCAATACGAACCACGCCTTAGGTTGACTTAACCCGATTCCTCCTCCCCAAGGAGGTGAGATGCAGGGAGCTCTGAAGGCAGGGCCAACGTGCTGGCCTCAGGAGGCCCTTGAGATATGCTCACATGCTTGGCAGGTCCTCCACTGAAATTCCCAAGTTCTGCTCTGCAGAGCGTGGAAGAGATGGCTTTGGCCTAGAAGATTTGATGGCAGGTGTTACCTTGTGGCTGCCAAGAGCTAGATGATAGAGATTCCTCATTGCAAGAATGCTAGAGAAAGCACATTTTACTGTATGTGGGCCAATTTGAATTTCTTCTTACTAGTTGGTAATTGTTGTAGGCTTTGCTTCAAAAAGGTGCATACAAGGCTTACTCGAGTAACACATTTGTAACTAATGCTTGTGTTTGTATAGCATGTAAACCTTGACCTGGATCTTTGGGCCTTACCACAACCTTGGGGGTTGTTAGGGCTGGCCCCAAGAATCGTATCCTCAAGTAGTGTGGCATAGTGATTAAGAGGTATTGATATTCTGAAGCTAGACTTCCACAGGGTTGGGTCCCGGTTCTACCACTAGCAGTGAGATCCTGGTTAACATATTTACCTACTCTGTGACTTGGTTCCTCATGGTAAAGTGGAGATCATCGTACCCACCTCATAGGAGTGCTGTGAGAAGTAAGCTCCTTAGAGTCATACGTGGGTGTGAACCAAGAGTTAAATGGCGGGGAGACCGAGACTTAAGAGGTCACATCGCTGATTCGGGTGAGCAGATTTGCAGAGTTGAGACTCAAACACAAGTTTGATTCTAAGTCTAGTAATCTTCCTACTTTTTCTTATATTTAACAGTTACTGGTTGTGATTTTAAAACAAACTCAGAAAGAAGCATAGGAAGGTATTTAGGGTCCTAGTAATAGAATCACACACTATTCGAAGTAGTGGTACTGTTATCTCTCTTTTATATATGGGGAAACTGAGGTATAATGCAGTTGTTTTGCAATGACCTGATGTTACTTTGGTTGATATTTTTAGTACGCCATTGGTCTTTTCGTTTCTGGGTCCTGATTTTATAAGCAGTGTAAAAAGCATAAGACTGAAAGTGATGTTTCCAATATTAAAATTAAATGAACTGTCCTGTGAGGCAAAACTATAAAAGAATACAATTAAAAAGATGAATTAGCAATTCAGTTATCACAATGAGATTAGAGGCCAGGCATGGTAGCTCATACCTGTAATCCCAGCACTTTGGGAGGGTGAGGTGGGTGAATCACTTGAGCCCAGAAGTTTGAGATCAGCCTGGCCAACATGGTGAAACCTCGTCTCTACTAAAAATACAGAAATTAGCCGGGTGTGGTGGCGTGCACCTGTAATCCCAGCTACTTGGGAGGCTGAGGCACTAGAATTGCTTGAACCTGGATGGCAAAGGTTGCAGTGAGCTGAGATCACGCCACTGCACTCCAGCCCGGGCAACAGAGCAAGGCTCTGTCTCAAAAAAAAAAAAAAAAAAAAAAGAGAGAGAGAGAGAGAGAGTGAGAGAGATTAGAGACTTTTCTCAATGGTGCTGTCCTTCATCAAATATACCTGAAACTTCTCTTTGCAAATTATCTTAACAATGGGTATCACCTTATTTTATTTATTTGTTTTTTTTGAGATAAATGAGTGATCTCGGCTCACTGCAACCTCCACCAGGTTCAAGCGATTCTTGTGCCTCAGCCTCCCAAGTAGCTTGGATTATAGGTGTGCATTACCATGCCCAGCTAATTTTTGAATTTTTAGTAGTGACCAGATTTCACCATGTTGCCCAGGCTGGTCTCGAACTCCTGATCTCAAGTGATCTTCCTGCCTCAGCCTCCCAAAGTGCTGGGATTACAGGTGTGAGCCACTGTGCCAGGCCAGGTATGGTATCACCTTATTTTAAATAAGCTTTTAAGGTTAATATTAATTTTTTTAAAAGAAAAATTTTATTTGAGCATCAATTTAGTAAAAATGTAGACATTACTTGATAGCTTTTTTCTTCAGAAATAGAAAGCAGCTTCAAAGGCAGAGCAGGAAAATGGTATGTAATCAATTTGGGAGTAAAAAGCTGTTTAGCTTGTGTGGCCAGATTGTGGTTTTCCTGTGTGGCTCTAGCAGATAGGGACATTTCTTTTTTCTTTCTTTCCTTTTCTATTTTATTTTTTCTTTGATAAAGGGTCTCGCTCTGTCACCCAGGCTGCAGTGCAGTGGCACAATCATGGCTCACTGCCATCTTGACTTCCTGGACTCAAGCAATCCTCCTGCTTCAGCCTCCTGAGGAGCTGGGACCGCAGGTGTGTGCCACCACACCCAGCTAATGTTTTCAAATTTTTGTAGAGATGAGGTTTCGCTATGTTGCTCAGGCTGATCTTGATCTCCTGGGCTCAAGTGATCCTCCTGCCTTGGCTTCCCAAAGTGCTGGAATTACAAGTGTGAGCCACCATACCCAGCCTGGAGATTTAAAATGGAGTTCTGTTACCCAACGGCAGCCACAATGAAATGAAAGAATGCCCTTCTGAGGGGACTACTGTGAAGGCTAACATTCATGGGGTGCTTGACAGACATCAGCATCAGACACCCTCCGTATGATATGGAGAGGTAATGAAAGCCGCAAACTTATGATCTGGCTTGAAGCCCTAACTTTTCTTTCCAAGTAATTTCTTCAGGGAAAGCCTTTTGGCTTTGACTACAGCTATCCACAAATGGAAAGATTTGAATTTCATGAAGTCTGGGAAAGAGAGTTTTGGGTGGTATGCACACCAACATTTATCAAGAGGCTGTTAAAATGAATTTTGCAAATGAGCAAAAAGTAATTTGCATTAAATACAAATATGTTGTCTTGGGGTAAAAGAAAAAAAAAAAAAAAAAAAAGAATCCTGCAGAGCTCTGAGACTGCTAGCAGATGGATTTGAGAGTGGAAATGGGAGGCGAGGTGAGAAGCTGTGGTGGTGATCTATTGGGAGAGGCAAAGAAATGGGTCAGTTGTGGGCTTGTTTTAATACAAGCAAACAGGTCCCAACCTCCTGCCTTCTCCAAGCCTATAGCTTGCGGGAGAGTGGGTGGGACCAAAAGTCCTCTAAGCAGATACATTCTATATATACAAAATACAGCAAAATATTCTGGTGTCTGTGATTATCCCAATCTGGGAGAATTCTTGGGTGAGGGCTGAGAATTGAGAAGTTAAATTTTCGGTGAAAGTACTATAAAGGTGTGGAGTTCTGGGAAAGTAAGTGTTTAATATGGGAAAGATTGTGAGTGGCTTGGTGGAGATAAGCGAAAGGTGGGTTGGGGTAACTGTGAAGTACCATAGGGAATCTCAGTGGGGTTTCAGGCTGCCAGGGTCAGTCAGTGAGTTACTCTTTGCCCATGAGTGATGTTCTGAGCATCAGAATAACTAGGATAGGATACTGGCATACCATCATTGGTGTGATTCCCTCCCTCCTGCCCTTTCTCTCATTTTGATATGATTGACTCAGACTTTTTAATTAAACTTTTTATTTTCTTTTTACCATGCATACTAGCCTTATACGTATGACGTAGGGCTCCCTCTTTCCCTTCCTCCCTCCTTCCTTCCCTCCCTCTCTCTTTCTTTCCCTGTGAACGTGGAACTCTCTGCTAATGATTCAAGCAGTGATCATGATTCTTTCTTCTGATCTTGTTTTATATATACAGCAAAAATCAAATTGAGACCCTTTGGAAATAAATACATTAGTACATAGCTCAGCACCAAGCATATAGTGAGTGTTTTTAAAATGTCAGTGGAATGAAACCACCTGGATTAAAGTTAAAAGCTGTTTTCCTAGATCCTTATTGGCTGCTTAATCTTACCATGGATTCTTATAAACCCATGGACCCTCATTTTAAACTCTTGGAGCCAAACGCCTTTCATAGATCAGAATTTTTCAGATTTAAAAAAGTTTATACAGTGCAGATAGCATGTATTATGTAACTTCTTCAGTAGCAGCACCCATATCCAAACATACCATTTTTTTTGGCTTTGTGATGAAACTTATGAATGTTTACATCGAATAAATAAAGACAATGCAACTGTAAGTCAGTTCAGGTCAGGTTTTATCACTAATTGAATTTTCACCAAGCTTGCATACTTTTGGGTTTCAGAACTTTGGGGTTTTGTAGACCATAGTGGCTTTTTGGAACTATTTCCTGCTTATGTTGCTGTTAACCGTTGCCCAGTGTGCCTTAAAAAAATGGGATTCCCCTGGGTCAGACAGTGGCTATTGTTATCATTTGTCTTCTGTTTCCTGCAGGAAACCTGTACTTCTTTTAGGCTCTGCAGCAAAGAGAAAATCAGAAGGAAAATCGTCTTTGGTCTTCCTTCTAGGTGTCTGTTTTAGATCCTGATTAGCCTTGTCTCTCAATTGTAAAAATATTCCTCTCAGCCACCAGATTCCTCAGTCACTCCCCTGGTCCATCTCCTCCTTTATCAGTGCTTGAAGAGTGTGATGTTGTTCATTGCTTTTAACAATCTAGGGTTTGGCCTGATACAAATGGGTTCTTAAACTAAGAAGGGCATATCTGTTTTCCTTCTGAACATTTTAGATTTTAAACATGGAACAGATGTAAAAAGTAATTTGCTCATTTTAATACAGAGAGAGAGTGACTTCTAATGGCTTCCTGTCTGGGAAGGGTCTTGATCCCATGAACTGATCCCATCTCATCTATTTCTTCCTTATTCCTTTTCTCTTGGTCTTGGTTTCCACCCTTGCTTTTCAGTACTCTCAGGCAGTGTTTTTTTTTTTAAGGCAGAGCTCACTCTGTTGCCCAGGATGGAGTGCAGCGGCATGATCTCTGCCCACTGCAAGCCCCGCCTCCTGGGTTCAAGTGATTCTCCCACCTCAGCCTCCCAGGTAGCTGAGACTACAGGTGTGCACCACCACGCCTGGCTAATTTTTGTATTTTCAGTAGAGACAGGGTTTTGCCATGTTGGCCAGGCTGGTCTTGAATTCCTGACCTCAGGTGATCCGCTGGCCTCAGCCTCCCTAAGTGCTGGGATTACAGGTGTGAGCCACCGCACCCACCCAGCCTGGGTGGTCTCTTTCTTACCACCCCCATCTCTATTTCTTTTGCCTGCTGCCTCTGCTACCTGCTTCTTTTTAATCGTGTTCACTTTTAGTTGTTCACAATCAGTTGCCAGTCTCTGAAAACAGTTTCCTAACAAACACATTTCCTCACTCTTCCGGTTGGAGGCGTTTCTGTTTGGGATTCTGCCCACATATGCAGACACTTAAACTTCTAGTTTCATGGCTGTTTTAGAGGACTTGGGTTGCTGGGCAGCTGAGAGTTGGATGTCTGAGGTGCTGCTGTTTTAAGGAACATTTATATACATGTGAGTGGTTTTGATTTGAAACTAAGGCTGCTAACTGTGAAATCTGAGAGAGTGAAAAGATTCTTGTAAGATTCCAGGCGATTCTTAGTTCTTTTCATGGTCTGTATATAAGAAGTGTTTTTCTACATCGTTCTTTGTGATAACAATAGATGTTTATAACATTATAGACATTTCACGGGAGACTTTAAATTTATGAATCATAACTTTATCCTGGCAGTTTTACTTTAGAAATAATATATGCTTAGAGTAATTCAGATAACTCAGTCCTTTGAAGGTTCTCTACGTATTACTGCCTTTCACATTTGAAGATAGATTTGAAAATGATTGTCCTCTGGGTGTAAAGAGTCCAATATATACTGCTGTTGTTTCCACATGGCATTGTCATTTCCTACCAGGGATTCTCCCTTTTAAACTTAGAGTTGGCACGGAAACATTATTGCTCAAAAGAGCCACCCATTCCCGAGTGTGTTTGACAGGTCTTTGTAAACAAAATTCTTCAGCCTTGCTGAAATTAGTGGAAAAATCTAGGCTCTCATGTTTACAGTTGACGTGGGTTTTCCTTTCACCTAAAATAACCATTACAAGTAAGACACTAAGTAAAAAATATACTCATTTCTAGTTCATACATAAGGATAATAGATGTTTGATGTGTTCAGTGAAATTTCAGTTAACTCACAACTCTTTGAGGCCATGGATGGAGAGGTGGCATTATTAGTCTCTACCTCCAGTGCCTTGCACAATTTCTGGGCATAGAAAGAGACATATAATTCATGTTGGGTGAATCAAAGAATGATTGATCATTGGCACCTCCTGATTCTATTTGGTGATCAGAAAAAGTGGCAGGACTTAAGTTATTTTACATACAAACATTTCTTGCAAAATTTGGAGAGGATGTTTTGATGGCTTGAGATCTTTTAATTTCTTTGAGTACTTTCATTGTCCTTCCCACCCCTTCCCTCTCTCCACTCTGAACTGCATAGGGCCTGCCTGCATGAACTACTCACTTCTGACTCCAAGGAAGACCATATCACGTGTTTTAAGTACCCCATAAAGTTTGTCTTCAAAGTAAAGCTTCCTTTGCCAAGCTCACAAATGATAGATTTTTGTTTTCCTTCAGCCTGAGGGTCAAGAGAGTGGGCACTTTTGTATGTATCAGTCTTCAGGGCCATTTTCTCCCTCCTATCCTACTGCCCTCTCCCTGTCTTAGGCAAGAAATCAATTGGTTCCCAGCACTGACCTCCGCTGGGCCAGACAGTTCTGAAAGCCTTTGTGTGTTCATTTCCTTAAAGAAGTGGAAGGTAACATGTTTGAAAGCCGGGCAGTTGTGGCCTGTTCCAAAACATCAATGTTGATTGTTTGTTTTTCTGGATTTTAACAAAGGAGCTTTTGCCAGGAGACCTTTGCCCTCTTGCTCGTTCAAACCCCAAATTACAAAAATACGTAACAAAATAAAACAGAAGCCAGACTTAAGGTTATCTTACCAAAACAGGACTTCTTCCATCTTTAGATTGTACAAACACATGAGTTCCCAGTTAAATTTCAATCAATCATTCCTGATGGATTCAGCTAAAGTTTTATCTTTAACTCATACCACATTGTCTAGTCCTTAGAGCTTAGTTCTATTTCCTCACCTTGTTTACCTACAAAACGGTGCATTTATTTGAAAAAAAGAAGAATTTACTGGTTCCTTTTTCCCTCTGTGTATTCAGCAATAAAAGAAAAAATTCTCTGAAATGCGTGCTGGGGAATAATAAGCATTATTCCTTGGGTGGTCTTAACAGCTCAACAGTTAGATTGTTCTGAAATTGAAATCCTCAAAGGTGATCTGTTCAAAGGAGGAGTGTTGACTTTCTAATCTTTTGGAGAGAGGGAGGGATGCAGCATTGGCTAGAGACAGTATGGGGTGGTGGTAAAGAACATGAACTCTGAGGCCAGTTGGTTTGGTTTCAAATTATCTGCCTCTTACTAGCTGTGGACCTTGGTTATATCACTTAAGCTCACTGTCCCTCATCTGTATAATGGTAATAGTGGTAGTACCTCCTCCATGGTATTATGATTAAATAAGTTAATATCTCTAAAGCACTACATAATAAGTGCTGTGTGAGTGTTTTTAAAATACATGAAAAGGAAATACAGATGAGATAATGTTAGAAGAATTAGTGTCAAGCCCTTGAAGGGAGGGGGCCAGTTTCAAATGAGGAGAGCCAATAGGGAGTGGCAGAGAAAGCAAGTAAAGTGGAGATTAAATGATAGACGATGCATTTGGCCATTTGGAGTTCTGAAGTAACTTCTAACTGTTCAGAGTGTGACTTTAAGCAACCCAACTTACCTCCCTATCGGTAAAAAGTGACACTTGGCTGGCTCGATATTCTTTTATGTGTCCCAGCCCCAGAAATACACAGACTGGCTTTCATTTTTAGTGGAGTGCTGTGAGCAGAAGCCACACTGAGATTTCAGGTTGGATTGAGGAAAGATGAAAGAGTTGACACTTGGTGTCTAAGTCATTTCCTGGCAGTGAGAGAGAAGAGAGAACATCATTAATGGCAAAGCCAGGGCTGAGAGGCACGGATTTGAGTTGCTGTGTAAAGACAATCGCTCACTGCTGCCTGAAGGCTTCCATGGTTTCTTCCATGATTTCTTCCTTTCCTCTCTCAAGCATTTGATTTCCCTTTTTACTTTTTTTCTGACTGTTTCTCTTTCGAAGTTGCCTGTGAAAGGGCCTTCTTGTTTGAAATCTCTTCTTGGGAAGGAAGAAAGTGGCATGCAGCAACATAAATAGCAGGTGCAAATCCTCCAGATGAGTTCCAGCCGAGGGAGAGTGGTGCTTGAGTGGCTGTGCTGAATTCCTCCTCCAACTTGATAGCATATTTTTGATATTACAGTCCATCTGTGCACCATTTTTTAATGCGTATGTTTTTGTTTTTTGGTTTGCTTTATTCTCATTTTTTCCCTTGGGCTCTTTAAATAGTGTTATTCTACAAAGGAGCTTTTATTTTTTCTTTTTCTTATTTGTGCTTCTGGTGCTCTGACCCATGGGTATTTTGAATATAAATTCACTTGCATTTAGCCACCGAGTGAAGGGTACTCATTTCTGAGGAACATACTTATTATTCTGGCATAAGATATGTGAACAGACTGTTCTCTACAGATTTGAATATCTTTGAGAGGTGCTGGTGACAACAATGGCATTTGGCAGCATGATGCTCTGTTCAAACAAATATTCAACTTGGTTTATATTAGCGTTTGTATCAGGCGGTGGTGAGCACAGTGTTCTCAGATTTGAACCTATAAATAATGATGGAGAAAGGATGGTGAGATCCACAGAAGTGGTCATTGCACTTACATTTTTCAAGTTTGCTTTTCTTGATTTTTCTTCATTAAATTTTCATTCAGTGTTTTTATCAGATGGGATGTGCTAGATGATGCTGCAGTAACAAATGATACCCAGGTCTCAGTTGCTTAAAGCAACACCGTTTTCTTTATTGGCTGTGCTACATATCCATGGAGTGCTGGCCTGCATATAGACCTTCCCTGTGGATGCGCATTGATAGATATCCCCCGTCACCAGTTACAAGGGCAATGAAAGGAAATATGGTGAATCATGCACACTGTCTTGTGGGATTTGGCTTAGAAGTAATATTAGTTCTGCTCACATTCATTGGCCAGTCAATGAAAGGCAAGTGCAATGGCCATGCCTAACTTCACATGGGCAGGGAAACACAATCCTAGAACGTTCTTGGAGGAAGGAGAATTGGAAATATTTGGTGAACAGCACTAAATGCCTAATACAGTATAGACCTTATGTAAGCCAAATACCATAATGGTGTCTAGGGGCACAAAGATGAATGGAATGTATTCTAATTCTAGAGAAATCATTATTTTTTTTTGGGAGGGGGAAATAGCTTTATATAGGAATTTCAAAATGATGGTGATGAAGCTAAGATGGTTTTAAAACCATTTCTGTATTTTATTTTATCGTTTGTTTATTTATTTTTTGAGACAGAGTCTTGCCTTGTCGCTGAAGCTGGAGTGCAGTGGTGCGATCTTAGCTCACCACAACCTCTGCCTCCCGAGTTCAAGCAGTTCTCCTGCCTTAGCCTCCCGAGTAGCTGGGACTACAGGCATGTGCCACTACACCTGGCTAATTTTTGTGCTTTTAGTAGAGATGGGGTTTTACCACGTTGGCCAGGATGGTCTCGATCTCCTGACCTCATGATCCGCCCGCCTCAGCCTCCCAAAGTGCTGAGATTATAGGCTTGAGCCATCGTGCCTGGCCCCATCTCTGTATTTTAAAAGATTAGGAATGTTTCCTTTATCAATTCATTTCTCCAGTGTTTGTAAGTATCTTCCAAAAGTTACAAATAGCTACTAAATAATCTTCAGAACTTAAATCTGATGAAGAAAAATTGGCTTTACGTTAATTTTACATAATGTTTGTGTCCTCTCTTGAATCTTTATATGTGAAAGACATCATTTTTGTGGTTTTGCCATGCTTTAGCAGTCTAAAAATTGAATGTGCCTAAGGAGAATAACTTTTTTATTACATGCTGGCTTAAATCTCAGACAGAATTCCATTGAAAGCCAATTGGTTTTCTGTTTTTTTTTTCTATGTGTCTTTCAGTGCTGAAATTGGAAATAAACCAGCATTATGGCTTCATAACGGAAAGTGTAGCAATTCTGCACAATACGCAAGCAAGTTTGTCATTTAAAATAGCAGACATCTGTCAGAAGTTGGTGCTGACCTTCTAAACTGCAACTGAATGTTCAGATTGTTATTTCTCCATCCTCCTCAGATGCATTTCCAGTGTTGGGCTCACAGCCCCATGCTTCTTGTCTGCTTCCTAGTGGGTTATGGGTTGTTTCCTAGAGTCTAGACATGAAATGAAAAATGATTATGTAATCTATTTCCCTTCTTCTCTGCAAAATTCAGAGGAAGGGTGAAAGCTTTGAGACATACCACGTCCCCCTGGTTGGTGGAAAGAGCAGATTTTGGGGATCTATAGACATTGGGTTGGAATCTTGGCCAGCCCCTTCCTACCTGTAGAACTTTGGGCAGATTGCTTTATCTCTTTAATTCTCAGCTTCCTTCCCAGTAATATGAAGAGCCTAAGAACTGTTTCAGTGGCTTGTTGTGAGGGTTAAGTATATGATTCATATAAAATGCCAACAGTGTCTGACATGTAACAAGCACCCAATAAATATTCCCTGTTGGCACAGTGCTTACTGGTTTTTAAAGAACTTCATTACATATTATCTCGTGGGAATACACCAAGGAGGTAAAAGGTATCTAGCTGAATTAATTTTCCATTAACTTCCCAAAAAAATAAATACAGACTGCATTCTCTTGGAGTCACAGTTGACTTTGCAAAGATCTTATTTAATTATGTGTATGTTTTCTTCTCTACTCACATTTTCCCTCACCCATCATCTTGTTAGATTACGTATAGACTGAATCCTGTACATTTTTTAAGTTATAAATCTTTTCTTGTGCTATTATGAGTTTTGGGTGATTATTTCAGCCAGCAATCAATGATTAAGGGCTGAGGGGATTGGTGTTAATACTATAGGAGAAGAGGCCAGGCGCGGTGGCTCAAGCCTGTAATCCCAGCACTTTGGGAGGCTGAGGTGGGCGGATCGCGAGGTCAGGAGATTGAGACCATCCTGGTTAACACAGTGAAACCCCGTCTGTATTAAAAATACAAAAAAATTAGCCGGGCGTGGTGGTGGGCACCTGTAGTCCCAGCTACTTGGGAGGCTGTGGCAGGAGAATGACGTGAACCTGGGAGGCGGAGCTTGCAGGGAGCGGAGATCTGGCCACTGCACTCCAGCCTAGGCGACAGAGTGAGGCTCTGTGTCAAAAACAAACAAACAAACAAACAAAACAAAACAAAAAAACTATAGGAGAAGAAAACAAAAACTTTTATAATTTTAATAATAATCACTAACACCAGTTGAATAATAAATCTGTGCCTAGTTCCTAATTGAAGTTTTCTTTTTTCTATGAAATCATAGTTAATTTTCTCTCCACTCTGTAAGGTAACTATGACTATTACTTGCACATTGCAGGTGAAGAAATCTAGGCTAAGATGTTAAGTAATTTGTCCAAGGCAGTATACTTAGTAAGATTAGCACTAGAATTTAAATCCAAGATCGTTTGATTTCAAAATAGCTGTTTTTCCCCACCCAGCTCTATAGTACAGATAAATTTAAGTTTAAAATAGGGAGGTTATATTCCTGGCTGATGCATGTTGTGTGAACACTATCTGAGTGGATTAATTGTGGCAGTTAAAAATAACAGGGTGTATTGTTGGCTTTGTGTACAGTCTAAACTTCTTTTCTGGATGACTTTAAAATATGAGTGTGTTGTTGCTCCTGATTCCTAACAGGGAACGTTAGAGACCTGGAAGCCTGTCCTTTGTGTAACTCTCTATGTATAACATCAGATTCTGTGGACAGGTGGCCCCTCATCTGCATCCCTAACAGGAAGGTTAGTAATGAGAAGTAAGGGTAAAGATAGAAGCTAGAAAAACGAATAGGCTGCACCTTCCCGTCTGAATTATTCTCTCATTTTTCTCATCCCTGACAACTTTCTCAATAAATTGGCCTAGCAAATAAATCCATGGGTCTTCTGTCCTTGTTGGGAATAGCGCCATTTGGGCACAGCTTTGCCATCAATTTTCCTTATAAAAACATTTCCCAAGGTAAACATTAAGGCCTGAATGACAACTATAGGTTGAGATTTTTACTTTGACTGATGAGGCTTACTTGGCTGGACATCATTTTTCAATGGCAATGATCCTTTCTGTTTTAAAACCTGATTGTTAAAATATAGGACATATGGGAGATCTTAAAAAGATCAAGTTCCAAGTATAATTCTTTTTCAAGTAGGCAGTGGAGTCTGGTACATAATGTTCCAATCTAGTTTCACGGTCCTTTTGATCAACGCAAAATAAAACTGAACAAGACAGCATCTCTGAAAGGGTTAATACCCTGGAATTTCACACTTAACAATTGGCATTATGTTCTTTGCATTCTTGAGGAATTTTCTCACTGATGTCAAAAGACTTTGGTTTGTTATGCAAGACAGTGGTCCAGTGACTTTGCATATCACATTCTCTTAACATGAGGGAAATCCCTGCATGCTAATTGGAGAAGGAAAAAAGTAGTGCAAGTGGTTCTTTGGCTAGAGATGAATTAAATGAGGGAGGGCATTTAGTGAAAAAACAAAGCCCAGCAAAACCCTTGCAAATGAACGGGCATTCTTTTGAAGTGGCTGCTTACTCTAGTCGTTTTGTGTAGTCTTACTGCTGTATCACTGTGATTCCATTTTTTGGGGGAAAACACTTGAATGTATATATAGTTTGTTTTTTATTTTTCTGATTGTTTTAATTACCTATTGCTGTGTAAGAAACCACTCCAAACTTAGTGGCTTAAAATAACAACAATTTATTGTTTCTTAAGTTTCCAGGAGTTGACTAGTTCAATTCTGTTCCATGGGTTGTTGGCTGTCCCTATGTTCAGTTGGTGCTGGGGCTGGGCTGGAAGGTCCAAGACATCTTTTCTCACATGTCTGGTACCTCAGTGCTTCTCCACATGGCCTCTCTACCTGGCAGGTTTGGGCACCCTCATAGCATGGTGATCTCAGGGTAGTTGGACTTCCTCAGGTAACTGGCCTTCAAGGAAGAGAAAGCAGAAGCTGTCAGTCTTCTTAAGACCAAGCTTGAAAGTGGCAGCATGTTACTTCCACCATATCCTGTTGGTCAAAGGAAGCCCTAGAGTCAGTCCAGATTCAAGGGAAGTCAGGGAAACAGACCCCATTTTGGGAAGGGTGGAGTGGCATGTCCCTATAGGAGGAAATGAATTGGTGGCCCAAATTGCACAAGTACAGGGAGGACTGAGGGCAGAGGGGCTCGTCCTGGCTGGTGGGAATACCAATGGCAGAGGAGAGTTTTGTCCCACTTTCTGTTTAGGGTTCTGGGCAGACACTGCTATGTGAGTAACTTCATGCCAGCTTGGAAGGGGGACACTTCCAAGTGACATGAGAGGACAAAATGGTGAGGTCAGGTGGGGGAGGCCCCAGGGCACTCACCAAGCCTCTCTCAGCTCCTGTGTGATGGTGGAAGTAGCCAGATGTTCTGGAATTCTTTCAAGGGAGGGCTCAGAAGGCAGCTGAGTTAAGAGGCAGTGGGCTTAGGCCAGGAACTGGGTGGAAAATGAGACCCAGAGCTGGCTGTGGCACCACTGGAGGCCAGCCAGTGGCACTCTAAGGCCCTGGCCACCAGCTGTAGACATCAGCTGCGGATGTCCATGGAATATCCAGGGTTGAAGAGCTAGCCAGTTTCACTCCCATGGTCACCAGGCCAGGCAGCAACCCAGAGTAGCTGCTTTGCAGCAGAGGGCAGCTGGGATGTAGAGGACAACATGTGATTTGCATTCTCCATCTCTCACATCACCATAATAATGGAGACATTCTCCCCTCTCCCCATACACCTGGTTACTGTTGGTTTTTGGGTTTTCTTTTTGAGACAGAGTCTTGCTTTGTTGCCCAGGCTGGAGTGCAGTGGTGTGATCTCGGCTCACTGCAACCTCCACCTCCCAAGTTCAAGAGATTCTCCTGCTTTGGCCTCCTGAATAACTGGGATTACAGGCACCCACCGCCATGCCGGGCTAATTTTTGTATTTTTAGTAGAGCCAGGGTTTTGCTACGTTGGCCAGGCTGCTCTCGGACTTCTGACCTCAGATGATCCGTCGGTCTTGGCCTCCCAAAGTGCTGGGATTACAGGTGTGAGCCACCATACCCAGCCCTGGATACTGTCCTGATGGACAGAAATCTGAGTGACTGAGCATGTTGTCTAAAAAGACCGAACCTAAAGGAACTGTTCAATTTATTGCATAGGAGTAAATATTTGCCAGACTTTTCTGCAGTTGGGTCTTCCTTTTTCCGGTAGTCTGAATGAAGTCTTCCTATGGTTGTTCACATCCTAATCCTAAGAGCCTCTGGCTAGATTATCTTATATGGAAACAGAGACTTTGCAGATATGGTTAAATCAAGGATCTTGAGATGGGGAGATTATCCTTGGTTATCCCAGTGGACCCTATGTTATCCCAGAAGTTCTTATAAGAGGGAGACTGGACATCAGAACCAGAAAACGGAGAGATGATGATGGAACCAGGTATTGGAGCGATGCATTTCGATGATGGAAGAAGGGACCATGAGCAAAGGAAATCAGGTGGCCTCTAGAAGCTGGAAAGGGCATGGAAAACCTCCTGCTCCCCGTGCCGAAGCCTCCAGAAGGAAGGCAGCCCTGCCAACACCTGGACATTAAATTTCCTACCCCCAGAACTGTAAGAGTCAATTCGTGTAGTTTTAAGCCACTAAACTTAATGTGGTAACTTGTTAGAGCAGCAACAGGAAGCTAATACACCCTTCTTGTCCTAAACCATTCACTTAGAAACACTGAAGCTACCATTTCTTTGCTCGTTTGAGTGCAGAATAGAGTGAATAAAGTTCTATTTTATTTTTTTCTCCCATTCATTTTCCTAGTAAGATATTATTTCTGACTATTTGACGAGCAAGAACATTGAGGGGTAGGGAGTGAAGTTCAGTAACTTTGCCCGGGTTGAATGGTTAATGATTGAGCAGGATTAATCTAAGCTACAGAGATACTGTCTGGGAATATCATACAAGAGCAGGGTCTCATATAAAAATGTATTAAGTAGAAGTTTATATACAGAGTAAGCTGTTAGTATCTCAAAAATCTTATTTCTGAAGTCCTATATTGTAACAACTTATTGACATGATGATTCCTATAATAGAAATAATAAAACAATTGCCACTACATGACTCAAATTATCCACTCCTTGTTTTGAAGACTTCACTCAACTTCTCAAGAAATAACCAGTGTACCGTATTTGTTCCACTTTCAATGATATAGGCACTTTTCAATTTATTGCTTTTGTAAAGTTTAGTTCTAATAAAGCTCATAGAGCCATAAGAAAATCTCTTTAAACCTTGTTTTTCTATTAAAAGAATACATTCTGGATTGTAAATTAGGAGGCCAGGAATTCTTCTTCCCTCTTTGGAGGTGATAGTGGTGATGGTTTGAGCTGTCTCCTTACCTAGATCTAGGTATCTAGACTCCACAACTGTTCACTTTTTGCACTTCTCCATCTGTGTAGAGATGGCATGACATTTGTCTGAACATGAGTGTACCTCCAGTTTACCTCTCCTTAAAATTTTCTGACCTAGAGAAGTGAGCAGTTGCCACCACTGGAGGACAGGGGTTGCAGACTTACTTAGGGCCTGCTCATGGGTCTGGGGCTTTAAAAAATAATGTCCATATGCTGGGGACAGCTTGTATTAAGAATAATCTTTGTGAGCCAGTTAATGCTGTGAGAGATTTTTTCCTAACACTGTCATTGTGCTATCTGCAGCACAAGTTCCAACAAAACAGCTTTTCCATTTTATCATCGGGATTGTAGAGGCAGCATGTAAAGTAATTAAAATAATGGCACCAGGGCAATCTGTGTGAGAGATGCTGTCAGGACTGGAAATGGAATGCAGAAATTTCCAAATTTCTGTGTGTACTCTTTGGTCCTTCCCAAGGAACCTTCACATGTGTTTCAGTCCTTGTGGAGGATGGGAAACTATGATTTTGTCAGTGTCTGGGTATATATTGGAAGTGTGGAGCTGGTTGGAAAAAAAAAATTCACGAAGGAGATATAAAGCAGAAAATTAGGGTAAAAACACATGGTTTTTGTCTGGTCTTTTGTATTTCCTATGTGAAAGGTGAATCCTTGAATCTGAAAATGAAAGCCATCTCCAGTGTCTCCTAGGTAATACGTTAAATACTGTCACGGACCTCGGATCCCTTTCATTACACTCTTTGTTATTTCTGAATGTGAGCTTGACACACAAATCTTCTTTTAAGAAGGCTTTCCAGAAGGCCTACTGTAGCTGTGTGCATGCTTTAAAATAAAAGTAAATCCCTTTCTCACTTAAACAAAACAAAACAAAACACCAACCTGTTTGTGTCCATGAAAAATATCTTTGCATGTCTAGACAGTAGTGCTGATCAGCTGCCTTGTGTAAGGAAGGAATACAGAAAAACTATTATTCTCCCCAGAAACCTTGTAAGGTCCTATGTGACCCAAGTGACCTCTCACTCAACTAGTGAAACAGGAGCCAGAAGTGTGCAAGGAGCCTGAGCTGGAGCTTGATGCTGATGTTATAAATCAGCCTTGGCATTACTGGGCTTTCCTGTTTTTAGCCAGCAGTCCTTGGGGACTGTTGCTGATTGAGGGTGAAAAAAATTTCAGAACCATTGTAAGTGGTGACACTGACATATCATTAGGCTTCCACCCAGATGGCATTTGTAACAGATAGAAAGGAAACTGTAATGGAATTAACTTAAAGAGGAAAGAATTAAAGCACAATTTTACAGGCATACATAGCATGGGAAGGATCGAAAGGGAACTTTTATTTGCTCTCTGCTTTTGCTAGATACTGAGATTGGTGTATTGTAGGTGGACTTCACGACAATGAGGAAAGGTTTTTGTTTTTCATTTACAGAGTGGCCAGGAGGGTCCTATGCCGGCTAGTTGAAGTTATCTGTGTTTACCTCTCTGTTCCATGTAAATTCAGTTTTTTCCCTCTTCTTCTTCTGGGCATCTTTTTTTTTTCTTTTTGCTTATGACTGTAAGTCATTAAAGCAGTTCCCGAAAACTGTCCTTAGGTCTTTAGCTGTTGTTGGATGCAGTTGAGAATTTTTTGCTTTCACAATGGCCCAAAGTAAATTGTCACATGTGGTTTAAGTCTGGGCCCTGCAGTCACCACTGGATGGTCATATCCATATCCAGTCCATGATACACTGAATTTGTTACCAAAATATCTTCTAGCTGGAATGTGAGAAAGTGCTGGGGGCATTCATTGTTTTATTGCAGGATAGCTGTTTTCCCCAAACAGCTACCTTTCTTTTTTTTTTCATACAGCTGTGGAATAAAACACATCCAAAGTATTTTCAAGTATGTGATTGACCCTTGTATTGAACAGATATTAAAACTGAACATTTCATGGCATGAGGAAGCTGCTCATTGAACAGAGTTGTACCCTCCTTCATCCTTATCTGCACAGATGAGAGAATGCGGGTTCAGAGAAGTAAAGGAACTTATTCGGGCCACATTGTCAGGCGAGTAGTGGAGCAAAGACTCATACCTGGTCCTGTGTGATTACAGTGCTTGTGCCTTTTAATTTTTCTTTTCTTTTCTTTTCTTTTGTTTTTGACAGTCTTGCTGTGTTACTCAGGCTGGACATAATCTCTGCTCACTGCAACCTCCATTTCCCGGGTTCAAGTGATTCTTCTGCCTCAGCCTCCCGAGCAGCTGAGATTATAGGCGCCCGCCACCACACCCAGCTATTTTTGTATTTTTAGTAGAGACAGGGTTTCACTATGTTGGCCAGGCTGGTCTTGTACTCCTGGCCTCAAGCGATCTACCCACCTCAGCCTCCCAAAGTGCTGGGATTACCAGCGTGAGCCACTGTGCCTGGCTGGCTTGTGCCTTTTTATTACAGAGCTTTTCAGATTTCTGCAGTGAAGGACTATTTTTGTTTGTTTGTTTTGCTTTTGTTTTTTTTAATTTCCAATCCGCTGTAATACAGGGCTGACTGCACAGGATCAGCGTGCTGCTTGCATCACATGCACCTCGCCCAGGCCAGCTGGCCAACACCTAAACAGATTTACATCTCGTTCAGCAAGATGAGTCCTGCCATCACATGACTTGGATGTGGTGGTGATGGCCAGACTGCTGTAAATGTGGATTCTCAATCCTGTAATGTACAATGCCATGAACCAGTAGTGATCAATTCACAGATCATGCTTGAAGTAATACTGCTTTGGTTTAAGGGTTAGGGGAGCATCTGTCAGGGAAAAGCCAGACTCCTTTGACTAAAGAGAAACACTGGGAGCGCCGTTGGGAGGCTAGGAATAGAATACATGGAAGATGTACCCTTCAGCATGCAGATGGTGTGGTTTCTTATTCTCTCCAGGACAAACTTGAATTCCACCAAGTCATGCTCTGATTCAGTACATGCAGATTTTTGTTCTCAAGTCAGATGGGGACATAATTGCAGTGTCCACTATAGGAAAAACACCAAGCGATTTCTAATACCTACAACAAGCAAAATTTACGTGGTAGAAAGGGGTTCAAAAAGGGGACCAGTGCCGTGGCTCATGCCTGTAATCCCACTTTGGAAGGCCAAGGCGCATGGATCGCTTGAGCCCAGGAGTTTGAGACCAGCCTGGGCAACATGGTGAAACCCCCATCTCTACAAAAAAAATAAAGGAATTAGTTGGGTGTGGTGGTGTGTGCCTGTTGTCCCAGCTCAGGAAGCTGAAGTTGGAGGATTGCGTGAGCCCGGGAGGTCAAGGCTACAGTGAGTTGTGATTATGCCATTGCACTGCAGCCTGGATGACAGAGCAAGATGCTGTCTCATTAAAAAAAAAAAAAAAAAAAAATTAAAAAAAATTTTAAAAAAGGGGGCTGGGTGCAGTGTCTCATGCCTATAATCCCAGCACTTTGGGAGGCTGAGGTAGTCAGATCACAAGATCAGGAGTTAGAGAACAGCGTGGCTAACATGGTGAAACCCCGTCTCTACTAAAGATACAAAAAAATGAGCCAGGCATGGTAGTGCATGCCTATACTCCCAGCTACTCCAGAGGCTGAGGCAGGAGAATCATTTGAACCCAGGAGGTGGAAGTTGCAGTGAGCCGAGATTGTGCCATTGCACTCCAGCCTGGGCGACAGGGCGAAACTCCATCTCAAAAAAAAAAAAAAAAAAAAGGGACGAGGGCAACATCCTTGCATGAGTTTCTCCAGAAAACTTTATTAATTCACTTGGTGATTTGTTCAGTTTCCTTACTGAGCATCTCCTGTACACTAGGCAATTTGCTTGATGCTTCATGATTAAGGTAGTGTTCCTATACTTTGTAATTTACACCTGCTGGAGGAAAGGAAGAAGTAACAAGAAGACATTTAAAAAATTATTAAATAAACTTGAGCATTAATTTTATTAGTTTCCCCTCTATAATTAACAAATTTAAAGAAAATATTATTTAATGCTTAGTTATATCTTTTTTAGGTGATTAAATAGGGTCTTCGTAGTAATTTTATTTTTTAAGGTCTTTAATCAGGAAACTGGTATCTAACTAAAACAATGTTTCTATGGGAAAATCACATCCTACAGAAATACTTTTGACTTCAATGCTTTCCTCAAGAGTAAAACCTGTCAGAAGTGTGAAAACTGCCTGTACTTAGCAGAGCAATTTGTTATGTGAACCAGTATTGGTAAATGTCCCTAAATGGTGCCACTGGGTTTCTTTGGCCTGAGATATAATAATCTCCTAGAATTTTATGTTCTATAAAATACAGAAAAAATACCATGGTCTATTATTTATATATTTATTTTTTTGAGACAGCGTCTTACTCTGGCACCCTGGCTGGAGTGCAGTGGCACAATCTAGGCTTACTGCAACCTCCACCTCTTGGTTTAAGCGATTCTCCTGCCTCAGCCTCCCAAGTAGCCAGGACTACAGGCACACACCACCACGCCCACCTAATTTTTGTATTTTTAGTAGAGATGGGGTTTTGCCACGTTGGCCAACCTGATCTCGAACTCCTGACCTCAGGTGATCCACCCGCCTCTGCCTCTCCAAAGTGCTGGGATTATAGGTATAAGCCACTGTACCTGGCCCATGATCTATTATTGATAATATAGCAGACCTATTTCTATGGTGACTAAATATAACAGAAATTAATGATGTTCTTAAAAACTTTTAAAATGATACTGAATATGAATATGTGGCAGAATAAGAAGTTTGGTCTTAAGTCTTTGATTCTGATTGTTCACAGATTCTTTTCCTTCATGTTCGATTTTACTTCTCTTTCATAGTGTGGAGATCTCTTTCCCTTGGTGTTGCATTTGTAGGTATGAATGACATGAACCCCTCTTCCCAACACTTCACTGTGAAAAATCAAAGATGCCATGTATTGCTAGGGATTTTTAATTCAGCTTCTGTCTCGGGTAGAAATTAATTTACTAGGAGAAGATGTAGAAATCCTGGTTTTATAGTCATCAATGAAAAATGAAATTTGCTTGTATTTCGGTGAAAAATGAAAACCGAAAAGCTTCTTTATAATTTAAATCTATTAGCAATGTTTTAAGCAAAGATCTAATTAATGTATTTTTAAAAATATTGGTATTTGTCTTAGTTTCCTTGGCCAATCCTCTTTCTTATTGTCCTGTTTCTGAGTTTCTATAAAGAAAGACTTAAAAACTTAGGGCATGCTTTCTCTCCAATCGGTCATTTTTTTCCCTTTGGTAAAAGACACCATTGTGCCTTAGTTTTAATATGAGGAAAAATGAAGGTGGGAGTGGAATTTGCATTAAATATTTGGAGTTTTTCTTCCTCCCCACCCTCAACATCTAAAATATGCATGGGATTTGGAAAACAAATTAGAAACAGGATCTTTCACAGATATTTTAAAAATGCATTTCTAAATGGTGGGGAGTTTTGATTTCTGAATAGTGCCATTTCATTTAGGAGCTTAGGTTGCAAAGTTGTATCTAATACTCGTTTTCTTTTCTTGGTTTTATTTTAACTTCTTAAAGATTGAAAGTCTTTTAAGAAATTGATATTAAATATCCACTTTGCTAATATAAAGTAGTTTGCTAGTATAAACTAATAATGGTATAAGCAATTTTAATTTTATAGGTTTTTGCTGCTGTTGTTTGTTTTTGATGTGGGATATCTGCTAAGGAAATAGAGAGTAATTAGACTCAGAAATGGTTTTGCTTCTTTGTCTCTTTCTGTCCCTAAACTCTTGGGTTAGTGGGAACACCGAGACCACAAGAGCTGTGATTCTTTCTCTTAGACATTAATTTTAAAATAGCCTGGGTGTGGTAGCTCATGTCTGTAATCCCAGCAATTTGGGAGGCCGAGGTGGGCAGATCACTTGAGCTCAGGAGTTCAAGACCAGTCTGGTGCAACATGGTGAAACCGCATCTCTACAAAAAATACAAAAATTAGCCAGGCATGGTGATGTGCACCTGTAGTTTCAGCTACTTGGGAGGCTGAGGCGGGAGGATCACTTGAACCTGGGAGGTTGAGGCTGCAGTGAGCCATGATCATGTTACTGCCTTCTAGTCTGGGCAACAGAGCCAGACCCTGTCTCAAAAATAAATAAATAAAAAAAATAAAAATAAAAAAGGACAGATGGACTGGTACAAACCATCAAAGATACATTTTACAAAAGACACAAGTTTGGCCACTTAGCATCAGCGTCTATTCTTGCCCACTTTTGTATGCATGCTTAGCATATTCCCCAGCACACACATGGCTCAAATATGTGTTCGTGGAGCAAATGGATGAAGGAATTAACTGAGTGTATAACCAACTAGTTAACCAACTAGCTGATTTCACAGATAGTTGAGAACTCATCTGTGTGGGTTACCATTGTGGATTGAAATGACCTGCATTTTTCAAACAGGTACTCTCTCTTCATTTTGGTTGTGTTGACAAAGAAAGACTCTGTAACACTCAGAAATCTAAATATAGCTCCACACAGATGCACACTTGTTATAATAATGCAGTATGGAAATTAACTATGGATTGAATTTTAATCATTTAAACTGCACACATATCCTACCCCTTCCTCCCTCTATTGTATCACATGTAATTACATTATTATACATCAATCATTTAACTGGCGTAAACAATAATTGCTGGAAAACTAAGATGTTTAATTTGAAGAAACGAATTGCTAAGTAAATGAAAGGGAAACATACAAAAGTACTGGGTGATTCTTTTATGTAGCTGTTTGTTTAGCAATTCAGGAAGTGACTTAAACTTTGCCTGCCAATATTGGATACTAGATTTTTATCAAAGGAAGGGTCCTATCATTTTTCATATGTGTTTAGTTAGAGATTTGTTTAAATGGAAACATAAGCTAGCAAGCAACGGTTTCACTTTCGGGAAATGATTTCCCTCGTAAAAGCTTCATGTCTCATGCTCTAAGGTAAAGAGAAAAAAAAAATCATATTGGATTTTTTTTTCTTTCTGCTCTGGGAAGTGCATCAAATGTAACCAACACAGTGAATTCAGACCACCTGTGAGATTCCAAATTGCTTTTCCTGAATCATTGTTGAATTAAATAAAAACATTTGATTATGGTACTTAAAGCAAATCAAGGAATATTCAGATGAATCAGTGGATAAACACATTTAATAGTAGTATGGACTTTGTTCTTATTGCAGATGGATTATTATCCAATGAAACCATTCTTCTTTCATGTTGTAAATCTTTCCAGATTTCAGGAAGCCAGGGCAGCTGTATTTTTTTAAACCTTCACATGTGATCCAAAAGTACCATATCCTAGGAGAAACGAAGATCTGTTAATTTACAGTATTTGTAAGCAACGGCTAAACTCTTTTCTGTAAACATCGGAAATACACCTGGTAAAGGAAAGCTCTTCTGCCAGATAAAATGGAATGTTCTCAATTAACCAAGGGAGCAACTTGGATGAGAGAGGCCCGTAGAACAAGTGCTGCTGAGCGTCTGATTCCAGTCTGTGAAGGATGTGAGGGAGTTTGCCTGGCCTCAGGGCTACAGAACTATTCATATAAGCAACTCAGTAATTTCTTTCTATATTGCATACTTTGTCTTGATATCTTGAGGAATATGCTCACTTAAAACTCATAGACTCAAGGAAAGGCAAGCTGGCTAGACTTAACTCAAACTGAATCATAGAAGAGGCTACATCTGTCAGAGAAAACTCTGTGATTATGGACAGTGCAGATATTCCTATCTGGATAGGTATTGTCAGTGGGACTGAAGAGAGCTGAAATGTGTGCAAGAGATGGCTCAGAGATTGAAGAGCGCTTCCAATTTCTGTGACTCTGAATAGTTCCAAAAATGTAGAGATTCATTTGGTTTGAGTTTATGTTCTGGCAGGTAGTCTTTGTACAAAGTTCTATTTTTGCTACTCCTAAACAGCTTTTTGGTGACTTTTCAGTCATGTTACATATGACTGAAATATATGTATGTGTGTATATGTGTATATATATATATATAGTACAGAGCATAGAATACGTTTCTTAATGTTTCATTGAGAACGTAAGCCTGAAATACAATTACAGAATGTTGAGGAAAATCAATATATGAGTTTGATCTTAAGGGTCGGTCAGTGGACCTTGAACTATTTGGTTGGTGTCAGGCCATGCCTGTGGTGTCTCTTCATTGGCCAGCACAGTGGCGTCTTTGTCTGGGAATCTCTACTCTCTACCTCTCATTAGGGTGGTCAACATATCACAGTGGCCTTTCCCTTCCCCAATAACTGTGAGAACAAAAGTGCCAACACAAGCATAAGCCCTTGCCAAGTACAACAGCATGAGGTTCCATCAGCCCTAAAGAGGGGCATCCTGAGAACCCTCAGTGCCCTCTGAATTGGTCATCACAGCAATGGGATTTTCAGTCTTGCTCAACATTGGGGATTTGAATAGCTCTTAGGATAATCTCTTCTCTAGTGGTTAAGGATATAGTCCCCATAAAAGAAATCTGCTTGTGGGTAATATTTTGCCAAAATCTGACCATCCACAGTCTGATGTGATGACCAGGCCACCAGACTGAGATTAAAGAGCTGAGTTATTTATTGACAAAGGCACCAACTTCTTCTAGCTCAGCATCTTGCTCAATAACCACTGTGTGCTTTTGTAGGCGCATGAAGAGAATATTCAACATTTTCCTTTTCCCATTCTTCTCCTTTTTTTTGTTTTTTTTTCTTGACGATGGGGGAGTCTCGCTCTGCCTTCACCCAGGCTGGCAGTGCAGTGGTCGCAATCGTCGGCTCACTGTAACCTCCCACCTCCGCACGCGTCACGGAATTGCTCCCTGCCTCAGCCTCGGCTGCGTAGCTGGACGGACTACAGCGACTGGCGCCTGTCATGCGCTGCGCTAGGTTAATTTTTTTTAGCTTGGTATTTTTAGTTTCACCATGTTGTCCAGGATGGTCTTGATCTCCTGACCTCATGATGCATCCACCTCAGCCTCCCAGAGTGCTGGGATTACAGGTGTGAACCACTGTACCCGACCCACATTCTTTATTAAACTTATAGGAAGCCTATTTATATCTGAAGCCTCTGATTGACAACAGTTGATTGATTGTCTGTGAAAGGTGAACTTTTACCATTCTGTGTTCCCAAGCTTTACTTAGGCAGAAAGCCATTGCCATCTTCTGAGACGAACCTCTGTAATGTAACCATAAAGCAGGAAGGATCATAGGCACCTGTGGAATTGTCATCAAATTTTTTGGCAATGAAAATCGCAAGTGAAGCACTGCTAATATTTTCAAGAAAAACAGTAAAAGTGGATTGTTACAATTAGTTCCTCCAATTAGGTATTCAAGAAAAGCATAGAAGTATGTGAAGGTTTCCTTATCTGTTTATCCAGTGACCTGTATCTTTCCATGATACTTTCAAATAAAATTTATTTAGCCTAAAAGTGGAAATTAATTTTGCACCAATGGCCTGAGATTAGAGTGTCTGTGCATTCTGGAGATGAGGGTAGCTACTGACCTTTCTATCTTGCTTTATTATCTGTTGGTCTTGGCAGTACCTTTCTCTTCCAGGATGCATTCCCAGAACAGTTCAGTGAAACAAATGCTCTTTGGAGGACTTTGGCTCTTTGTGGCTGAGATAAATATATATCAACTTAAAGTGGGTTTTATTTTCCTCTGTGAATGAGTTCCTAGAGAATTGCAATTGTGGAAAGAACTAAAAGCTCAAATATAACAGAATGAAGTTTCCCTAAAGAATTACAGTTTGAAGCCGCAGTACATTGAGTAATTGTGCTACAATAGGTACTTCTGGTCAAAGGGTTTGAGGGTTGCTGTCAGTCTATTTTCAAAACTGAAGATGAGGAGAATGATTCTCAACTGCAGGTTCAATGGGAACATCGTGGGGAGAAAAGTCTCTATTCTGTTAGTCATTGGTTTTTGAAGCACAGATGGGGCCTGTGAGATTTGGGTGGCATGATGAGGGAAAGGGAGTAAGGGGCGATGCAGCAGGGTATGGGGGTTTAGACTCACCTTCCTAGTTGTGTTGCAGTGTTGAAACCTCTGAGTCTATTAGTGTCCTACAGAAGTGTTTGTTCAATAGATCAAAGACTTAATTTCTAACCATTAGAGAAGGGAAAGGCATTCTCAGAGATTCACAAATATACGTAGTTAATGGAACCGTAACTTTTAGAAGTCAGTGTTCACAGGACAGATGGGAACAGCTGGAATGAAGTGAGCTTTGAATGCTGATTGCTTTATTTTTATACTAGCTAATGAGTGAATGTGCCACACATCCTCTAACCTTTCTGAAATGGTGAACAAATGCACAGATGTACTGAGTAAGTGTTGGAAGACAACTGCATGAACCCTTAGGCAATTAGAAGGAATTTAAAGAAATAAGCCATGTATTTACGATTAAACCAGGAAAAGCCTGTATATAAATCCAATTGGTAACACTTTATATAAAGATCAATGATAAAATCCTTAATATTTTCATGATCTTTCGAAGTTTCTTTGAAAGTGGTAAGTGGCCTCAGAAATTTGAATTATCATGAAAGGAAAAGGAAAAGTGACTTAAGGATGTGTATGTGTGTGATTCCAAGTTAAAGATTCTGGCACAGATCAGTGTCATGGAGACATTAGAGACAAATTTGAAGGTTAAATTTATTCATTGGGCCAGGTGTGCTGGCTCATGCCTGTCTGTAACTCCTGCACTTTGGGAGGCTGAGGCGGGTGGATCACTTGAGCCCAGGAGTTTGAGACCAACCTGGGCAACAAAACATGGTGTGAAACCCTGTCTCTACACAAAATATAAACAATTAGCTGGGCATAGTGCGTGTGCCTGTAGTCCTACTTACTTGGGAGGCTTATGTGGGAAAATCACCTGAGCCCAGGAAGTTGAGGCTGCAGTGAGCTGAGATGGCCGCTAACTGTACCCTCTAGCCTGAGTGATAGAGTGAGACCCTTTCTCAACAGTGAACAAACAGCGCTTCCAAAATCCAGCAACAACTAAATTTATTCATTGCGTTTCAAGAGGAGTGAGTGTTTTGAGAAAAGACTACGAGGACTTTTGGCAAGTTGAGTTAAATACTGATATCTGCTTCTTTAACAGGATCACCATTCTTGTCTATATCTGGAAAGAAGACAAACTTTGGGCAGCAAAATACTGTTTTTATTATTAATGCAGTGATGTCAATCCAAACTAGATGACTATGATTCATGGAATCTTCAAGGAAAACCAAGTACTCTTTTTTAATAAAGTAATGGAGCTGGGAATTACACATCTGCTCTTAAAATCTGTTTTCATAATACAGAACATATGTTAATCGTCACATCTTTTATTAAACTGAAGGAAAATTCTTGTTGAGTAGATTAATTCTGGATCCTGAAAATGCGGGACCATGGAGACGAGCATATTGAGACAAATGTCTGTCTGTCTTACCAACTTACCTCTAGAACAGTGATTTTCACACTGCTGGATGTGACCCTTACAAGGGTAATGAAATCAAGCTAGTGGGTTGGGAGTAGCATTTTTTTTTGTTGTTGTTTTTGAGATAGGTTCTCCCTCTGTCACCCAGGCTAGAGTGCAGTGGCGTGATTTCCGCTGACTGCAACCTCTGCCTCCTGGGTTCAAGAGATTCTCCTGCCTCAGCCTGCTGAGTAGCTGGGATTACAGGCATACACCACCATGCCCAGCTAATTTTTGTATTTTTAGTAGAGACAGGGTTTTGCCATGCCTGCCAGGCTGGTCTCAAACTCCTGACTTCAGGTGATCTGCCTGCCTTGGCCTCCCAAAGTGCTGTGATTACAGGAGTGAGCCACCACGCCCAGCCTGAGAGTAGCATTTTTAAAAAATGAAATGGAGTAAAAAATGCAGAGTACATTGAATGTAGGAGCTTTTGGGAGCTTTTCCATTATTGTTTTCTCCTGTGTGTCTACACAGAGGTGTCTACAGTCATGATATAGGAGGTACCTTTCCTGTATTTCTTCTAGAGCTCCAGCTTTAGGTTTGCTTTAGGTTGGCTGGACCAGCAAACTCCCACCCCTCATTGGAGAGGTCAGGCTGACTGGTTGAGGCTAGGGTGATGTCTGATAGAGGGGGCTCGAAGACTCAAACACAGCTTTTGAGTCTCTGATTCTGCAGTTACATTATACCTGCAGGTTCAGCTGCCTGAGCTTGTCTGTTTCCTCACAGATATTTATCACAGTGCTCTCTCCTTGGCCTGCACTGACCCAAGAATCAGAAGCAGCATGTCAGTGCGTAAGGAAGCATAATTCATTAATTCTTTTTTTTTTTAAGAATTTTTTGGTAACAGTTTTATTGAGAAATAATTCATATACCACACAATTTATCAATTTAAAGTGTGCAAATCATGCTTTTCAGTATATTCACAGAACTGTGCAACTATCACCCACATCAATTTTAGATTATTTTTATGACTTCAGAAGGAGACCTTGTAGCCTGTAGTTATCATTTCCCAACCTTTTCTTTCTTGGGTTGAGGTTGCAGCCTCAGCGGATGCCTTAACAGAAAAGATGAACTTCGACATCTATAGGCTGATATGGTGGTCTCCACACTTTATTTATTAACTCTTCAGTAAAACAGTTTTGAGCATGTACCCCAATTTACGTAGATAGAAGTGCAATTGTTAACTTCTATTTCAGGCTTTAAAAAAAAGAAAAAACATCTGTAAATGATATATGCCACTGTACTAATATAATATTATATTATCAAACACACAGAGTTCAGCACTTAGTAAAAAAAAAAAAAAAGCTGGTATTTTCTCCACACGCCCCTGTGACTTAGCCTCTGTGGACCTCCCTCCCATTTTGATGGCCTTCAGTTAGTGTGTACAGGCCCAGTTTGGTCTGGGCTCAGCTGACCCCTGGACCTCTCTCTCATCCCCTGGTACCCTCCCAACCTACTCCTTGCTCTCTGGCCTTGCAGAACTCCAGGCAGTGCTCCCAGATGCTGGCTTTTCTCTCCCGATGCCACCCCACTATCTTGACTTTCTCTCTACGTGGAATGTTCTCTCTGTCCCTGTCTTTCTGGCTAACTTGGTCTAATTCACATAGCATATGCCCAGGTTTACCTCTTCTGCTAGTTTTTCTTACTGTCTGAAACCCAGGTAGATGGACCTACCTCCTTTTTCCCTTAACAGCTATACCTGTTTAACAATATATTTATTTGTTTGTATCCCATTTTAGGCCCTAGGGATTGGACTTGTACATTGCTTACATTTTCTCCCCCACCTTCTCTCTCTCTTACTTTCTTATTACAGCAGTGTTGACAAGTATATTCTCCCATATACATGAATCTTTGCACTTTCCCGCATGTCTTCCTAGGGGTAGATTCCTAGAATGTCGATACCACTTTTTGGTCATAGTTTAAAAAAATCCAGAAAAATGGGTTGAGACCAGATTGTGAAGTGACTCAAATCTCAGATCTCCAAACATTAAAGCTTATTGATTGGGCACTAATCATATGAGTGTGCTAGAGCTGCTGAAACAAACTACCACCAAGTGGGTGGCTGGAACAACAGGATTTATCATCTCAGCAGTTCTGGAGGCTGGAAGTCCAAAAGCAGAGTGTTGGCAGGGTTGGTTCCTTCCAAGGACTGTGGGGAAGGATCTATGCCAGGCCTCTCGGCCTTCTTCATGTTCACCTGACATTTTCCCCGTATGCCTGCCTGTGTCCCCAGATTCCCCCTTTATGATGGTACCAGTTACATTGGATTAGAGGCCCACCTTACTCCAGTGTGACCTCATTGTAGCCTTACTAATTACATCTGTAATGACCCATTACAGATAAGGTCACATTCTGAAGGTACCGGGGGTTCTGACTTCATATGGGTTTGCGGAGTGGCACACAATTCAATCCATGACATTGATTGACACAAAATTGAAGTTATATATTATTAGGGAGATTTGCTACATTTATAATGTCGAATCTTCCTAATTAGGAACAAGATATATTTCTCTTTTTAAGATTTATTTATATTTATTTTATCAAGTCAATTTTATAGATTTATTGAGTTTGGGGCCTTAGAAAGAATATTTGTAAAATGGGATCAGACCGGGAAGAATATGGGTAAGCCACATTAGAGAAGTAAGAGAATGGAATGGGGTGACTGGCATATAGTTGGCACTCCATGAGTGTCTGTGGAGTAAATTTACTGCATGAGTAGAGGGAATCAAAGGTAAAGAACATTTAATTTTGCAACGTAAAAGTTGTAGGGGATGATGGCCAGGTGTGGTGGCTCACGCCTGTAATCCCAGCACTTTAGGAGGCTGAGGTGGGCGGATCACTTGAGGTCAGGAGTTCAAGACGAGCCTGGCCAATGTGGTGAAATCCTGTCTCTACTGAAAATACAAAAATTAACTGGGTGCGGTGGTGGGCACCTGTAGTCCCAGCTACTCAGGAGGCTGAGGCAGGAGAATTGCTTGAACCAGGGAGGCAGAAGTTGCAGTGAGCTGAGATCATACCACTTCACTCTAATCTGGGCCATAGAAAAAGACTCTGTCTCTCTCAAAAAACAAAACAAAAACAAACAAACAAACAAACAAACAAAAAGTTGTAGGGGATGTTGCTGTCCAATACATATTTGAATTTGTCTAAGATTGTCCTCTATGAGGACAGATTTTCTCAATTTGATAATTCCCTTTGTGTGTATGAGTCATCATAGAGAAAGTGTAGAAGCTGAAATACTATTACGAGAAAAAGAATGCATAAAATAAACTCATTACTACCAAGGTCTCCTTTTCCTTCTTTAGTCTTTAGAAATACAGATGATTGAAAATTTACATTACCTGGAAAAAATAAGAAACACCCTGAAAAGGTAATTATTTTATTTTTATTTATTTATTTTTTGAGATGGAGTTTCACTCTTGTTGCCCAGGCTGGAGTGCAATGGCACGATTTCGGCTCACCGCAACCTCTGCCTCCCAGATTCAAGCTATTCTCCTGCCTCAGCCTCCTGAGTAGCTGAGATTACAGGAATGTACCACCACGCCCAGCTAACTTTTTTTTGTATTTTTAGTAGAGACGGGTTTTCTCCATGTTGGTCAGGCTGGTCTCGAACTCCTGACCTCAGGTACTCTGCCCGCTTCGGCCTCCCAAAGTGCTGGGATTACAGGTGTGAGCCACAGTGCCTGGCCTGAAAGGGTAATTCTTTTAAAACACTTTTATTTTTATGGTTGAAAGAAGGCTCACAGATCCCCCGTCCTGCTATACTCTGTTGCATTTCCAACTCTTGAGAGTCTTTTCCTCCCCCAGGGCCTCTCCTCTCTCCCTTCTCCCCCATGGAGTGCTGGTTCAGGAATATTTGAGGATTGGCCTGCTGTGCAAACACTCAGCATTGCGTCTTTCATCTCAAATCCTACAACTGAAAACAGAAACATTTTAGTTTGAAAGAATGGGAAACCTTTGCAAGTCACAGATCTGCAGTTCCTGGTTTCAAACACTTGCCTTGATGTTTGTTACCTCATTATAGTCCTCAGTTAAAACCTCTACCTTCGGGGTAGCACTGTGTGTTCAATTATTGCATTCTTTCCTTTTCTTTCGTCTTTTTTATTCTGCACAAAATTTCATCCCATTAGCTAAGCTCCTACCTGCCCCATCTTCTTACCTTTTTTCCAGACATCTCCATGCTGGGAAGCCTCTGCCAGTTGGACTTGTTTCTCAGGGGAGGCTTCATTCACCACTTTGCCTCCTCATAAGCCCTAAGCACGCTTTCTGGATAAACTCTTTCTTCTTTTCTTTTCAGGATCAAACAACTCAGCCCCCGCTTGGCTCTTCCCCTAGGCTCCAGCTCTAGTCCTTAGAGCCTCTCCCCACTGCCCTCCAATACAGAAAGAATTGACAAAAAGGCAAAAGCATGGTTTGCTACTATGGCAACCATGCCCAGCCACATCTTTCCCTTTTGAAGTTCCTTCCTTATTTTATTTATGTAAAGTTATCGAATAAAGCTGAGCTTCATGCTTTTAACCATTTCCAGCACTCATTTGAAGACTTGGCCTTATTTCCTTTCATAAGCCTTTATTATAGCTGTTTGGTACATGAATTTCTTCATCACGGATACCTAGAATGTTTTCCCTGTCAATGGCCCCTAGAGCACTTCATCGTCTCTGGATGTACAAGTCCCTGTGTGAGAGGTGGTGCCTCAGCTTGTCATGCATTCCCAGTTTGAAAATATCTTTTGTCAGATTTGTGGGTGATGAATTGGCTGTAAATCTGAAATAGGGTGGTATCTTTAAAAGTATGGACTTACATGTGATAACTCACTTTGGGATATGAAGTGAAATGTCTCTACTCCTAACAATGGTTGACTTACAAACAGCTTTCAGGAATTGCTTTGATTCATATTATTAGTATGAATGAAGTTATTCAGAAGATATAGGGCAACACATAATTGTTTACAGGGGATGGAGAGAAGGACACAGATCTCTTCTAATGACATGATTAGAGAATTTGAGGTCACTTCTTTGGGATGTCCATTGAAGCGAGAATTGTAATGTCTTTATACGGACAGAGTAGATTAATAGACACTGGAGACTACAAAAGGTGGGTGGGTGGAGGGGTGAGGGTTGAAAATTACCTATTAGGTACAACGTTTACTGTTCCAGTGATGGGTACACTAAAAGCCTAGACTTCACTGCTATGCAATATATGCAAGTTACAAACCTGTACTTGTATACCCTAAATATATAAAAATAAGAAATTTAAAAGAAAGAATCTTATAAAACTTTTAAGGTCATGTCATAGGATTCTCAAGTCCCTTTTATGACTTTTGCTCCAAGTAGATTTTTCACTCTTCTTTAAATATCTCCAGGGTCTGAGATGATCCCCCCTTTTCGGGGATCACATTTCGTCTTTGGCCATCTCCTAGTAAGATAACTTTTTCTGAGTGAGTGTGTCTTTCTAAGGTCTGTCATTGTGTTAGCTTATTCCTGGGTTTTCAACCATTTAAATTCCTCAGGCAGTATGCAGACATTTGCACTTGTTTTTATGCAGCTGGAAGAAACAGGGGAAAGGAATGATGTGTCCAGGCAAAGCCATGGCAGCATACATCCAGGTAATGCTGAGATGAAATGGTGACTTGTTGACTCACTCAACAGACATTTACTTATATAACTTGTGGGGCATAGTGCTGAATGCTGAGTACTTACAGATAGTTGGTGTTTTCTGGCTTGAAGAACTTCCTTCCAGGGAAGGAAGTATGTATAATGTATATTAGATGCTCACTCTATAACCCTCCCTAATTTTATTCTGTTTCCCTATTTAGAAGCAACCACTAGCCTAAATTTGGTTTTTATCATTCCCATTCATGCTTTTATATTTTTACTACATATATATGTATCCATAAACTATATATAAGATTATTTTGCATGTTTTTGAACTTTATAGAAATAACACACTGATTATGAAATCCTGCAACCTGCTTTCTATGCCTTTGAGATTTACCCATGTAATTCTCTTTTATAATTTTTCCTACAAGTTTTATTGTGTGAAAATAATATTATATATTCATGTCATCACCTGTTAATAAACACTTAGGGTGTTTCAATATTTCACTGTTGTAAACCTTGTAGATTGAGCAATCTTGCATGTCTTCTTGTGCAAGAGTTTCTCTAGGTGTATCTGTATCATTGTTGAGTCAAATGATTTGTGTTATCTTTAGTTTTGCTAGATTTTTGTCAGTTGCTCTTCAAAGTGATTATGCCAACTTATCCTTCTACCCGTGCTATATTTGAGTTTCAATTCCCTGCATCCTCATCAACACTGGGCTTTGCTGTATTTTTTGATAACTGCCTTTATGATATTCTCATAGCTCCCTGAACTTTGCCTTGTCATCATACTTAATGCCCTTGCCAGTCTGTAGACTCTAAGAGGCAGGGATGGTGCCTGTTTGTTCACCATTCCACTCTCAGGAGTTTCTGAAATCCAACACCTCCTTCCTTTCTTCTACACTGCAAGGCCAGTTTCACATGCCAAATCTTCTGCAAAGCCTTCCTCCATCCCTCAAAATCAGATGGCTCTTCCTTTTTGGGGGACCTCTGTTGTTAATAGCAGTTTTTGTGCCCCTTTAATTTTCACCATGTCTTATATCTAAATGTGTACTTTTCTGTTGCCCTCAATAGATTAGCTGGTTCTCGAGGGTGGAGAAGATTTTCCTCGTCTTTGCAGCATCCACGGTACCGGTGCCATGTATGTTTTAGGTGCTTGATAAATATTTGAGTGAATACTTCAGTGCCTGCTATGTTCTGGGAAATCATTCACACCCTTCTTACTTGATGATACTTAATGCTGTTACTGACACAAAGGATATGTACCTAATGTAGGTTGTTTATCAGTGGCCAGGTGGTGCTCTAGAAGGACTGCAGCAAACAAAAGGACTTTTCACCCCACACCTGCCCCAGTGCTGGGATTATCCAACCTCTTCATCTTTGTCAGTGGGTTAGGGAAAAAATGGTAATTATGAGATACTATATATGTAGATACACATGCACATATACAGTTGACCCTTGAACAATGCAGGGGTTATGAGCACTGACCGCCACCTAGTCAAAAACCTGTGTATAACTGTTGACTCTGCCCAAACTTAACTACTAGAAGTCCACTGTTGACCAGAAGCCTTACTGATAACAGAGTCAGTTAACATATATTTTGTATGTTATGTGTATTATGTACTGTATTCTTACAATAAGCTAAGAGGAAATATATTTACTATCCATTAAGTGACAGTGGATCATCGTAAAGTCTTCATCCTCATCGCCTTCACATTGAGTAGGCTGAGGAGGAAGAGGAGGGGTTGGTCTTGTTGTTTCAGGGGTGGCAGAGGCAGAAGAAAATTAACACGTAACTGGACTTGCGAAGTTCAAACCTCTGTTATTCAGGGTCAACTGCATGTATGTATTTCTTTTGTGAGATTTCTGTTTATATCCTTTGCTCTCTTTTGGGATAATTGGCTTGCTTGTATAACCTCTTTCTACATTAAAGGTAATAATACTCTCTCATTTCGCTAACTTATTTGTTATCAAAAGCTTGTTTCTTTGGATGGATCTCCAGCCTGAGTGCCTCTATTCATCTCATTTCTCTGAAAGGAATAGTCTTCCTTTTTCCACCCTTCTGTTCCTCTTCCATCTCCTTCCCCTCTTCTACCCCTTTCTCCTTGCCCTGCCGCCTCCAACATTCTTACCCTGGTCAACACCAACTCATCCTTCCTATCTAAGTTTAAATATCACTGCTTTGGAGAAGCCTATCTGGTCCTCCCTTCCTACTTCATGTCAATCAATCTCCCTGTGCCCTGTTATTCTCTTTCAATGCCCCCCCCCCCACCACCACATTATTCTCTACCATAACTGCCTTCATGCTCCCTTCATGGCTCTCACCATCATTAGCAGTTACATGCATATGTAATGTTTTTATCCACTGCTATAATGTAAATCTCTTCCAGGACTGGGATAAAATCTGGTAAATAAGGGAGTGGGTAAATTAAACAGCCAAGTGATTCTTTTTGATCACTGTTTTATTAAACTAAAATGATTTCTATTTCATTAGTTGGTAAAGTAATTGTTTGAAGACTTCCACTTGCACTCTGAAAAGATTTTATGTTTGCTAATGGAAATTAATAAAATGGAGTGTTTTTCAAATGGGTGGATGATGGGGGTGGGAGAGACGGAGAGAGAGAATGTGCATCTGGGAGCAAAACAACTGCATATTTGAGAGTAGGTGTGGCCAGCTGTTCATTCTATGCTGGAGGATGCCGCACCCCTCCTGCTGTGTTTCCCCAAGTAAGCTCTAGGAGAAATCTGTAGCATTCAAACAGTCCCCTGAGTATGTGTCACAAGTAGTGTATCTAGTGGCAGTGCACATTTCACAGCTATTGCTAAAAGATAAAGCAGAGACGCAAGCTATGCAGGGCACGTCAACATTCACGGCAAGCTATTTTCTAGAAAGCACTTGTGAATCTGATCTGATTATTAGGCTGTTTTCAAGGCATGCTACATATGGTTTAAGGGCAATCCCATGCTCAGTGGTGAGAAGATGGGAGATCGAAATCCTGACCTTCTCTGATTCTGCATTAAATGCTTTGATGGCACAGAAAATGTATACCTGAGGGTTTTACAGCTGTGCTTGTGTGCGTGTGTGTGTGTGTGTGTGTGTGTGGTCAGATTTCATGAAAACATGCGTCTTTGACTGATTAGTTGGGGTTATTGACATGAATACCATAGATACAGCCATAAAATGTACTGTATTTCTCTATGGGTTTGACTATTATAAATATTTATGTGTAGTTTAGAATGCAATTTTTCCATATTAAAAGGAAAACAATAGCAGATCATTCTGAAAGATGAAGAAAGGGAGGCTGCTATCAATTATAGTGTTTAAAAGTATGGCTTTAGATAAAAGGATGATGTGTTATTTAATGTATCAACAATATTGTGAGCAAATTCTGGTTGATCACATCTGGGTGTGTTCCCCTTAACTCTAAAAGGAGAGGGGTGAGCCAGGAGTGATTAGTTTGGAAACAGTACAGGGGTAGAGAGGGTGGGGCTGAATTGTATAGAGTGGGGAGAGACACTGCTCAGCTTGGCTTTTACAACTCAGAATGGGTATTTGAAGAGGACACTGCTTTTATCCTGCTGGGTGCAAGGTCAGCTGCAGATGCTCTTTCATTGTTTCTTTCTAATCAACTTCTAAGAATGTGGCTTAAATGTTCAGCTATTTCCAGGTGGTTGGCATCATTTATTGAGTCATCTGCTAGAGTTATTTCATACACTCCCTAAAATGACTCAAAAAAAAAAAAAAAAAAAAACACACACACACACACACACAAATAAAACAGCTGTACTGCAAACATGCTGATGAGGACCTCTGCATTTAGTTGCTTCAACTCAGCACACAAATTAATTTAATGTTCTGAGTTTGGTGACTTACTCAGATCCCAAATTGCTACTGCTGTGGTTAGTCTGTAATGTCAGGAGTCTTGTTAATCATGGTAGTTACATTAACCTGTTGTTAAAGAAAGACTCTTTGACCTCAGACAAGATATACAAGGGTGGCACCTTCTGACTTGATACTAACGCATAACAAATCTCTTGTTCCTTTAAAATAACTAGTAAAATTACTTATCTGGTTAATGAATTTGCATTTCAACATTCTTTTATTTCCAATTTTGTTTAACTCCTGGATGTGAGACACACTGTTTTGTTTGTTTGTTTTGTTTATTTGTTTGTTTTTGCCTGCATGAGTCCTTGTAATACCAGTGAAACAGGTAGATCAGTATCTTTGATGGCAATAGTTTTATTTCCAATTTTGTTTAACTCCTGGATGTGAGACACACTGTTTTGTTTGTTTGTTTTGTTTATTTGTTTGTTTTTGCCTGCATGAGTCCTTGTAATACCAGTGAAACAGGTAGATCAGTATCTTTGATGGCAATAGTGGGTTTGTCAATGAGATGATTTGGCCTATTGAGGTTGTAAAACTTATGACTCCATAGCTGCATGAGCTTTAATGGCCATTTTCCAGAAATATGGCTAGGTTTATATTTCTCACACAGCTTAAATTTTAGGTTTATGTCAATTTTTGTTTTTGGCCTCACCCTGGATAGTTTTATTTGCATCTTTGTTGCAAATTTTCTCATTTTTCTTATTACATTTGATTTTTTTGGGGTATGTGCATGTGTGTGATATTTTCATGCCCAAAAGAGCAATGCAGATTCCCTGGGTACACCAAGTAACATGCCTTGTCTTAAGCAACTAATTAGACAAAATTGCTTTTTTATCAGACTCATCTAGATTTAAAACAATACTGTATGCCCTTGACCATCTTCTTTGACCAGTGTTGCAGTTTTGACAGAGACACTAACGCAGAGGGAGGGAGGAGATGCTGCCTTTGTCAATGGGCTGCTGCTTTATAACAAACCATCTGCTCTAGTTATTAGGTTGGTGCAAAATAATTGCGCTTTTTAGTATTACTTTCAATGGAAAAACATAGTGGCTGAAAACAATGACAGCATTTATTTCGCTCACAGACCTGCAATTTGGTCAGAGTCCTGTAGGGCTAGCTTGTCTCTGTTCCACTCACTGTCAGCTGGGTCAGCTCAGAGGTTTGGGGCTGGAATCATCTGAAGCTTGTTTGCTCACATGTCTGGTGGTCGATGCTACAGGTCAGCGGAGAGTCAACCACTGTACCTACACGTGGCCTCTCCATGTGGCCCGGGCTCCCTCACAGTATGAGGGCTGGGTTTCAAGGCACAAGGACAATATTCTCTTCCTATGTAAGAAGGAGAGTACATCCAGCAGTCTCTGTCACAGAGGCTAAGACCATCAGAGCTTGAGGGCGCAAAGGGAAATTCTACTTGGAACCTGGCATATTAAACCTGAAAATTCAGAACTTATACTTTGGTTAGATACAGAGAAAATGCACGTGTGCTCTTTACAGTAGATGTAACAAATCTCTTGAGTTTATTAGATACATAGCTCTCAATTTAGACAAGTTTTCTGAAATATATACCTTAATTTCTCAATTGGCAATTCATTTTATCTGCTTTCACATTCTTACTGACATTATTCTGCTTGTAATAAATGTGATTATCTTGTTGAATAGGTATAGGCAATTTATTTTCTGGAGGCCTATAGAAAGAGACCTAGAGGAGAATTATGGATTGATATTTTTATATAACCTAGGGAAATTATGTGGATTTTAACTGGGTCCATTATACCATTGGTTTGAGGGGTGATGTGATATTAATAAGGAACTAACTTTTTTTTTTTTAGCATTTTGTCTGTTCTAGGCACTGTTTTAAGTACTTTACATAAATTGCTCATTTAATCCTCCGAATAGTACTGAAGCAAGTAGTTTTATTATTTTTATTTTACAAGTGAACAAACAGTGGCCCAGGGAGGCTAAGTAGCTTAGCCCAAATCATAGAGTCACTCAACGCTGGGGCTGAGTTAGAACATAGACAGTTGCGCAGTTTGGCTCTGGAGGCCACATCCCTGACCAAGGTGAAGGTAGGCTTTGGACAAAGTTGTGGCCTTTGACTTTCATTTCTTTTAAGAAATCACATGATGCTGCATTTGTGAACAGTTACACAAATCCATTCAAAAAACATTTGCAAATCATCTGACTGGAGATTTTAAAAAAAGCCTTAAAATATCATCTTTGCCTTCAAAGACTTTATTATTTAATAAAGGTAAAATAAGAATACAACTAGACTATAAGGCGAATAATGGATAAATAGATGAGGAACTATGAAATAGGAAACTTCAGGGAAGGGTAAAAAAGAGAAAGATATTTTGAAAATAGGAGGCAATTAATAAATATGTTGATAACTAAAATAGTATAATTGGATTGTTTGTAACACAAAGAAAGGATAAATGCTTGAGATGATGGATACCCCATTTACCCTGATGTAATTATTATGCATCGTATGCTTGTATCAAAATATCTCATGTACCTCATACACCTGCTATGTACTCACAAAATTTTTTAAAAAATGGATGCATAGTGTCTTACTTGATGAAAGGAAGAACTTGTAACAAGCCAGTCTCCTTCTTTTGCACATTAATCTTGCTTCCAATTTATTTGCTACTATAAAATGATTAAAATGAGGGACTTGTAAAAAAAAAACAAATATATTGAATTAAATCAAAGTTTGAACAGATCTTGAGAGGTACCTAGTAATCCAATAGGGGTGGAATGATACTTATCACGTATGTGCAGGAAACACCACATAGTTCAGTTTGGGTTTGGGCAAGGAGAGGGTGGGAGCCAAGGCTGGAAAGGTGAGTTAAAGATGGATTGTGGGCCAGGTGTGGTGGCTCACGCCTGTAATCCCAGCACTTTGGGAGGCCGAGGTGGGCGAATCACGAGATCAAGAGATCGAGACCATCCTGGCCAGCATGGTGAAACCCCGTCTGTACTAAAAATACAAAAATTAGCTGGGTGTGGTGGTGTATGTTTGTAATCCCAGCTAGTCAGGAGGCTGAGGCAGGAGAATCGCTTGAACCTGGGATGTGGAGGTTGCAGTGAGCGAAGATTGCGCCACTGTACTCCAGCCTGTCAACAGAGTGAGACTCTGTCTAAAAAAAAGAAAAGAAAAAAAAGGATGGATTGTAAGTCCTTTTCTGAATATTAGGCTAAGGAAGTTGAACTCTTTCCTGAGACAATGGGAAGGAATTGACAGTGTTTGAATAGTGTACTTGAGTGGAATGAGTTTACATGGACTTATATGAACTTTTGAGGCATGCTGATTCATTTAGTTGCTATTTAACCTGCTTAAGTTGCTCTCTAAGCCTCATAATGTTCGGTTATAAAATGGGAAAAATAATACTGATATCATAGAGTTCTTATAAGGATCTAGGATCTGCAAAACTACCAATAACATGCTTGGCACTGTACAAGTTATGATTTCTGATATACTTTTGTATCATTTACTATTTGGAAGATGAACATGCTGATTATGACTGAGTTTCATGGCAGTAATTGTCAGGATAAAGAGCTTAAAGAGGAAAATTTAGTTAGGATGGTGTATTAGTGTTTAGTACGGAAAGGAAAAATAATTTTAGGTATTTCTTTGCCTCCCCCCTTCCTTCCTTTCCTCCCTCCCTCTGTCCCTTCCTTCTTTTTTTGACAAGGTCTTGCTCTGTCACCCAGGCTGGAGTACAGTGGCTTTAACATGGCTCATTGCAGCTTTAACCTCCTGAGCTTAAGTGTTTCTTCCATCTCAGCCTCCCAAGTAGCTGGGACCACAGGTACACCCCACTGTACCCAAATAATATTTTTATTTTTTTGTAAAGATGAGGTCTCACCCTATTGTCCCAGCTGGTCTTGAACTTCTGGGCTCAAGCAGTCCTCCCGCCTCAGCCTCCCAAAGGGTTGGGATTACAGGTGTGAGCCCCTGTGCACAGCCCATTTTAGGTATTTTGATGGAGGGAATTTAATAGAGGGAATTAGGTGTGTGGATGGTATAAAGGCTAAGAACGAAAAAGGAGACAGGGAAGCAACCCAGAGATTAACAATAGCAAGAAGCTACCACTGACTACTCCTAGGGCTGAAGGGACTTAGGGACAATATTTTTACCTCAGCCCAGAGACAGGGGCTGCCAAGTGGGAGCTAGAACCATGACAAAGCTTGCAGTAAGAGCTGCAGTGTGGAGGGAGGTGCTGACCAGGGAAAGCTAGAAGCGTGGAGGAGAAATGACCACTGCTAGAGATGCCACCTGAGGCAAAGCTAGGGAAGGGAAGACTTCCTGGCTTTTCCACACCTCCTGCCTCAGTCTTCACCCAAGCCTCTCACTGATGGATGAGTATCAGTGAGACTTTCTTACCTGGAAGCCGATTGTCAAGGGAGCCTGGGAAATTTAAGTTCCCTTTGATATAGAGCAGAGAGGGGGTGTGGGCAGTAGGATATGGATCTTAGAGTCAGCAGACAGAGGATCATCACAGATAGAATTCTAATTGACTATAAAAATCTGCACAGTTAATATGGAAGCCATTAGTCAGGTGTGATTATTTAAATTGGAATTGAAATAGTTGAATTAAAAATTCAGTTTCTCAGTGTACCAGCTGTATTACAAGTACTCAGTATTCACATGTGACTAGTGGCTGTCATATTGCATAGTGCAGATATGGAATATTTTGATCATTGTGGAAAATTTTCTTGGACAGTGCTGTCTTTGTGCTGTCATGAAGGCTGTGTTAGAGAAGTGCAAATGGAAAGGCAACTGCAGATTTGAGAGGCAGCGAAGAGGTAAAATGAGCCTACCTTATACAATTATAGAATCGAAGGTGGGGAGGGGGAATGAAGTCAATACAAGTACTGTTATGTTTGACTCTGTGGTAAATGCCTTGGTGTAGTACTTTTAGAAGCAATAGAAAGCCAGGAGAAAAGGTTAGTCATGGTGGCTCATGCCTGTAAACCCAGCAGTTTGGGAGGCTGAGGTGGGAGGGTCACTTGAGTCCAGGAGTTTGAGACCAGCCTGGGCAATATAGTGAGGCCCCATCTTTACAAAAATAAAAAAATTAGCCAGGTATGGTTGTACATGCCTATAGTCCCTTCTATTTGGGGGGCTGAGGTGGGAGGATCGCTTGAGCCTGGGAGGTTGAGGCTGTAGTGAGCTGTGATCATGCCACTACACTCCAGCCTGAGAGACAGAGAAAGACCTTGTCAAAGAAAAAGAAAGAGAGAGAGAGAGAGAAAGAGAGAGAGAGAAAGACAAGGAAAAGAAAAGAAAAGAAAAGAAAGGAAGGGAGGGGAGGGGAGGACCAGGAGAAGAATCTGATTGGGAGGAGGGATACTAAGATTGCTTTGGGCCATGATGGGTTTGAGGATCTATCCAGCGACATATGTGAAGCTATCTAGACAGACACATATTTGGAGCTGGTTAGAAATTGGGCTAGAAATATAAATTTGGAAGTTGCCTTCATAGAGGTGATGGTTGCATATTTGGAAAGAAAGCCAGCCACTAAGAATTTGTGGCTTTCTTTAAGTGCAGACAGAGTAGATCCTGTGGTCCAAATCTTGGCAAATTTGAAGATGGTAACTCCATCTGAAATTGTTGATGACTCAGTTGCATACAAAAGTCATTGAAACCAAAACAGAAGTGACAGGTCAGGAGGATAGGGGTGATTGGAGATCTTGGTGGAATGAAAACTGTTAAGTAGGTCCAGTAGGTGTGAGGTAGTATCAAGAGTAAAGGGATGGCAGGAAAACAGATGCTGCCATTAGGAAACCTTTTGAGTTCGAGATCTTTGAGGAGATGCTGCACAGGGTTGGGTGCAGAGGAGGTTTGAGGTAAGGCGGAAATGGAATGGTAGGAGTCTCTCACTTGGAAAAGGGAGGTTCCAGGCACTAAGTCCTTTGAGAAGTCGAAGTTGCTATGGATTCATCCATTAAATATATACTTTTTCAGCATTTACTATGTGCTGGCACTGTGATAGACACTGGGCATATCACATTAAATATCGTCTGGCACCTTCAAGAAATGCATTGCTTAAACTGGAGTCAAAATCTCCTGTGGGGGAAGGGGCTTATTAAAAACGCAGGTGCTGGCTCCATCCCTAGGGAGTCTGAGATTTGGTGGTTGGGGACAAAGGAAATGGGCTGAAACAGTAGAACTGAGAGAACAGAGGTGATGCTGGTTGTGTGTGTGTGTGTGTGGGGGGGACTATCACCAACTAGTGTCTGGGCCATGGACACATTTAAGGAGGTAGGAAAGAGACAGGGAGGCAGCTTCTAGCTCCATGTCACAGGAGGAATGCTAAAGAGGCAGGTTTTTGTTTCTGGAAGAGTTTGCTAGAACTAGCCAGCCCTAAAATTAGGTTGAATAATTTTTCTACCCATACTTTTGAACTAATATTTAATAAAGCTAAATATTTCAGTCACCTTGGTTCACTCAGTGGACTTAAGGCAACTGATCCTGGCATTCAAAAAATGAAATGGAGCCAGGTACAGTGGCTCACCCCTGTAATACCAACACTTTGGGAGGCTGAGGTGGGAGGATTGCTTAAGCCCAGGAGTTTGAGACCAGCTTGGGCAACATAACAAGACCCTGTCTCTACAAAAAAAAAAAAAAAAAAAAAAAAAAAAAAAAAAAAAAAAAAAAAAATTAACCAGGCATGGTGGCGCATGCCTGTATTCCCAGCTACTTGGGAGGCTGAGGTGGGGATGGCTTGAACCCAGGAATTTGAGGCTGCAGTGATCTATTATTGTGCCACTGTACTCCAGCCTGGGCAACACAGACCCTGTCTCTAAAATAAATAAATAAATAAATAGAAATGCTTTCACTTCAGGTTTATGGTGAAGTTACAGTTGTCACTAGCAAGCTGTGATGCTTCTTTTCTAGCAGTGGCCTGTTTGGATGCTACGTGAGCCCCAGGTTTGCTGGAACATCCTTCACCTATATTACACGTTGGCCTTGGTCTGTAGAATAAGGTGATGCATAGGTTAATTTGTTCCACTATAGTAATCATCTTATTATATATGTATCTTATAATATCATGTTATAGATCTTAAATATACGCAAGAAGATTTTTTTAAGTTGTTTGTCAGTTTTTAGTAGAGATTTAGGTGTGTTGGTTATACGATTGATTCTCAGTGTTTTCAGTATTTTCTAATTACTCAAAATAAAAATATAAATAATTTTTAAAGGCATAAAAGCCCAGAAGAGCCACCTGCTTTGGTCCTGAGTTCCTCTGCTACCCATCAGCCCTCTCTTGGTTCATTTGGCGCCATTATGAGTGGATGAGTAGGTGTGTCCCTTCGGCTTTTCCTCTTATAGAAAAAGCCTTTTATTTCAGTGGGTGTAGCTGACAGATGTTCAGAGCCAGAGCACCACGCATGCTGGCAAGGAAATGCCTGCTCTGATGAGCTTCCTGCCGTCCTCAGTTCCCCTGACTGTGGCAGGTGCTGCACATTGGCCCATTGGAAATTGCAGTTGTTTTTAATATTTTTTTTAAACAAATGATCTCCGACTGGCTCTGTTGTTCCTAATTTCCTTTATTTGTTTAATACTCAAGATGCAATAATCTGGTTTGTTTATAGTTTTGTGGAAATAGGAATAATCGACATTTATGTAGTGGTTATCCTATGCTAGGCCTTCTTCTAAACACCAGCACTTCCTAAGCACCTATTAATTTGTTGAATCTTCACAGAAACATTATGAGGTAGGTACTATTGTTACCTTTAATTTCAAATGAGTAAACGGAGGCAGAGAGTGTTTTAGTATGACTTGCTCACGGCTAGGAGGCGGCTCAACAGGGTTTCCATAGGCTGCAGTCTGGGTGCAGAATCCATGCCGTTGGCCATGCTTCTCTCACTTGAGTCCTAGAATTCTGGATGCAGTTTGTTTGGACTTACTTCTTCGATTGCTTAAAAACGACTAAAGAGGTTTTGCCTCATTTGATGGATATTCTATTGTGAGTTGCACACTTTCTATTGTCTTTTACTTTAAAAAAAGAAAAGATAAAAAACATAAAATTATAGATGGTTTTTGAGAAGCTGAGGGTCTGTGGTCCCACTGGGCTGTTTGGTACCTAATTTCGGCCTCTAATCCCTAGAGCAAGAGTACAGTGTTAGCTTACTGGTAACTCCCTTAGGACATCTGTGACAAACTGCCACAAAAATAATAAAAAAGAAGCAGCGTTTACTGGGGTCATATTGAGGGCCAGTGCCTGATTTCTGTTAGGTTTTTGAAAGCTTAGCAGTTTCCTGATGGCTAGAAGGCCTTCAAAAAGTTTTTGAGGATTTAGAATTGTGAAGGCCATCAGCAAAACATGAGTCCAAATGGCATTTCTCCCTCACATGTTGTCCCTTTGCTTTGCATGGAAATCATTACCTTAGTTTAAAAACATAAAAGAGAAAAGTGCTTAGACCTAAGTAAGAACCTAATGAAATGAGCATGTGCATCCCACAGCCCTTCATCAGGGCCTCGCCCATGATTGATTGTTCTGCAGGACTGTCTAAATCAGTAGCATGTTTTTGGACAGCTTGCAGAAGACCAGCCTATTTAGCATTTTGGCCAGTGTTGCCAAAGGGGCTGCTGCTTGAAGTCTGCAAAGTTCTCTTTGTATGATAAATAATTATAAAGGGAACTGTCTACTTGAACATCTGGCTGATGGAAAGACTGACTTGAAAAAGTGCTGAACTTTGAGTGCATCCAGCCCCAACATCTGGTGTGGGGATGCGATGGATTTGGGAGGGGGCAGTGTGTTTGACATCTGTGTATTGGTCCTAGAATGTTCTTTTCAAGTTGTTTGTGCTGGTCCCAGTTGACTTGTATCCTGTAGGAAGTAAAAGGCAACTGCAAAAGGATTAATTAGATTCCATCTCTCTGGGAGAAAATCTTTATTGGTAACTTACAGTTTGAGATGAGAGTTTTCATTGGTAATGTAACTTCTTATGGGTTTGATTTCCTCCTTGAATAGATTACAATCCAGGAGATATCTCAAGAAGAAAAAAAGTTCTAACATCATGAAGGTTAAAAGATAGAAGAGAAGAAAAGAATCCCACAGGAATCGTGAGAGCACTTGGCATAGAAAAGCAGAAGTAATTCAAACATAAACTAAAAAAAAAATACTTTGAATCACATAGAAAAGCATACGTAAGTCATCAGTTGGTGCTAGATGCATCTTGAAATTTTGAACTTTTATACATAACATACACTGAAAAGAGCACAAGTTTTATACCAGTGACCCAAAACCACAAAGCAATTTACTTTTATTAACATTGGAGTAAATACCAGTGTTTGCTGGCTTGTGGCTTGGATATGAAACATAAAAGAGGAAAAGTCTGTTTCACTTTTTTTCCCCCAAAAGTAATACAGCTGGCAAAAGGCAGCATTTTTACCTCACTTGTAATTGTCAGGAAATTTAAAATAGACCTTTTATTTCTTTTTTTAAGTTTATATTGAAATTCCATCTTTACATGAAATCAGCGAGCATAGGTTTAATAGCACACATTGGTCTCTCATGTGTAGTTTGTATTATGTGAAAGGCCAGAGCAATTTTGAGCACCAGCATGGCACAGCTCTTAATTATCTTGGGATGAGGTTGCTTGGGTAGCTCCAGGGTCATGAACCACCCAAATATTTAACCAGTCGTCTTCTGTGCTACTATGGCCATTCACTTCCTGGAAGGTCCCAGAGGGAGTTACACACGTAGAGAATAAGTTGAGAAAAAATCATGTAAAAAAAAACAAAAACCTCTAAAGTTCTTTTTAAGGTCCTGAAGAGCTTGGGCAGGGTGACTTGGGTATCAGCTGCTGAAGATTTAGACATGATTGGCTTCCTCACAGTCACTTTTTTTTTTTTATAGTACACCCACTTTATGTAGCAGCCGTTGCTAGCAGAGCCTATATTATCTGTGTTTAGGGCTCAGAACAGAAAAAAATGAGAGAGGTTTAATGCTTTTCCAATTGGTAGTATATCTGTGATAAATGACTAGAATCCAGGACCTGGATTGAAATTAAATTGATGGAAAGCTATGACTCCTAGTCAATTGTGACATGGCTTCCAGTTAGAAATCTATCATGAAAGCATCCAAGTGGTTTCTGTATCTGCTCCCTACCCCTCACTTCTCCCAATCCTTTTTTTTTTTTTTTTTAGCTTTTATTTTTTGAGACAGGGGTCTTATTCTGTCACCCAGGCTGGTGTACAGAGGCACGATCCCAGCTCACTGAAGCCCCCATTTCCTGGGCTCAAGCAAGTGATGCTTCCACCTCAGCACCCCCCGAGCAGCTGGCACTACAGGTGCATGCCACCATGCCTGGCTAATGTTTCTGTGTTTTTAGTAGACATGGGGTTTCACCATGTTGACCAGGCTGGTCTTGAACTCCTGACCTAAAGTGATCCGCCTGCCTTGGTCTCCCAAAGTGCTGGGATTACAGGCATGAGCCACTGTGCCCGGCCACATTTTAAAATGTTTTTGTAGGGATGAGGTCTCACTCTATTTACCCAGTCTGGTCTCAAACTCCTGGGCTCCAGCTATCTTTCCAGCTTAGCCTCCCAAAGTGCTGGGATTACAGGTGTGAACCACCATGCCTGACCATCCCAATCCTTTTTTCTTTACAGTGACATCTTTTTTAAACCCAGATCTCATTTTGTCACCCCCTTCCCAAGTCTGCTTAAAATCATTTCATGGCATCCCATTGTTCCTGGGTTCAGCTGATGTTTCTTCAGTGCCTTGGTCCTTGTCCCACCCACATCTCTAGCCAGGTATCTCTGCTTGCCGTTGTTCTCTGAGCTCCTGTTCCAGTATCTTTCCTCCTGTCCCTCACACTTGCCCTGTACTCTTCCTCCACTGGGCTGTGTGCATGCCATTTCCTCCCCTGAAAGGCTCTTCCTTCTTCCTTACCTCCTACTCATGCTTCGGATTTCCACTCTGGATCTATTTTGTTTTTCTTTTCTTTTCTTTTCTTTTTCTGAGATGGAGTCTTGCTTTGTCACCCAGGCTAGAGTGCAGTGGTGTGATCTCTGTTCACTTGCTCGCTGCAACCTCCACCTCCCAGGTTCAAGCAATTCTCCTGTCTCAGCCTCCTGACTAGCTGGGATTAAAGGCACGTGCCTCCACCCTGGCTAATTTTTGTATTTTTAGTAGAGACAGAGTTTCACCATGTTGGTCGGGCTGGTCTCGAACTCCTGACCTCGTGTTCCGCCTGCCTTGGCCTCCCAAAGTGCTGGGGTCACAGGCGTGAACCACCATGCCTGGCCGAGCCATTTTCTTAAGTAGGTCAAGTCTGTTCATTATAACCTCCCCAGCATTGTCTGTTTTTTTTCTGCTTGGAATTTAAAACAGTTGCAGTTTTACATTTGTGTGTGATTAGTTGACGACTGTCTTCTCCCCTCCACAAGCTTCCTCATTGCACTTTTTGTGTGGAGCACAGAGTCTTTCCTGTTACAGTAGGTGCATGCAAATATTTGTTGAATCAGTGAATTATCTCTGAGGGTGAATCTACTCCCTGATCACAGTGGAAGACTGGAACTATAACCCTCTACTCCAGAATTTAGAAACTTGCAATGGGGTCATGCCTGTCATCTCTTTGTCTTTCCTGCCTACTTTTTTTGGGTGCACATTCTGTATATTTTAAACATCAAACTTGCAAACTTTTCTTTTGGACTACTGCATTCCTAGCAGCCCAGAACTAAACTGAGCAGGGTGGGAATTCTCCAAGTTGCATTTCCAGCAGTCTTTCTCCTGCTGGCGTCTATTTTTTCATTCTCAGCAGAACCCCAACTTTCTTCCCCTGTGCTGCCATTTGTTGCCTCCGTTTTGGAACTCCAAAGTCCATAAGCCAGTCTTGTGGGGGCTGGTTCCCACCTGCCCCCACATTTGTTCCTGTCTGAGAAATCTGCTTGATGAGTCTCTGAACTCATCAAGTGGTGGTGATTCTCAAGTCCCTGCTGCCAGCACACCAGTGAGGTCCAAAGTGTCTTGGCCAAATGCTCTTCAAAGGCTTGCCAGACCTTGAGTTAAAATTCTCTACTCTGGCAGGACCTCCTGCTACCTCTTCTCCTCCAGTGTGGATCACAATTCCTGTTCTCCCGGTGTTCCCATTTTCCTCCATTGGTTTCCTCTCCCTTGTAAAGAATTTCCTATGGAACATAGGTTACAGCCCACTTCGTCAGTTGCTGTTCCCATCTGTCACATGGAGGGCTGGATCAGCAGGTTTTCCTCCTCCAGTTTTTGTTTTTAACTCCAAAGCTAGTATTTTATGTTGACACTTCTTCTCTCAAATTCCCCTCTCTGAGTTTGAGATTATCCTTTTAAAGCCCAAGTAATAATTTTCTGTACATGTAGAAAATATGAAGACTTCCTTCCCAATAGAATAGATGTAAGCCAACTGTGGCCCCACTGCCTGATTATACAAATAAAGTTTTATTGGAGCAAAGCCATACCCATTCATTTTATCTATTGCCTATGCCTGTTTTCACACTACAGTGACAGTTGAGTAGTTGTGACAGTGTTTCTTGTAAAGCCTAAGAGATTTACTGTCTGGCTCTTTTTTTTTTTGAAACAGAGTCTCACTCTGTCTCCCATGCTGGAGTGCAGTGGCACGATCTGAGCTCACTGCAACCTCCGCCTGCTGAATTCAAGTGATTCTCCTGCCTCAGCCTCCTGAGTAGCTGGGACTACAGGCGCACGCCACCATGCCTGGCTAATTTTTGTATTTTTAGTAGAGACAGTGTTTCACCATGTTGGCCAGGATGGTCTCAATGTCCTGACCTTGTGATCCGCCCACCTTGGTCTGCCAAAGTGCTGGGATTACAGGCGTGAGCCACTGTGCCCATCCAGTCTGGCTCTTCTTAGAATACCTTTGCTGACCTCTACTCTAGATCAGTGGTTCTCCACCCTGAGGATGCATTAAATCAACTGGGAAGCTTCTTTAAACAATGGCAATGCCCAGGCCCCATTTCACAACAATTAAATTAGACTCTCTGGCTGGGGCCATGTTTCCAGGTAATTATGTGCAGTCAGATTGAGAAGCACTGTTAATAGGTTTCCCTTCATTTCTTGATTAATTGATGAACTTTATTTCCTGGGCCTTCCAAATTTATGATTACCAAGGCTTAGAGACAGTTCACTTCCTTAGCCTCAGCTGAGAGATGGATTGATTACAATAAACCTCATGCTTCACTTCATCTCAAAAGTCCCCAGTCTGCCCTAAAGCTAATCTCTAAATAGCCAGAATGATAGACTTCCTGTGTCATTTTTCAGGTTGTTCAGTACGTATTTTCAGGATATACCTTCTTTTACTATTAAATTCCTTCATTATTGTTATTATGTTTTAATCATGGTAAAATATGCATAACATAAAATTTACCATTTAAACTATTTTTAAGTGTATAGTTCAGTGACGTGAAGTGCATTCATATTTTTCTGCAGCCATCACCATCATCGATTCACAGAACTCTTTTTATCTTGTAACACTGAAACTCTCTACCCATAAACAGTAACTCCTCATTCTCTTGCCCTCCAGTTTTTGGAAGCCAGTATGCTACGTTTTATCTCTATGAACTGGAATACTCACATAGGTACCTCACATAGGTGAACAGGTACCTCACATAGGTGGAATCACACAGTATCTGTCCTTTTGTGACTGGCTGACTTCACCTAACATGATGTCCTCATGCCTTCATCCATGTTATAGTGTGGATCAGAACTGCCTTCTTTTTAAAAACTGAATAACATTCCCTTCTATATATACACACATTTTGTTCATGCATCCATCAATGGACATTTGGGTTGTTTCCATTTTTTGGCTATTGTGAATAATGCTGCTTTGAACATTAGTGTGCAGGTATCTCTTTGAGTCTGTTAAATGTTTTTTAACCAGTGTATTAGTTCGTTCTCATGCTGTTAATAAAGTCATACCCGAGACTGGGTGATTTATGAAGGAAAGAGGTTTAACGAACTTACAGTTCCACATGGCTGGGAGGCCTCATAATCGTGGCAGAAGGCGAATGAGGATCAAAGTCACATCTTACAGGCAAGAGGGCATGTGCCGGGGCACTCCCCTTTATAAAACCATCAGATCTCATGAGACTCATTCACTGTCACAAGAACAGCACAGGAAAAACCCACCCCCATGATTCAATTACTTCCCATCGGGTCCCTCCCATGGGGATTATTACAATTCAAGGTGAGATTTGGGTGGGGACACAGAGGCAAATCGTATCCACTGGGTATATTTGATCTTGCCCTAAGGAGAATTCAGATCTGGCACATGGTACTTACTATTTTCACACAAAAGATGATGTTCTGGGAAGGTCAGAGGCCAGTAAGCATTGTACATCTTGCAGTTCTACCAGAAAACAGAATAGTCAACATTGTGCTTGTAGGTACCGCTGAACTCAGAGGCTAGATAATGCTCAAGAGTGTTTCTCACTGTACATTGGAAACATTGACACATGCAGGACGCCATTCATACAGTGTCACATACCAGAATTCAAAAGACGGTGCTTGCCTGATGCTTGTCAACATTTTGATAATCTCCACTTTTTTTCATTTGCTTTTCATGTGGTGAAAATGACAGCTCTTTGGAAGTCTGAGAGTTCAGTATAGCAAATCCACAGGGCAAAGCTTGCATGTTTCCTTTTATTTTCATAGGTCTTCAATTATTTGAGCACAAATACAAAATTCAAAAGCTTTGAGAAGTGGAAGTTTTCTTTTCTTTTAAGTTTAGTGTTTTCATTTTCAGCTGGCCGGCCTGCCTTTATTCCCTCCCTGCCCCTCTCCCTTCCTTACTTCCTTCATTCCTTCCTTCCATCTTCCTTTGGTAAATTCATTTAGCAAAATCTTGACCTAATCTGAAATGACATTAGGTTATTCTTTATCTTAATGTATTAAACTTAATGTGAACATTCATACATTTTACCACAGAAGTATTGTGTTTGATTACAGAGTGCTTCTCCAGATCTTTTGGAGGTGTTATATAGTAGACAGTACATATATTACCATTCTAAAATGTAATACATTACCAGTTAGCTTCAAGAGTTTTGGGTAAGGCATGTAGTCCTGCATTATCAGGTATCTGGTTTTCTCTCATTCAGGTAAGATCAAAGGTGGTGATCACACTTTGGCCACCTTTGAGAGTCTTTTTCACCTAGTGTCTCTTTGTCCAGTGTAGCTGGTGGGTACCAGCTTGGGTGTCTAACTCTGGGCTTTTGTATGTTGGGAATGTTTGTAAAGCTCTCTTATGGCGAGACTGTTATTTTTTAAGAAGTTGAAAAACTGTCACCTCACCCTGGGAAACACAGGCAAAGTGTTTATCCTGGTGATTTTCAAACCCTTCTTCCCAAAGGACTCAGCAGAGGACTTGTTGTCATGAGTTCACGCCAACATAGTCAGACGGGTAGCTTTCACCATGATATTTGTAATGATGTTGCAGGTGTTTAGGGCCAAGAGTCATCTGTGCATCCACTGGGGCTGAGGATGATAATTCCTTTTATGAGGTGGGAATTAGTAATCTGTGCCTCCTGGTAGCTGGACACTGATATTTTTAAACCCCACCTCCCACAACAGTTGAAATAAAGCCAAGCACATTTGAGTGACTGACATTCCTCCCCTTCTGTTGATCCTGCTGCTTCTTCAAGGGAAACAAATCTCTTATGTTCTTCTAGCATATACAAGTATGGTTACAACTCAGAAATCATACTATGCTGGTCTATTTGCTGCCTCCCTCTTTCAGTTAGTAATAGGTTTCCAAAGTCTTTGAAGTGTTGCTTCTCTGGAATGTCCCTCTGTGGCATCAATGACTCCCATGTACTTGTCAAAGTGAGAGAGGAAGGTGACTCTCAGTGCGGGCTGCTGGCTGTGCTTGCAGCCATAGGCATTTTTCATAGTGTCCAAGGCATTGCCAGCAGCACACATTCCAGAAAAGCTTTCCTTTTAGTTAGGTAGTTTGTTTACTTATTTATTTGAATCCCAACAGGAAACAATTTCTTTTTAGTTTTAACAGCCTTTTTTAGGATTATGTCATAGCTGGTTTTGAGGTTTTTTTTTTTGAGATGGAATCTCACTTTGTTGCCCAGGCTGGAGTGCAGTGGCGCAATCTTGGCTCACTGCAACCTCTGCCTCCCTGGTTCAAGTGATCCTCCTGCTTCAGCCTCCCAAGTAGCTGGGACGACAGGTGCCTGTCACCACTCTTGGCTAATTTTTGTATTTTTAGTAGAGACGGGGTTTCACCATATTGGCCAGGCTGGTCTTGTACTCCTGATCTTGTGATCTGCCCGCCTCAGCCTCCCAAAGTGCTGGGATTACAAGTGTGAACCACCATGCCTGGCCAAGATTTTATTTTTGTTTTAAAGCAATCAGGCTCATCTTTGAGCATAATTAGGGGATTTTGTGTTCATGGATAATAACTGTAGTGGCCAGGGTTCTTGAAGGAGGCAGAAGGAGGAAAGGAACGTCCAGTGGGCACCCCATACGTACCCACTACCCATATATCACCATCCTCACTCTTCACCTTTTTCTTTCCTCAAACCTCCAACACCATTCTCCTTTTAGCGTTGTCAGCTGATCACTTCTAAAAGCAATCTGAAGAGAACTGCTCATCTTCTCACCAAATTTACCATCTGCCCTGCATCTGTACCCATTTACTCTGTCTTCCTCCCTTTGCAATGGATGATCTATCCCTGCTCATGTGTAAGGCTAGACCTTACCCTTGTGATCTACATCTTTCAGAGATTTGCTCTTTGTTCCTGCAATTGTCATTTCTCTCTTTCCTACGTGATGGACTTCTCTTTCTCTATGGGGTCATTCCTTTAGTATGTGCCCTCTCTATACATCCATCTCCAGCTACTTCTCCTTTCCTACTCATTCAGAGAGTTGACTATGCTGTTCCTCCTTTATCCACTCCAGTGTACACTTCTCCCCACCATTCTGTAGAAATTGCTCATGTCAAGGTTACCTGTGTCTTTTATTGCCCCAGATCCAGCTGACAATTCCCAGTTCTCATCTTACACAACCCCTTAACAATTTAGACTATTAACCACGCCTCTTCTCTTCAAACATCTTTTCTCCATCTTTTCCGACTTAATGGTTGGCTGGCCTTAGGATTCAGTCCTTGGACCTCTTCTTTTGCACACTCCATGGGTGATTCCATCTAGTGGTCTCTGACCATGCATTTTGTTCTCTCTCCTATTTCTGTCTCTATTCTCTAGGCCCTGGGTTAAAAGCACTTAACTTGGAAAGAGAGAGAGGCAATTCTTGTGGAGAGGTGAAAAAGGAACTACAAAGGTTAGGGAAGGTACTGGTAGCTCCCAGGACTTTGAAGTGTAATTGTTTTTGTGTCTGAGGATGCCAATCTTTCCAGACTAAGACTTTTTTTTTTTTTTTTAACGTAGATGGAAGACTAATCATGTCTAGAGGTTGGGGTTTTGAATTGTTAGTACAAATCTTAAAATAGTCATGCGAAAAATAACAGAAATTGTGGAACAGAAACAATTAGATCTCAACTCAGATTAACGAATACAGTTTGAGCTATCATGTTAGCTCTAACTTGCTAACAAGAAAATATTTTTGTATTAAAAAATATTGTGCTAGTCACATTGTGGTGAAGTTCAACTACTATGCATCGTGTGTCTGGGCACCGCAAAGCTTTGTTTTAGAAGCTTTTAGAAGCTGACTCACTTTGAACTGATTTTAATAAAAGTTTTGAGGATGGTGGAAAGAGCAGAGTGGAACAATGCTTAATATTTCAAAGCAAGGACTTGAAAATCTATTTCTGCTTCTTAGTAATAGGATCTCTGAGGTTCCAGAATTATTTTTGAACTAGTTCACTGGCTCTTGGAGGCCCTGCTGCCCCACGTCCATGGCACTGACGAGCTCTTGCCGTAATTGCTTTTCCACCTGGCATTTGATGACAATTGTTTGGGGAATTACTTGGTCATATATCTAAGAAGTATCCAGCGTTTATCCTCCTAGAGATTGGATTTAATGGCCAAATGGCTGGATTTGGCCCTGTCCATGTCTTAGAGTTGCATAATTGTTAAAATTCCTTGACGGCTATGTTCCTCAATTCAGTTTCAAATTAAAAAGTCAAGTATGTGTGTGTTGTATCTGTATTGTGAGGCAGGCCGTGATCTATCTTTTTGACTTTCTAATTCCAGCCATGTAGGTTTGTTCCTGGAGCGTCCTTTAGCTCTGCACACGCTCCTTTCTTCCTGCCCATCTGAGCTCAGCCCACCTTTTTGGAAGCCCTCCCTCTTCAATACCCCACTCTCACCGGACTTGTTTCACTTCTCTTGAACATCTACACACAAGTGCACTTGTTACTTTTCTTTCCTCAACTTTGCTATAAACTGGATGTCTTATGTGGTGTGCAGTTTTAATTCCTTTATGGTTTAAAAGATTCTGCACGGGGCAAGCACGTCTGTAGGTAGTGTTGTGTGGGTAGTATTGCCCTGTAAGTCCGCTTTTTCTTTCTTTCAAGAGAAGCCATAAAAAAACCATTTGTTGGCCGGGCGCGGTGGCTCAAGTCAAGCCTGTAATCCCAGCACTTTGGGAGAGTTCCGAGACGGTGTGGGATCACTGTAGGTCCAGGAGATCGAGAGCATCCTGGGTAAGCACGGTGAAACCCCGTCCTCTACTAAAAAATAACAAAAAAAACTACCGGGCGTGGTGGCGGGCGCCCTGTAGTCCCAGTTACTCAACGGAGGCGTAAACCCCGGGATGCGGAGCTTGCAGTGAGCTGAGATCCGGCCACTGCACTCCAGCCTGGGCGACAGAGCGAGACTCCGTCCAAAAAAAAAAAAAAAAAAAAAAAAATAAAAAAAAAAAAACCGTTTGTTTGTTTTGTTTTGCTTAAAAATTGGAACTCAATATTTAAATATTTAATATTAAAGCTCTTCGAATTTTAAAATTTTGGTGGCTTATGCACATTTTTTAAAAGTACCATGTGTGCCAGTACAGCAAAGGCCAAATGACACATGTAGGAGCCTGTTTGGACCCTGAAGCCATGGTTTTGCCAACTCTGCAGAAAGCCAGTTCCTTCCCTCTGTCCCTTCCTGCCTCCCTCCCTCCCTCATTCCCTCCCTCCCTCATTCCCTCCCTCCTTCCCTCCCTCCTTCCTTCCTTCACTCTCTTTCCTTCCTTCCTTCATTCCTCTCTCTCTGTCTTTCTTTCCTTCCTACTTTCTGTTTTTCTTTCTTTCTGACAGGGTCTCACTCTATCACTCTGACTGGAGTGCAGTGGTGCGATCATGGCTCACTGCAACCTTTGCCTCTTGGGTCCAAGTGACCATCCCACCTCAGTCTCCCAAGTAGCTGGGTCTGTAGGTGCATGCCACCACACCTGGCTAGTTTTTGTATTTTTTTTAGAGATGGGTTTTGCCATGTTGCTCAGGCTGGTCTCAAAACTCCTGGGCTAAAGCGATTGCCCACCTCGGCCTCCCAGAAACCCAGTTTCCTAAAGCAAGTTCCACAGAACACTGATCCCACCCACTGGATAATTTTCCTGCAAAGTGGTCTTGGTTAGACAGATTGGGAAACAGTATTTTATTCCCCTCTGGAGAATCTTATTAGCATATTGTTGGCACTGAGAAGTTCAAAGTTAAAAAAACAAAACAAAACTCTTTTAAAAATGCAGCATTCCCCAAGCTTACTTGTCCACGGACCCTTCTTTCCACATCACATCTCTTAACATCCCATGGAGCTAGGATTCTGCAGAAAACACTTTGTGAAATGCTGCTGTAAGCATTTTTTTTTTTTCCTCCTCGGTAGGCCAGAGAATAAATGCGAAGTCCAATCTCCACGAAATAATAATGTAATCCCATTCAAGACAAGAGGTGAGGAGCAGATATTGCCTCTGCATTTTAGCTCCTCCCAGTGCCATAAAATGACCACTTGGTAAATGTTGATGTGAGTGTGAATCTTTTAAGGACCTGCCAATACCGAGAGTGGAAAGAGGAAAGGTGTGTGCTGTTTACTGCATGTTCTTGGAGATGTTAGGTCTGTTTCTTTGGCTTTGCTCAGGTTTGTCATTGTGTGCAATGGTACATTCTGGTCCCATCACTACCAACATGTTACGTAATGGATGAGGCTGAAGAGACTCAGGCAGCAGGCAGCAATTTAACAAAACAGAGAAAGAACAGAGCTGTTGATGGTTGGAAAATGCATTAGTCTTTTCTCTCTTTTACAAACAACAGATCCCTGTGTCAATCAGCAGTAAAATGGCAACTGGTCTGTTTTGCTAGTTCTACTGATCACCTCCCTGGCAGTGTAATCAAGAGTCTAGTTCGGGGCCTTTTTCCCACCCCTGATACAAGAATCAGCTGAAAATGGATTAAAGACTTAAATGCAAAACCTGAATGTACAAAACTACTAGAAGAAAACATAGGGGAAAACTCCATGACATTGGTCTGGGAAATGATTTCTTGGATATGACCCCAAAGCACAGGCAGCAAAAGCAAAAATAGACAAATGAGAGTGCATCAAACTTAAAAGCTTCTGCACAGCGAAGGAAACAGTTAACAGAATGGAAAGACAACCCACACATTGGGAGAAAATATTTGCAAATCATACATCAGATAAGGGGCTGGTGTCCAAAATATGTAAGGAACTCAAACGACTCAGTAACAGGAAAATAAATAACCTTATTTAAAAATGGGCAAATGGCCAGGCACAGTGGCTCACGCCTGTAATCTCAGCACTTTGGGAGGCTGAGGCAGGAGGATCACTTGAGGTCAGGATTTTGAGACCAGCCTGGCCAACATGGAACAACCCCGTCTCTACTAAAAATAAAAAAATTAACAAGGCATGGTGGCGCACACCTGTAATCTCAGCTACTCGGGAGGCTGAGACATGATAATTGCTTGAACTCATGAGGGGGAGGTTGCAGTAAGCCAAGATTGCACCACTGCACTCCAGTCTGGGTAACAGAGTGAGACTCTGCATCTCAAAATAAAAATAAAAACAAAAGTAGGCGGCCAGGTGCGGTGGCTCATGCCTGTAATCCCAGCACTTTGGGAGGCTGAGGCAGGTGGATCACAAGGGCAGGAGTTCGAGACCAGCCTGGCCAATATGGTAAAACCCTGTCTCTACTAAAAATACAAAAATTAGCTGGGTATGGTGTCAGGTGCCTGTAGTCCCAGCTACTTGGTAGGCTGAGGCAGGAGAATCGCTTGAATCCAGGAGGCGGAGGTTGCAGTGGGCTGAGATCGCACCACTGCTTTCCAGCCTGGGTGACAGAGTGAGACTCTGCATCTCAAAATAAAAATAAAAATGGGCAAAGGACCTGAATAGACTGTTCTCAAAAGAAGACACACAAATGGCCAACAGATATATGAAAATATGCTCAACACCTCTAATCACTAGAAAAATGCAAATTAAAACCACAATGAGATACCACCTCACACCTGTTAGATTGGCTGTTATCAAAAAGACAAAAGATAACAAACATTGGTGAGGATCTGGAGAACGGGAACCCTTATGTTGTTGCAGGTATTGTAAATTAAGCATAGCCATTTTGGAAAACAGTAGGGAGGTTCCTTGAAAACTAAAAAATAAAATTACCATATTCTCCAGCATCCCACCAATGGGCATATACCCAAAGGAATTGAAATCAGTGTGTTGAAGAGATGTCTGTTTTCCCATGTTGACTACAGCACTATTCACCATCGCCAAGATATGGAAACAACGGAGTGTTCACAACGGATAAAAATGTGTATATATACACAAAGGAGTACTATTCAGCCTTAAAAAAAAAAAAAGCCAGGAAATTCTGTCATTTGGACAATATGAGTGAACCTAGAGGACACTGTGCTAAATGAAATAAACCAGGCACCGAGAGACAATTTTCAGGAGTTTAGTAGAGACCTTTGCTTTTGTTTTCTATTGCCTACCTGTAGCCAGGAAATCAGAAACAGCCTTCTGAAAGGATGCTAGTTTACATTATTCAAGTACTTATTTCTTTCTATAAGATGTTGACTGTTTACAAATAAGAGTATATGCAAGTTTAGAAGTATCTGAATGTTTATATAGTTACATGCTTTGTTTTCAATCATTATTTGATAAAATTCTCCAATTTCATGAATATTCAGAAATTATAATACAGTTGGAACACTGCAATTGAATTAACTCTTAGTCCTATAATGCATGTCATACAGACTGTGAGTTTGCATTAGGGGTCTGGAGCCAGTTCATATGGCTGGGGAGAAGGGATTGTGTCTGTTTCTTCCCTGCTTTGCATTCAGTGATACCAGTTTGAGCATGAATTCAGCTGAGGTGGGAATATTGAAACCACAGAAGTTGGCAAATGCTGTACATTAGGAATCTCCCTATTCCCATGATAACTGGTTGTTAAACATTTAGTAGAACACCCTTAGTCCTAGGCCATTTCTTAGGATGACTTGATTATAAAGAATGTGGGAGTTGAACAGTGAGAACACATGGACCCAGGGAGGGGAACATCACACACTGGGGCCTGTGGGGAGTCGGGGCAAGGGGAGGGAGAGCATTAGGACAAATACCTAATGCATGTGGGGCTTAAAAACTAGATGACGGGTTAATAGGTGCAGCAAACCACCATGGCATGTGTATACCTATGTAACAAACCTGCACATTCAGCACATGTATCCCAGAATTTAAAGTAAAATAACACACAAAAAAAATGACATTAAAAAGAATTTTAAAATACAATCAAGGACCTTTTAGAACATAGTGAGTGTTTTAACAATTAACACAATTGCCTTTTATTTATTTATTTTTAGAGACAAGGTCTTGCTCTGTTGCCCAGGCTGGAGTGCAGTGGCATTATAGCTCACTGTAACCTTGAACTCCTGGGCTCATGTGATCCTCCTGCCTCAGCCTTTCAAAGTGCTGGGATTCCAGACATGAGCTCCTGCACCTGGCCCTCACAATTGCCTTTTATGTCTTTATTCCTTTCTTCATTTCCCCAGTCTTTTGGTTAATGGTGTGTGGCCACAAGTTCCCATTGTTGGTTGGTTAAACATGGTTCTCACCTATTAGTTCTATAAAGAATAACCTTGCTTTTTTTTTTTCTTTAATTTCAAGAGGATAGTCCAGTTTTGCATTGTTTCCTTAGAGTTCTTGGTAACACCCTGGAGACAGCACTTGTTCTTCATTGCTATGGGCATTGTTCGTGGAGGTGGAGGTAAGTAGAGCCAGATACAGAGCCTGAGCAAGGTTCACTCCTGTGGAGGCCAAGATGGCTGCGCTGCCTCTGGCTGGGCAACACCACAGTCTGCATCAGCAAGGCTCAGTGATGAATGGCATTTTAGTGGGCTGGGTTACCACCTGCTGTCTGTATCACAAACCAGCCAACAGAACAGATTTCCTGCCATAATACATTATTTATAAGTCTAAGGAACCAAAGGAAGATAAGTAGGGAAATATTTTGTTCCAGAAATGCCTGATGGTATTAAATGAGGCATCTTGTCTTTCTTCCTTCTGTTCCTCTCCACCCTCCCTTAATGGATATGTATTTTTCATTCCATAGGGGACTGAATTGTATATAGGATTATTTCAAGCTGAATTCTTTGGGTACTTGTGATGATTTTTTAAAAACAAGGATAAAATCCAGGGACCTGACAAAGATTGTTATTATTTCACCCCGTGGTGATGAGTGAATTGATAATAAATGCACAGATGTGTTGATGTTTTCTGGATTTGGGGTTTATTTTCTTACTACACATTTTGAGGAAAAGGCACATGGAAGAGAGCAGAAGGTGGCATAGGCAGTGGAAGTCTGATCTTTCTTTGCAACTCCACTGATAATAGGAGGAAATCGGCAACATATTTAGACAACATGGCACACTGGCTAGGAGCGCAGGTCAGGAGCCAGACTGCCCAGCTTAGAATCCTGGGTCTGCCACCTGCTAGCTATAGGAAATTGGGCAAATTACTTAATGGTCTGTACTTTGGTTTCTTCATCTGGAGAGCAGGGATAATAATAATGCTTATATCCAGGCTCCTGATAGCCCACTGAGCACTTTTGTGTAAATTAGAAAAGGCAGCTCCCCAGGGTGGACTCTATGGCTTGGGTACAGACAGTAGCTTTATGTGAATTAGGAAAACAGGACTCTTCCTTCAGAGGAGTTTGCGTAGTTTAGCAAAGAGAGCTGAGGCTGGGTGTTTGCCCCAACATGACAGCCTGTGTAACCAGCCGTGGTAGCTCTGACTACCACACTGGGTGCTGAGGAGTAAATGAGTTGATAAAGATTCAATACAAGATGCTGCTATTATCATCATCATTATTTTGAGGTGACAAGCTAGAGTAGAAGAGTGTTCAGAAGAGCCTATAGATTCGTGCAGAGTAATCTTAGAAAATGAAGCAATTTGCTGAAAGCCCTTGGTTATTAGCAAAACTGTGGCTAGAACCCAGTTGTCTTGACTTGGTTTTTGCCAATCCTGACTAGGCATTGCTACACAGCTATGTGATTCAAACAGAAGAACCATTGATAAAGGATGGGGTGAGGGGCACTATGGTCAGTCCCAGCTCCAAGTGCCACTGAGAGCCATTCAGATAACAAACTCTTAGAAGATGATGGGTTTTCCTTCTAAAACCACACAGTACATTGGTTCCTTTGTCCAGAAGTTAAGTGTTAATTTAAAAATATGCCATGAAGTAGGCATGTGGTGATCACAGCTACCATCTTAATGGTGGACTTGAGGAATATTAGTAGATGGATGAAGATGTATTTCTGTAATATTAGTAGATGGATGAAGATGTGTTTCTGTAATATTTGAACTAAACAGCTTTTGAAAGTAGCATTTCTCACCACAGTCTTTTCTGAGTAAAACTAAATGGAAAAAATACCTTTGTTTTTTATAAGAGGGAAAAACAAGGGAATTGAGCTACTGTGCAAGTTATGCTATATGTTTCCGGTTCCCTGTAAAACCTTTTTCATTATAAAATGTAACACAAGTATAGAGAATTACATGAAACAAATACATAGCTTAGCTAATCATTTAAGGTGAACAGTCTTGTAATGACTACTCAAATCAAAAATTAGTATTTTGCCACCCTGGAAGCGTATTTGTTGCTATCCCTCAATGATCACTCCTTCCCTCCTTCCTAAAATCACTCTTCTCATGGTCTGTTGATCACTTCCTTGCTTTTCTTGATAGTTGTGTTGCCCAAGTCAAGCCCTTTTAAAGGATAGGCTGTTTGAACTGTGATCGTTCTGTCTTTATGCTGAGCATTTCACCATGTTTTATTTTCATTTGGTAATCTAGTAACTTGCTTGGGTGAATTCTAGTAGTTTCCTAACTTGAGTTTGATGCCTTTTTAAATGCCAAGAATTGGCTACATACAACAGTTTTGTGGTTACTTTGGATTCTTAGTTAAACATTATCCAGTTATTAGAATATCAAATAGTGAAATTGATCACTTCTTCAGACAGCTCTACAACTGTTACAGGACTGTGTGTTCTTGGCAAAGCCTCTAGTTTTGGTTCTTTGTCTGAACTCTGGAAGCCAAGGGACTCAACCCCTTCTTCCTTCCCATCCTCATTGGTAACGTCATGTCGATTTGATGGCTAGTAAGTGCCATTTCTGTGTAGTAAGCAGGTGAAGAGTGAGTTGAACATGAATGTAGTGACTGATAGTGAACTGGCAAATGAGTGTCATTAGAGAAAATAAATATGAAAAACTCCTAGAAATTAATGAGGTGGCACTGGACAGGTTGTTGACCTGAGTATTTTCCCTGGGCTGTTGAACTACTTTTAGCCCTAGCCCCCAAACATTTTATTATGAATGTTTTGAAACATTCAAAAGAAAGAAAAAGAAAAGGGAGGGAGGAGGAGGGGAAGGAGATTGGTTCAAATAGACCCATATACCCACCATCTAGTTTCAACAGTTGTTAGCATTTTCTATATTTGTTCCCTACACACACATACCACTCTCGTATTTTTTCGGTCATTTCAAAATAAATTATAGATGTCAAAACCCTTTCCCTTTATTTTAGTATGCATCTCCAAAGTGCAAGACCACTCACCTGTATAACCACCATGCCATTATCACTCTTTTTTGTTTGTTCAAAATAGTGTGTCACTTGGTCCTCCAGGCTAGATAGAGCACAATGCTGTGATCACAGTTCACTGTAGCCTCCAACTCAAGCTATCCTCTTGCCTTAGCCTCCCAAGTAGCCAGGTCTACATGCATGCACCACCACACCCGGCCAATTTTTTTTGTTTTTTGTAGAGGTGGGGTCTCACTGTGTTGCCCATGCTGGTCAAACTATTGGCCTCAAACAATTCTTTCACTTCAGCCTGTCAAAATGCTGGGATTACATGCGTGAGCCACTGCGCCCAGCATCACTCTTAATAAGGTGAACAGTGATGCCCTGATATCATCACATGGCCAGCATATATTTAGCTTTCCCCAAATGTGCCCAAAACATTAATTATAAATATTCTTTTAAACTAGGATCTCATTAAGGAATATACATTGCAATTGGTCATTATGTCTTATGAATCTCTTATCTAGAATAGCAACCCCTCCACTTTTCTTCAGGACATCAACTTTCTGAAGTCCAATTCTCTTATACAATGTGTCACTTTTTGGATTTGCATGATTGTTTCTTCATGGTCTCATTTAACCCAGATAACGTGTGTAGGAGGTTATTACATGGGCTTCCCCATGTGATTTTGTGCTCAGCACTTACAAACCCGGATCCATCGTTGAAGTGGCAAATTTGCGTCTACTAGATTTTCTCTCCCCTGGGCAGGATTTCTTAACAAAAGTTGCAACCACCTGATTTAGACACTCCAGTTATGGATTTTCTTCTCCTTAAATATGAAGCTTGAAAAAAAAATAGAACTACCATTTTTGCACACTCAGTAAGTACTAAATGTCCTATTAGATGGTTCCTACCCATGATTTCCTACCTGTAACAGGTTGAAAATCGGACTGTTGTCAATCAGACTTCCATAACCATCTTTTAAAGGGAGCAGGCTCAGAGAAATGAAGCCATTTCTCCAGTTCTCAGGTGTCAGACCTGGAATTGGAATGTAGATCTGCCTAATTCACAGGTTTTATACTTCACTGTGCTGAGGGCTAGCTGACAGTTAGATGGACTGATTTGCCAAAATTAGCTAAGAACTGGCGAGGCATGGTGGCTCACTCCTACAATCCCAGCATTTTGGGAGGCTGAGATGGGTAGATCATGAGGTCAAGAGATTGAGACCACGCTGGCCAACATGGTGAAACCTCGTCTCCACTAAAAATACAAAAATTAGCTGGGCATGGTGCACAATCTGTAGTCCCAGCTACTCGGGAGGCTGAGGCAAGAGAATCTCTTGAACCTGGGAGGCGGAGTTTGCAGTGAGCTGAGATTGCGCCACTGCACTCCAGCCTGGAGACAGAGTGAGATTCCATCAAAAAAGAAAAAAAAAGCCAAATACTAAAACATTTATTCAAGGAGCAACATGATACCCAGGTAACAAAAACACTGTGGTCAAAGCACATCTCTGCTCCTTGAAATGGAGGTAACCCATGTAGCCTAGGAGCTCTGCACTAGTCCATTTTCTTTCTGGACTCTTCCTTCTCCCTCCTCTCAAGTCAGTTACTAAGGCTTTATGCTGTGATAGAACTCATTTTGAGTGTTGTCTGTCTTTCTGTGCAGCTTCTGTTCTTCCTTTTTGCAAGGCAAGGACAACTTAAGGATGTGTACACACAGTTTTGCTAAACCCCACTCACACATGTCTCTGGACTGACCCATTTTCTGCATCTAGATCATACAAGGGCTCGAGCAAAGGAATTAATGCTCCCAGGGTGCTTTTGAGCATCGGCTGTATTCTTAATTAGATTTTTTTTTGTAGAGGCTGTCAGTCTGTGTCTATAAACAGTGCCTTCTGGTTTTCTGATGACATGATGAAAATGTAAATGGATTCTGCAGATTGCGTTTTATTATCCTCAATATTAAGCACTCAGAACTGGTGCTGGAGGGAATTATGGTCGGATAATTTTGATTAAATAACCTCAGGCCTGGACTTCTGTGTTGTTTCTTTGCCAACACAAACTGAATAGATATAGGGAGCTATTGTTATTAAAGAAAGTGTAGCAGTGTAATTGCCACAGAAAGAAGAGTTGGGCTTCAGAATGCAGCGTGGTGGGGCAGTGAAGCCCTGGGCTGGGCGAAAGGAGAACTGAGTCTAGACTTATCCTTGCTGCTAGCTAGTTATATGACGTTGAGCAAGTCACCTGATTTCCAGGACATTATTTTCCTCATCTATGAAATCCAGGGGTTGTGCGTATAACCTGAATGTTAGCATAAAGAAAGGACATGGATGGATCTCTAGAAAGATCCCTGGATGCTGTGTGGGAGATGGCTTGTGGAAGGGCTGGAGTGGAAGCAGAGAGATCCCTCAGGTGGCAACTGCTGTTGTCTTGCTGAGAGATGATGGGAGCCTACACTAGAGTCATAGCGTAGAGACAGAGAGAAAAGGACAGACCTAAATATATTTTGGGTGGAGAATGTTATTCTTCTTGGTGATTTGAATGTATCTCCGTGTTACTGGGGGAGGGAGATGGTAGTGCCGTTCATTGATATGGAGGAGACCAGAGGTGAAACAGGTTGGAGTAGGGAACATGTTAAGACTTTGGTATTCATGTGAGTGTGCAATAGTTTTTTTTTTTTTTCTTTTCTTTTGAGACCGAGTCTCTCTCTGTCACCCAGGCTGGAGTGCAATGGTGCAATCTTGGCTCACTGCAACCTCGGTCTCTTGGGTTCAAGCAATTCTCCTGCTTCAGCCTCCTGAATAGCTGGGATTACAGGTGTGTACCACCATGCCTGGCTTATTTTTGTATTTTTAGTAGAGATGGGGTTTCACCATGTTGGCCAGGCTGGTCTCCAACTTCTGGCCTCAAGCAATCTGCCTGCCTCGGCCTCCCAAAGTGCTGGGATTACAGGTGTGAGGCACTGTTCCCAGCCTGAAATAGTCCTAGGTACCCAAGTGGAGACGTTGACTAAGAAATTGGATATTTGATTCTGGACCAGAGATCAGTACTGCATGTAAAAATGTGAGTTATCATCATCTGTGAGTTGTAGAGAGTCATAGGATTGGATGGGACTATCCAGGGAAGGAGGTGGGGGTGGTACAGAGAGAAGAAAAGAGACTCGAAGAGAGGAGAAAAATGCTTGCAATTACAGCTAGGAAGAGAATGACATAGAAGTCCCTAAGGCTATGGAGAAAGGAATATTTATTTAAGGAAGGAGAAGGAAATCAGGAGTGTCTGCTGGTGGAGAAGACTAGGAGAGGCAAGGGATCCAAAATGGAGGGAGAGGGTGACTGTCATGCTGCTGCGATGTTACAATGAAATGAGAAAAATGTCTTTTGGGTTAGACAGTATGACAATATTAGAATATAAGAGGAGAGCTGGTAAAGCATGGCCTTATTTAAGATCAGGGAGGAAGTTGAAAAAAGGACTGGAAAGGGAAAAACCAAGAATGAGATCCGTGGCAATTTTATTATTGCTGCCAATAATGATAATAGAATGTCCTGAGCTCTTACAGTGGAGCAGGCGATGTAGTCTGGGTTTTAGAAACATTAATTTATTTTTCATGCAAACCTTTGGAGCAGGTTCTATTAGCATGTCTTAATTAGGAAAGCTGAGGGTTGGTACAAGTTCATTAATTGCCTAAGATGATTTAGCTTATGCTGGGGGTCTGAGAGTACAAGGATTTTCAGTGACTTAAATGAGGACAGCTTGCAGATGGCTAAGCTATGATGATAGGGTAATGGGTATAGGATACTTATATAGGAAGTTTGGGCTGTGACGGGAAGGAGAAGAACAGGATGGTGATTGAAGGTCTGGATTGAATGAGGGTTTTTAGGAAAAGAGGAAATTCATGCTGTCAGTAGAGAAATGACGGATACTGCGGGTAGAGGGGTAGGGTTGACATAAAAAGGCAGGACCTAGGGATGAGAAGGGATAGGGCCCAGAGCTTTGACAGAGGAACCTAGTTTAGGAAGGAGAGAATATATTTCTGCCTTTTGAGCTGGTAGGATAAAATGAAAAGATAGGTGTAGATATGGCATGTTGTCGGGGGGTGTATGGGGCCAGGGATGGTGGTTCTAAAGGAAAGTCTTCCCCGATGGTCTCTCTCTCATTGCAGTTCCAACCATGAGGTCATTGGCTATACATGGGGGTGGGAGAGTCCACGGAGAGATAATTAGGAGCAACAAGCAAAATGTCATTCTGGAAGAATCTCTTTAGAAGTAGGAAATTGATGGGAAATAGGGAAATTGATTACCAAAGAACTCCTTCCCTTGCTCCCATCTTCTGGGGTGTCTCTTTTGCTCTGGGTTCAGGTGTAACCTATAGTACTGGCACACAAGGTCCTTCACCATCTCGACCATGCCTACTCTGGCACCTCACCACCTACCACCCTTCTCATCCCCACCTCCCGGGACCCCTGTGCTCAGCTCTTTGAGCTTTTGGTCTTTGTTCAAAGAAACCTTTGTACAGGTCTTTGTATCTGCCTCGAGCGCCCTACTTCATCTCCTTCCTTGGGAAATTCCTTCTCATCTCAGGACCAACTTAAATGTCAGCCACTCAAGGGCCTTCCCTGACTGTCTTAGGAGAGGGAGTTTATTCTTCAGCTCTTGCATAATATTTTGCTCAAATGCTGCACAAAAGGGTGCTTAACTGTGGCATCAACTCTGTAGACACGTTCCCTGGGTTAAATCCAGGCTCTATTATTCACTAGTTTTGTGCCCTTGGGCAAGCTACTTAACCTTTTTGTGCCTGGATTTCTTTGGCTTTAAAATGTAAGCAATAATCAAACACCATAAAGTTGTTATGAGGTTTAAATAAATTAATATGCAACAAGCATTTAGAACAGAGAGGGCGTATGGTAGTGATGTGAATGTGAGCTGTTGTCATTCAACTATTTCTTCAGTTATGCAATTTGTGTTCACTGCTTCTTCCATGCTCGTATGCCTCTCTTCCATAAATTTATTGAAAACCACACATCTCTTCCATCAATCTTTGGTTTTCTAATTTTTTTTTTTTTCCTGGACTGTGATTTCTGCAGGGTTGGGCCCAGATCTTGTCATTTTGATCTTATGCACACCTTTTACACTGACTAACATAAAACAGGTATTTGGTAAATGATCTATTGGTTGATTTCTAATTCTGGCTTAGATGAGTGTGATTCATCAATGTTGACAAATCACTTCTGTAGAATTTTGATTCGATTGTTTCTAGCAATCCCACAATGGGTATATTCCTCAGAAAATGTCAAAAGTAAGATAAATTTTGTTCTGCTTTATTGCACAATTTAGGTATAAAAATATGCAGAGATGTTCTTTTGAGTTAAGTCAAATATAATCAGAAGAGAGAAAGCATAATGAGCTACAGATTATCTTCAGTGAACTAATGAGGTGTTTGTAGGAGGAAATTATGGTCTTCTGAAAAGTGTGCCTGCTTTTGTACAATTTAGGGAAAATATTCATGTCTTTCAAAAATTGCCAAAATCTGTTAAATCTAGTATTTTGTTCCAGTTGCTTGAATCTAGGCACCCTTATTTCATCAGCCAACAGAATCTCCTCTTAAGATCATTATAATAGGGTTTGTCAACATTTGTTTAAACTCTTCTTCAGATAGGTAGTTTGTGAGTGGACTGTAGTTGTCTACCAGATTGCTTTCAAAAAACAACCAAAGATTAATGAAAATGTTTATGAAATATGATTCTTGGCAGCCTTTGACTTTTTATGGCAATTACATAATAACAATGGTTACAAAGAAATTAGCAGAGTGGAGCATACTGATATACAATGTTTTATATCACATTATAAACACACTGTGAAAATGTTGCCATGAAGTTGTGTGGTTTTCTTTATTAGACTTTTTTTAAAGTCGCCCATGTTTCTTATTTGGATGGTTCAGAGCAGTACCATTGACATAGACAAACTTAGAAACATAATTACCTTTTAGTTCTGTGGAAAGGAAATAGGATACAGATGAGCTTCCTCACTAATTACTTCCATAAAATAGTGTGATCACACATTAAAATCTCCTCTTGCTTCTGCTTTTGGTGTAACTGCTAAAGTAGAGGAACACTTTTCTTTTCCTTTAAAATCATCAAGATTTTGGTGAATTATCCATTCATTGATTGTGTTAATCTTCGTGTCCCTCTAAGAAATATTTTGGTTAGTGAATTAATCCTAAAGCATAAAGCAAGAAAAATCTGGTATTGGGCTTCCTTGAAAGGCATATAGGGCATAGTCGGTGACATAATTGCCACCATAAGTACTTCTGAGGGTCCCCTTGAATGGAGACATATATCGAAGTTTATTATGCCCACCTTTAAGACAGTGGTGTCCAGTAGTTTTTGTCCATGCATGCCCATTAGTTTGTGTGTTTGTATGTTTACTTGTTTGGTTTTATGTTGAGCACCATTAGGGAACTATGAGAACTTTCACTTAACCTTGAGTGAGATGAGGAGCTATGGGGGTGGGAGCGGGGTCTGAGTGGAATGGTAACATGATCTAATTTTACAGGATTACCCTGGCTGCTGGGTTGAGAATAGATGGACAGGAGGCAAGGGTAGAAGCAGCAAGACCAGTTAGGAGACCCTTGGCCTATGTAGGTGTGACAGTGGCTTGGCAAAAGACAGTAGAATGCAGGCAATTAGAAGCAATGATTCTGGCTAAGTTCTGAAGGGAGAATCAACAGGATTTGTTGATAGATGTGGTTAGGTGTAAAAAGATAGAGGTCAAGAATAACTCTTTAAGATTTTGGCCAAACAGCTGCAAAGATAGAGCTATAAGGATTAAGTGATCAATGGGCAAGGATCAAGAGGGTAAGAGAGCAGGATTTGGGGGGCTGATGAAGTGCTCCTGACATTGCATGCAGCTCTTCCCCTGCTGTCCCCTGAATGCTTCTCAACCTGGGCTCTCTCTTCATCACTTCCATCTCAGGCTCTTTTTTTTTTTTTTTTTTTGAGATGGAGTCTCACTCTGTCGCCCAGGCTGGAGTGCTGTGGCCGGATCTCAGCTCACTGCAAGGTCCGCCTCCCAGGTTCACGCCATTCTCCTGCCTCAGCCTCCGGAGTAGCTGGGACTACAGGCGCCGCCACCTCGCCCGGCTAGTTTTTTGTAGTTTTAGTAGAGACGGGGTTTCACCGTGTTAGCCAGGATGGTCTCGATCTCCTGACCTCGCAATCCGCCCGTCTCGGCCTCCCAAAGTACTAGGATTACAGGCTTGAGCCACCGTGCCCGGCCTTCTCAGGCTCTTCTTAAGAGCTCTGCTAAACTTCCCCATTCTGCTAAGCTTCCCATTCTGCTAAGCTTCCCATCCTGCCCTTGTGTCTGTGGAGAGTGATCATGAGCTGATGGTTTGCCCAGTGCCTGGTCTGGAAGGTTACTGAGAGTCCTTCATCAGTCAGGATCTGGGTGGCACAGTAAGGGAAGGCAGTCACTTTTTATATGCCCTGCAAATGGACTGTTGGTACTGGTGGTTGATTCTTGGCAGCTGTTTTACTGTTTATAGCAATGGCTTATGCTATCATGAGGGGAACAGGAATTAGCAGTCTTTATTGTTAGTATATAGAATGTGTGATATTGTAAACATATTATAAAGATGTTGCTGAGAGGGGTTGTTGAGACAGGCCATTCCAAATCCTGACTACAGTGGAAGGTCCTCCCTCTATGTTTCTGAACTGCTGGCTTAGTTTAGTATACAAGGTGAGGGCTTTGTGAAATGTGCTGTGCATAGGAATCATGTGGGAATCTTTTTAAGATGCTGTTTCTGATTTAGTAGTTCTTAGAGGGGGTGGAAGCACTGAGAATCTGTTTCTTTCTTTCTTTTTTCTTTTGAGATGGAGTTTTGCTTTGTCAGCCAGGCTGGAGTGCAGTGGTGCAATCTCGGCTCACTGCAACCTCCGCCTCCCGGGTTCACACCGTTCTCCTGCCTCAGCTCCTGAGTAGCTGGGACTACAGGCGCCGGCCTACACGCCTGGCTAATTTTTTGTATTTTTAGTAGAGATGGGATTTCACCGTGTTAGCCAGGATGGTCTCAATCTCCTGGCCTTGTGATCCACCCACCTCGGCCTCTGAAAGTGTTTTTTTTTTTTTTTACTTAATAGTTACGTTACTTGTATTTATCATAAGACTTTAGATTGCTTTTCTCATCAATCGGTGAGCTTCCTGCACACAGTGGCCACAGTTCATCTATGGTTCTATCTCTAGATCCTGCTCATCATCATTGCTCAATACATGGAGAAAGGCCTAGGTAAAGTGAACCAGAGATTCTGAAATAAATATAGCTAAACTTTGTTGGGTTCTCAGTGTTGGCACTGTTTTCACTATAACATAATGCTTTTAACAAAAATGTAAAGACTTATGAAAAAATGTTTTAGAACCTTTCTAATCACTTCTTGGAGAACAAAGTTTAGTATTACAGAGAGGATTAGTGATGTTTCCAAAATGTAAATCATTCTGACAGATGACCCATCAGTGGCAGACAAATCATGGACAGATTCTAGGGAAAAAATGCCAACGTGTTTAAAGTCTATGTTTAAAATATTAACTTTTTAAATGGGATATTTCTTAATTTCTTTATTTTGGGAGAACTAGATATTCATAAACTGTTGAATGACTTTTTAAAATTCATTTTCTTACCGTCCCTCAAATAAGAATGAGAGGATATTAACAAAAAAATTGTTGGTGACATTACATAGTGGGAGGGTTAACGAGCATGTTTTATGATAGAATTTAAACTTTGGTTTGTAAGGAAAAATTGAGACCATTTAGTTTCTTTAGACTGTTTAAAACCTTGTTTGATTTTTCTGATGGCTAAAGTAAATATATTGTAGAATAAGTTTTGGAAAATATTGAAAAATTTAAAAAATAAAGTAAAAGTCATATATGATTCCCAATGTGAAGAAATACCATTTTTGGCATATTTTGTGTATGTGTCTTATAATATCTGTCTGTTTTTGGTATCAGGGTAATAGTAACCTAGTAAAATCAATTGGGAAGTATTCTTTCCTTTTCAATTATCTGGAAGAGTTTGTGTAGAATTGCATTATTTCTTCCTTAGATATTTGGTACTATTTATTAGGTAAGCCTTCTGGGCCTGACATTTTCTTTGTGAGAAGATTATCTATCTATGTCTTTGTTGAGTGAATTATGGCTGTTTGTGTCAAGGGATTTATCAAGTTCATCTAAGTTGATGAATTTATTGGTATAAATTTATAACTTTTCTTGTTATCCTTTTAGTATCTATAGTATCTGTAATAATGTCATCACTGTCATTCTTGATGTCAGTAATTTCTGCCTTCTTTCTTTTTTGACTAAAAACAAAAGGGTTACTAATTTTATTGGCTAAGAGTTTATTAATGTAGCCAAAGTTTTCTAAATTTTATTGATCTCACAAAAACCCCCACCAGCTTTTGGTTTCTTTGATTTTTCTCTGTTGTTTTTCAGTTTTGTATTTGATTGATTTCACTCCTGAGTTTCCCCCCTTTCTTCTACGTAATTTGACCTTAATTTGATGAGATAAAGCACAATTCATTGATTTGAGATGATCTTTTCTGATATGGGCATTTTGTGGCATTCCTTTCTTCTAAATACTGCGTTAGTGTCTTTCCATACATTTTGATATTACCATATTCTTTCACGACGAAATACATTCTGATTTCTTCTTGATTTCTTCTTTGATCAATGGGTTATTAAGAATTGTGTTATTTAGTTTAAAAATATTTGGGGGATTTTCCAGTGGTATTTCTGTTGTTAGCTTAGAATTTAATTCAATTGCAATCAGATAATATATTTTGTATGAATTCTTTTAAGTGTGTTGAGATTTGTGTTCTGACTCAGAATTTGGACGGTCTTCATGAATGCTCACTGTGAACTTTAAAAAATGTACATTCTGCAGTTTTAGGGTAGAATATTCTAGAAGTGTCATTTAGGTCTATTTGGTAGATAGTGTTGGTCAAGTGTTCTATAGCGTTATTGATTTTTCTCTCTACTTGTCCTGTCAGTTATTGAAGAGAGATATATAAATCTCTGACTCTGTTTGTGGATATGTCCATTTCTCTGTATAGTTCTATCTGTTTTGGCTTGTGTATTTTGAAGCTTTTTAATTAGGTGTGTGGATGTTTAGGATTCTTACATCTTCCTGATTAGTGAGCCTCTTTATCATTATCCAATGATTTTATTTCTGTTATTTTTGTTATGAAAGTTTCTTTGTCTGATATACAGTTATATCAGACTTTCCCGGAAAAGAATATATATTTCCTAAACAATACAGTGTGACAACGATTTACATATAACCACATATATGTGGTTAATCCAGCTTTCTTTTGATTAGTGTTATCATGGTATATCTTATTTTATTCTTTTATTTAACTTTTTGTGTCTTTATATTTAAAGTGCATTTCTGTAGGCAGTACATAGTTGTTGGATCCTGCTTTTTTAGCTTTTCTGACAATCTCTGTCTTTTAATTGGGGATGTTTAAACCATTTATATTTAAGGTAAGTATTGACATGATCAGGTTTAAGTTTATAATCTATTTTTTTTTCTATTTGCTCCTTCTGTTCTTTGTTCCCCTTCCCCTTTTTTGTTGCTTTTTAAATTGTTAGTATTTTTTATAATTAATTTTATCTCCTTTCTTGGTTTGTTAGCTATAACTTTATTTTGCTATTTTAGAGGTTGCTTTAGGGTTTATAGTCAAATCAGGCTTCCATATCCATGAGTTCTACATCTGTGGGTTCAACCAACTGTGGACCAAAAATATTTGAAAAAAAAGCATCTGTTTTTGTTTTCATTATTTCATAAACAATACAGTGTAACAACTATTTATATAGCATTTACATTATGTTATGCAGTGTAATCTGGAGATGATTCAACATATACTGGAAGATGTGCATAGGTTATATGCAAATACTACACCATTTTTTTATCAGAGACTTGAGCATTCACAGATTTTGGTAGCTGCGATGGGTTTTGAAAGCATTCCCCCATGGATATTGAGGGATGCCTGTGTACATACTTACCTGGTATATTTTAGGTGCTCAATAAATATTTACTGAATGAACACATGAACAAATGTCTCCCTGGTGCCCAGGCCACAGGGCTGCTGAGAGCCAGAGGCACCAAGAGTGGTTGTCAATCCTGTGCTGTCAGACAATTATTCTTTCCCAGCTTTTAATTTTTTCTCTTTTATGCCATATTATTAATGGATATTGACTTTAATCGTCCTGTCTTGATGTTAGTACCTTGAGATTAGGCATCCATATTCTCTGCTCCGTCAGTCCGTGGAGGTTTCAGTAAATAGGGACTTTATCCTCAGGTGCGCTTTCCCCAGGCTTTTTGAAAGTGTGCGTGGAGTGGGTCCTCTGGATGAAAGAGACTGTGGCCTTGACTAACTGTGCCCAAACCCCTAGAAGTATGAAATTCTTATCAGGAAGGGCAGATATTTTTTAAGGTAGTAAATAGAAAAAAAGACTTCAAAGAAATGGTCTAAATTTAGAAAATTATAGCAAAGCTATACATGGGAAGGCCTGAAATTCAGGCCTAACAAATTTTCCCCATTCTTGGAATGCCACCAGTTTTTTCAAGGTTCTTGAAAAAAAATTATATATATATATATATAATA
>NW_016803819.1:1942765-1947603 GCF_001698545.2 Rhinopithecus bieti
TAATTTTATATATATAATTTTTTATATATATACACATACATATATACACATATATAATTATATATATATACACACACACATGCACACACACATATATATCTGATTGGGCTTCTTGATTTAAAAGAAAACTTATGCTCCCTTTTCTTTTCTCTTTTGCAGCAAGTAACTGGCAGAAGTTTTGGTGATAAAGATTTTCGGACAGGTTTAGAAAATGGAATCCTCCTCTGCGAGTAAGTATAGCCTATATTCAGTTGGTTTTATTCAAAAAACATCATTAATACTATCCAGTTTGGCTGTAAGATTTCTAGTGTTTTGTTTTGAATTTATTCACAGTTTGAATCTGAAACTCAAAAAATCACTGGGCTAGACAAGAAACACAAGTCAGTGTGGGAGCCTTGGTGTCCAGTAGGGAGTGGTGGGGACTGTGGCAACTGCAAACAAGACAGAGAAAGAGCATCTGGTAGCTGCTGCTCAGCTCCAATAATCTTTCACTGTGCATCAATTTGAGCCCATGTAATTGTAAGGGTGGACCTAATTGTGGTAAAAGTAAAACTTTTCTCCCCATTTAAATCCCAAACAAAAGCAGCTCTTAAAAGCATGCCAGGTAATGTTCCTCACTTTGCCTGTTTCACTGGTGTATTTTGAATATGTTTAATTTGTGCTGTTGGCAAAATTTAAATGTGAACAATAATTACAGTGTTTAATTTTTGTGTTTTGAAGAATTCGGGGCTCCTGTGAAGTGGCTCTAGATATAAAATAAGCAGAGCCTTCATACTTATAAAGTATAGACATAAATTTCAAGATTTATGGATAGACGTAAATTTCAAGATTTCAAAATTTGCATTTATTTAACAGGTTCTGTAATTTCAATACCGATTTTTGTTTTATTGAGGTGAAATGTACATACAGTGAAACACATAGCTCCTAACTGTACAATCTAATGGGTATTGAAAGATTTGTACATGTATGTAACCTATACCCTAATCAAGATATGAAACAAAAAGTTTCCTCATGCCCCTTCTCACTCAATCTCAAGCCCCTGGAGACAAGCACTGTTCTGATCTCTATCACAGTAGGATCTGTTTTGCCTTCTCTTATACTTGATTTCAATGGAATGACATAGAATAAACTCTTGTTTTTGACAACTTTCAGAATATTGCTTGGGATCCAATGATAACATGGAAAGGGTGTGGGTTTGGAGCCTGGGGACTAGAGATTGATGTTCTTACTTTACCCCTAAGTCATTTAATCTCCTCAAGTCTCATTTTTTTCCTAAAATCATAATAAAAAATTTATAACTCTATTTCATAGGCTTTTTATGAGCTTCAAAAGGATAGAGTGAGTGAGGCACTTTCAAAGATTGTGCAGCACTGTGCAGATGTTGACTATTTTGTTGAACCTCTCAACACAGCTCCTGTCAGCACTTTTTCTGCCTCCCGCCTGCTCTTCTTTCTTCAAAGAAAAATGTATATCTTCTATTTGATGTTTCCATATTCTCTTTCCTACGAGAGAGTCTCTCCACCTTACTCGTATATCCCTCACCACCTCTTTTCTCATTATTACATCTAAATCAGAGCTTAACTCTTAGGTAAGCTGTAATTACTTCAGCGCCTCAGTGGATGCAAGCCAGTCAGGCTCTGAACTCTCTCCCTCTGTTCTAGCACTTGCTTTTCCCATGATTCTGGGCTTAGCCCTCTCCAGATATTAACAGACTAGCCAAAATCTGATCTAATTCATGTGGACCATGTTGGTTCAATTGAAGTGGGTCTTTGGTCCAATTTTTGTTTACCCAACATTTGCTCCAGAGATTCTTGTAGGCATCCACTTCTCCGCTATATTCTCATGCCCGGGTAGGTAGGATGAAATTGTCTTAAGTCCTCTGATCACAGGGGATTAGACCCACTGGTGTATTTGAAGGAGCATGAGCTTTGGAGTCTGAGGTCTAGGGATCAAGCCTTTGTTTCCTCAGTGGGACTCTAGCTAGCAGCCCTGGCAAAAAGTTTGCTAAAGTGGAATGAACCACATAGGAGGCCTGAGGCAAGGAAAGCCAGTAGCATGAACCTCTGCTAGGTCCTTTGAGAGAAAGCTGGGTCAGGAGCCAGAGAAACCAGATGCACACAAATTTCTAGGCATGGAAATTGCAGAGCAATGAGAACCAAAACCATGACCCAGGAGCTGCATGCAATGGTGGCTGGGGACGAGGGAGGAAGAGAGTTTTCTTTCTCACCCTTATGGCTAGGTTTTGTCTAAGTCGAGACTATTAGGCTGCCACAGACTGAGATAAGCAGGTATATTTTCTGGGACTTGTACCCCAAGGCCAGTCTAGCAAAAAGGGAGACTTACTCTGTTGAAAATGTGGGATTGTTTGATGGCAGGGGCCAAAAGCCAGGACACTCAGCATGGAGGATTTTAGGAAGTTGAAGGCTCCCAGACAGTGGAGCCACACAGGTGTCAAACACCTGTCTTTGGAGATTAGATTAGAATGCCAAAGACTGTACCACTCTCTAGAACTGGAGAGAGTTTAGTGGATGACGATGATTAGGAGTTCTAACTCATAGCCACCCCACACCACAGAAACATTGAAAAATATAAGGACTCTACAATTTCAAATTTTGAAAACTAAGCAGTTTAGCTCTTCTTAGAATGGGGCTTTTTATAGTATATAGGCTTTAAAAGTTATTTGATGCTTTCCAGTTTTGTGTTATTCAAAATAGAAGCCCAGTTGGTATCTTGGAGCAGTGTTATCCCAGTTGGCAAATACATGAGCAGCATTGTTGAATTCTTTCTTTTGTTCAACAAATGCTCATCTTTTTGTCCAAGCTGGATCCACTCTAAATGTTGGTAGCAACTGTGTAGAGACACCAGCATCTTTGTTCACTAAAAATTTCCTGAGCTGTTGTAGGAATCTAAAGAAACAAACAAAAAAAAACCTTCATCATTTTCATTAAACAGAAGGGTACCTTCTGGGCCTGGAGTCTGTTTTTTCCCCTGACCAGCCTGTTTTCAAACTTAACTGTGGTCTCTAAGGAATATTATTATACCTATTTTACAGAGAAAGTAACTGAGGTAAAAAGGATTAAATAACTTGGCTAAGATCACACAGATAAAAAGTATTTAAGTTTGGCTGGGCGCGGTGACTCTCGCCTGTAATCCCAAACTTTGGGAGGCAGGGTGGGTGGGTCACCTGAGGTCAGGAGTTCAAGACCAGCCTGGCCAACATGGTGAAACCCCATCTCTACTAAAAATACAAAAAATTAGCCGGGCTGGGTGGCGGATGCCTGTAATCCTAGCTACTCAGGAGACTGAAGCAGGAGAATTGCTTTAACCTGGGAAGCAGAGGTTGCAGTGAGCTGGAATCGTGCTACTGCACTCCAGCCTGGGCAACAAGAGTGAAACTTCGTCTCAAAAAAAAAAAAAAAAAATTAAGTTCAGGAGGTCTGATCCCTTAGCTCTTGCTCTTAATCACTGCCCTGTTCTAGAATTGGGATTTTAATGAGAGAGAAAAGAAAGAGATTGGCGGGTGGAGAGAGGAGAGGGCATTAGTGCCTGCAGAGCTAAGTGTGGGGAGGGTGGCAGTGCAGAGGGTGAACCACGGGGTCTCAGCTGGGCAGAGGACAAACAAGGACTGCATGGGGTTGGTGGTCTTAGAAAAATATAAGCATCAGGGACCTGGTGGTCCCACTTGGGCTAAGAAGGCAGCTTCAATAAAAGCAAGGACAAGAGAGCTGAAAGGGTCGGAGGCTGTGGTCAGTGGAGGATGTAGGAGTTTCAGTTTTTGATAGAGCAATCAAGACCAGATGGAGACAAATGAGAATTGTGGACCTGGATTAAAGACTACAGAAACAGGAGAGAGAAAAGATGAGCACCTACATACAGCACGTACGATGGAAATGGAATACCCTCAAAATCACCCTGGGAGAGCTTTTTCTCCCTATGGCTTTGAATATCAACCCCCATGCAGGAATATTAATACATAAATGTATAACTTACAGTAATAGCAAGTATAATATAGAGTGCCTGTGTCCAGTGGAATGGCAGTAGATGTGTTTTTGCCATACTCATGTCTGTCTTCCTCTGTTGTTTTTGCCAAGTGTGTGTGTAGTTGAAGTTTCGGAGGTTAAATGCTTAAATGGTATGAGCCCTCTTCTGAGTATTTAATAAGAGGCTGGGGTCAAAGTGTGACAGAGTCACAAATATGTGACAAATGTTATGCTGTTAGAAGTATTAATCATATACGACAGTGTCCTTGATGACTTATGAGTCAAAAAGGAGGGCTGCAGAGAGTCTTTAAAGAAGCTACTCCCAGGTTGGAGTCATTAGCAGATGATATTCTCTGCTTCCCTGTACATACACCAGGCTGTTTGAAATAACTCCAGAAAAGAAACTTTCTGACTTGTGTCCCTGACTCTGATTTTATTATTTAGATAAGAGTCTGTGGAATTATATCTGGATCAGGGTTGGCAAATTATGGCCCTTGGCCTATTTTTTTGTTTGTTTTTTTGTTTTTTACTGGCCTTCTTGCTAAGAATTTTTTTTACATTTTTAAAGGATTTTAAACCAAACTAAATTAAACAAGAGTCTATATGTAACTCACAAAGCCTAAAATGTTTACTATCTGGTCCTTTACAGAGAAACTTTGCCAGTTCTAAAGGACTGTTGGATTAATTTTAGATGTAAATTATTTATCCTTGTAAAGTTAAGAAATTGAGTTTAGGCACTGCAAAATGCTATTTGGGTAAATTAAATAACATTTTACAAAAGATTTTCCCAGGAGTCTCTTTACAGGTTTTCTCCCCACCTTTTATTTTGGACAATTTCAAATTTGTAGAAAAGTTACA
>NW_016803819.1:1947816-2007386 GCF_001698545.2 Rhinopithecus bieti
ATATATATATATGCCTCTTTTTCCTTGAGCCATTTGAATGTAAGATGCAAACATCGTAAAACTTGACTCCTAAATGTTGCAGGGTGGATCTTTTAAATATGGGAACATTATCCTCCATAAGCATTCAAGGCATTTAGCAATAATATAGTAATGTCTAAAGCATAGTCCAGAGTTAAATGTTGCTAGTATCCCCAGTAATATCCTTTATACTGATTTTTTACAAATCTAGGATCTGGCTGGGGGCGGTGGCTCATGCCTATAATCCCAGCACTTTGGAAGGCCAAGGCGGGTGGATCATGAGGTCAAGAGATCGAGTCCATCCTGGCCAACATGGTGAAAACCCGTCTCTACTAAAAATGCAAAAATTAGCTGGGCGTGGTGGCACATGCCTGTAGTCCCAGCTACTCGGAAGGCTGAGGCAGGAGAATCTCTTGAACCCGGGAGGCGGAGGTTGCAGTGAGCTGAGATTATGCCACTGCACTCCAGCCTGGCGACAGAACGAGACTCCATCTCAAAAAAGAAAAAAAAAAAAAATATCTAAGATCTAATCAAAGGTCACACATTGCATTTGGTTACCATGCCTCTTTAGCCTCCCTAATCCTAGAAAATCCATCCAGTCTTTTGTGTCTTTCATAACATGAACACGTTTGAAGATTCCAGACCAGCTATTTTGTAGAATATATCTCACATTTGGGTTTTTCTAATTTCTTCCTCATGGTTAAATTCAGGTTAGACAGTTATAGCAAGAACACATGGGTGATGTTCTTGGCATGGGACATAGTAGGGTTTGTACCATTGCTGGTAATGTTATGAGTGATAATTGGTCAAGGTGATGTCCCCAAGATTTATGCATTGTTAATATGCCTTTTCTCTTTTGTCATCTGTGAAAGATACTCTGAAATTGTGGAAATAACTTAATATCCCCAGATCTTTCATCCAATGGCTTTAGTATCTATTGATGATACCTTCCTGAATCAATCATTACATTGAGAGTTGCACAATGGTGACTTTCTAATTCTATTCTTTCTGCATTTGTTAGCTGTCATTCTTGTGTCTTTTTGAAGAAAAGAGCTTTTCTCCCTCCTCTTTTTGAGTATCACTAATCCATTGGCATCTATACTTTTACATAACCCTTAATTGCTAAAAAAATTCTCTATAGATAATGAATGAGGTAAGTGATAATAGCAGACCTGTTTTACAAATATAACCAGAATATAGAACATCTAAGATTTAAAGATTTAAAGTCAGTCCTCTGGATTTTAGAGCTTTTGTGTTCATATAGATAGATGGTTCATATTTCTATTTGTTTTTATATTGTCTTCCAATTCTTGCTTTATCTTAGTGTTCACCTTTGGCAAGGTCAGATGTCCTGCCCTGGCCAATGTTCAGGCAGAATCACCAATGTGACTATATTGGGCACACCTGACCAAGGAAGGAGCTTCCAGTGAAGACTTTGAGAGAGACAGGTACTAGAAGAATGTAAACATCAAAGGCCTGGTACTCCCACTTGGTTTAAGAAGGCAGGTTCAATACAAGTGAGGGCATGAGAGTGCTGAAAGGATAGGAGGCTGGGGTCAGTGGAGGATGGAGGGGTTTCAGTTTTCGATAGAGTGGTTGAGACCAGATGGAAACAAACGGGAGAGGTTGACCTGGACTAAAGACTACAGAGACAGGGGAGAGAAAAGACTAGCACCTACTGGCAGCATGAATGATGGAAACTGAGTACCATCAAAATCACCATGGAAGCTGTCATATTTCAGCATGGGGGCTCCGGGTGAGGTCACTGGGGAGTTCAGGTAAGAACTCTGCACAAGAAAGACCATTAATGGCCACTGTGATTTTCTTTAACCCCTGAGAAAAGTACAGACCACACATGAGTTAGTTCTACACAGAACCTTCAGTGTTTTTAAGTTAGTCGTTGTAAAGATTATTTCTTTGAAAGCATAGATATATGTGGATGAGAAAGAGTCTGCTAGTGCCTTACCATTTTCTATCTTATCTGAAGCATTCACTGCAAGAACTTTAAGGAAATGAACTCTTAGGTGTTTTAGAATCTCATGTTTTTTGACCAGAGCTGTATGAAAGTCATATTTCTACTTGTGAACATGAAGGGGTATAGTTGACTTAGGAGGCTGGAAAGATTCCCTCACTTTTTGGTGTTGCTTGATGTGTGAAATCAAGAATTGATAAGCCTTGTAGAGATAAGTCATCTAGTCACCACATCAAAAGGAGGCAGAGGTGTTCCAGCTTTTCTTTTATTTCTTCTGCTCTCATGTTGCTTGTTTAGGGATAATTCTATGAAATATTTCAATTTTTTCGGTGGGGTCATTCTAGAGAAGGGATATGCTGCTTTATGTTTTGTCTCTAAGGTATAAATGAAAGTAACTGGAAAATATCCTTTTCCTGGTGATGAGACATAATTACTGAATTATAGAAAACAATAGAAAAATTAATTCCCTTGTCCACTGTATTAAATCTTTAGTGGGAATCTTAATTTAGAATTAGGAAAGTGGGTTTAAAATCAATGACATTTTCACTCCCACCTCCCGGTGTAGAATCCTTTTTTAAAAAAAAAAAAAAAAAAAAAAAAAAAAAAAAAAAAGCTTCAATTTTTATTTTAGGTTCTAGGGTACATGTGCAAGATGTGCAGGTTTGTTACATAGGTAAATGTGTGCCATGGTGGTTTGCTGCATAGAGCAACCCATCACCCAGATATTAAGCCCAGCGTCTATTAGCTATTCTTCCTGATGCTCTCCCTCTCCCAATGCCCTCCCCCTGCACCACTGACAGGCCCCAGTGTGTGTTGTTCCACCTGTGTGTCCATGTGGTCTCATCATTCAGCTCCCCCTTATAAGTGGGAAGATGTGGTGTTTGGTGTTCCATTCCTGAGTTAGTTTGTTAAGGATTATGACTTCCAGCTCCATCCATGTCCCTGCAAAGGACATAATTTCATTCCTTTTTATGGCTGCATAGTATTCCATGGTGTATCTGTACCACATTTTCTTTTCTTTTCTTTTTTTTTTTTGAGACAGAGTCTCGCTCTGTTGCCCAGGCTGGAGTGCAGTGGTGGATCTCAGCTCACTGCAAGCTCCGCCTCCCGGGTTTACGCCATTCTCCTGCCTCAGCCTCCTGAGTAGCTGGGACTACAGGCGCCCGCCACCTCGCCCGACTAGTTTTTTGTATTTTTTAGTAGAGACGGGGTTTCACCGTGTTAGCCAGGATGGTCAAGATCTCCTGACCTCGTAATCCGCCCGTCTCGGCCTCCCAAAGTGCTGAGATTACAGGCTTGAGCCACCGCGCCTGGCCAACCACATTTTCTTTATCCGGTCTATCACTGATGGGCATTTGGATTAATTCCATGTCTTCACTATTGTGAATAGTGCTGTAGTGAACATATGCATGCTTGTATCTTTATAACAGAATGACTTATATTCCTTTGGGTATATACCCAGTAATGGAATTGCTGGGTCAAATGGTATTTCTGCTTCTAGATCTTTGAGGAATCGCCACACTGTCTTCCATAGTGGTTGAACTAATCTACATTCCCACCAACAGTGTAAAGCATTCCTTTTTCTCTGCAACCTCACCAGCATCTGTTGTTTGACTTTTTACTAAACACTATTCTGACTGGCGTGAGGTGGTATCTCATTGTGGTTTTGATTTCCATTTCTCTAATGATCCGTGATGTTGACCTTTTTTTCATACTGGTATAGAATTCTTTTTTCACTTTCCTCATTTCCTACTTGCAGAGATGTGTCAAAATGATGTTAGGCCTACATTTAAAGAATGGTTTTTTTTTTTTTTTTTTTTTTTGTGGTGGGGGGGTTGAGTTGAAGTTTGTTAGTGAGAATTTTTGTTGTTGTCAGTGATAGAAATGCAGCTGAAACCAGTTTAAACAAAAATGGGATGTGATTGGTTCATATGAATAAGCACAGAGGTAAATGTCACACACGCGTGCGCACGCGCACACACACACACACCCCCCAGGTACAGATATAACTATATAACCATGCTTGAATTGTGTTATCTGACTGTTCTGTCTGTCTGTCTATCTATCTGTCTATCCATCCATCCATCCATCCATCTCTTGCCTTTGCTTTCTTCTTTATTGGCTTTGTCTTTGGGTAAGTTTTCCCATATGCTGACAAAGCTGGCTACTGTTAGCTTTTAGCTTATATTTTACTAGCTTTGCAATACAAGCAGGAAAAAAGAGATACTTTTTTGGGGTAATTCCAGTAGAAGTCCTGGTGCCTACCCTTTATTGACCTGAATTGGGCCTGGTGCTCATCCTGGAATTAACTGAGTGGCCAGGTCTGGATTTGCCCTTGCTTGGAACCAGGAAGTAGCAGGGCACTCTCCATGGTCTGTCCTACCCTACAACTGCCCTACCTTTCCTGGAGAGTTGGGGAGGGAAAGTTGCTCACATGGAAATTAAGAAGCTATTATCAAAGAAGAAGGAATGACTGTTAGACCAACAAAACCAATATGTGCCCGCCGAAGGACTCTTACATCCAACCAGGACAGATAGCCTTCGGAACTTCTAGTGGAGAAAAGGTGAGCTTGAGAGTGGTGTGCAAGGCTTATTAGGTCTGTTTGAGGCCTGGGTTAGACTTACATAGGGGTGTGTTCGAAGAAAGATGCTTTGGAGGGACTTATGTTTTCAGACCTGTCCTGTCAGGAGTCCATTCCTTTATCCCTCTCCTCTTTAAACTACGGAGTGAGTTACCTTGGTGAGGTAAAACTGAGGCCACCAAAATCTACAGATCCCTCCTTCCTTGGGAGTGTTGCCAGAGAAAAACCTCTCTCCTAAGAAGCAGGCTTTGTCCTCTACTGGTCGTTTCCCTCAGCCCTCAAGTGATAACTGCCCTTCCTCTGAGCTTCCTCCCAGGCTTTTTACCTCCATCTCCAGGGGTTTGGGTTGATGTTTCCAGGAGCTGCCGTTTTTCTCCTGATGTGGCTGCCATGTTCCCCAACTCTGCTGCCTCCGAGCACTTGGAGTTGGGAGAGAGACCTCTCTCCCGATGACAGCTCTTTGAGCAAAACTTAGACAGGTTATCCTCTGAGTAGTCTGTACTTTTTCCTTTTAATTTATAGTACCCCTTACTGAATAACTTGGCACCAATTCTCTGAGAGTGGACAGGAGACCTTGGAGCTATCCAGTTGAGTTTCTCCTCACAATCATTTACTGTCTCCTAGAATAAGGCCTCTCTCCGTTTCTAGCTCTGTCCATCCTCAGGGTGTGTCTCTGCATACTTGAGACCTTTTCTTTCCAGGGTTTGGGGTTAATGTTTGCTTCTCTGGCATTAGTCCTGATATCTCTACATCCTGAGTTTCCTAGAGTTTCTTTAACCATTTCTTCCAGGAGGTCTAAGAGAGCCCCAGTCAGTGGGATCCCTGTGGAGCTGTTCAAACATCCTAGGTAGGTTTTGAAGCTGATGAGCTCCTGTGTCTGCACAGGGATGCTATTGATGTCACCAGAGCAGTTCCTTTTTGCATCTGAGTGGTTCCACTCATTGCAGATAATTTACCTCCTCTGCCCTGCTCACTTCAAACCAGTGGTGCCTCCCACTCATGGGAACAACGCCATACTCACCTTCAGATTCCCAAATGCTTCCTGGCAATGGCAGTATGCAGATACTTCATGGCTATTTGTAGCTTGCCCATAGAGAAATGCAAAGCCAAATTTAAAGTGTGTGTATGACTGTGTTTATTTTCTTACCTTGATTCTTACTGATATGCTCTCCCTTGTTCTCTGATTTGCTTATCATTTCCCCCACCCTTTTCTTCCATTTTGGTTACTATCTAAGGACATATATTTAACAAAAGCAAGTTCAAACCCTTTTATGAGAGAGTATAGTTGAACATGAATGGATTTTGGAATTCCTGCATTGAATCCTATGAAATTGTGTCAACAGACCAAAAAATAGTCAGATAATGTGATTTCCTAGGGTTCAACATAGTAGATGAAGCAGATCCTAGATTTGCCTCCTGTGTGTCCTCAGGCTAGTAACCCAACCTCTCTGAGTCCCCCAGTTTACTTATCTATAAAAATAGATAATAATTGTAAAAATCCATATAGGATTGTTCTGAGGATAAAATGAGTTGAAAATATGTATAAAATTCTTTGTTCAGTGTTTGGAACATAGCAGGCACTTAAATGTTAAGTTTCCCCCGTTCATCTATATAACAGAGAAATTACTACTTCATGAGGTTTCTGGGAGATTCCAGTAGAGATTACAGTCAAGCACTCAGCATAGCATCTGGCACTTGCTTGGCACCCTGTACCACTGGCTGTTCTCATTATTATTTTTGGAAATAGTCCAAAAGTCAATTATGAATATGACATAGTCATTGCAACTCCATGTCACTGTGCACCCAATGGCTCACTCCCTCAGGCTGCCAGCAAGCCACGGGACGAAGGCATTTGGATTATACTTTCTAGCTTCTCTCATCTAGCTTGTGATCAAAAACTGGGCAAGAAAATTTGGGTCCCTTACAAACTTGATCATGTGTGAATAATGAACTTTGGCTGGCAGAGCTTGGGGACTAGAGTGATTGTTTTGAAAACAATAACCCTGACCTCTGTGGTGATGTCATTTCCTCCCATCCATCCAGTCTGTTGTGGTTTCCTTCTCTGGGAAGCTGTTTCAGAACCTTCTAGGCAGTGTTAATAGGTTCTTGTCTGACTGCTAAGTACCTATACACAACTCCACTTTAGTGCTATCATAGAGCTCTACCTCTTTGTCCCATCTTTGTACCAGATTGAGAGCTTCCTTGAAGACTCTTTATCTTTGTATTTCACTCATTGGACACTGGTATAGCAAATAATCCATCTATAGAAACACTTAGTGAATAGATTGAGACCCAGATATAAAATTTCTACCTAGGCCACCTGATCATCAATGACTGCCTTTAACTTTCTCCCAGTCTTAGTCAATATATTTTTTTTCTCTCTCTCTGTTTCTGACACACACACACACACACACACACACACACACACACACACACACACTTTGTATAAACAACAAACCATCCCTAAAGACTGGGAGACCAAAGGATGGATGTATATGCTTTCTTCAAGTATAAGATTCTCTATTACAAATTCCATCTTCCTAGGAGTCATAGAACTGAACTTAAAAGTTTTGTTTTGAAAACATATTGTCATGAAATGAAAGTGTGAGTATGTTAATCTACAAATAAGTGACCAATAAAGAATGTCTTAGTGGATTTTTGTCTCAGTTCCTATGTTGCGGAAATGATTTTCCAAAGATAAGAAATCTGTTGGCAAACACTTGTTCTGTCATCACTGATAAATGAGCTGCTTGTCAGAAGGAGGTCTGGCCTTGGATTCCTGTCATGGTTTCAGCATGAGATGTGGTGTGTCACGGATGTGTCCTAGTCTTGTAGGACAGGTTGAGGATTGATGGTGTAAGTTTGAGTGGAGACATTTTATCACATGGAGGAATTGTTGGCTCTCAACTATGTGCTGCATAGCACCAAATTAGGCACCACGAGCCATAAAAACAGAATATGAGACATGATCTTCAAAAGTTTTATGATGTGCTTGGGGACTGGACCCACACACACAGAGCAGTTAAGTTACAGTGTAAACTAGTGTATGAGTAAATGTAAAACTGACAAAGATTTAATCTCCAAGATTTAATAAGAGGTTAAACAAGGATACTGTTACATCTTGGAAGACAGTTAATTGGGGAGATATAATATTAATTGACAATTACTTAAGAAAAGAATAGGTTGAGGGAAAGGGAAAATCATCTTTATAGAAAAAAACAAGCAGTTTTTTCTTTGTTTATACTTTCGTAACACTCTGGTCACAAAATGTGTGGTTTTGTCCCTCAAAATGACCAATTCTCCAATACCATCTTGTTATCTTAAAGTTTAACTTAATCTCGACACTAACTGGAGATATACAGACCACACAGGTTAAGGGCTCAGTCCCACAAGACTGCCCCTGCCATTTAGATGCCAGCTGCAAGTAACAGGTCCTCAGGTGACCCACAACTTCTGTCTACTTGGCTACAAATTGGAGGCTCTCATGGCCTCCTTGGGTTTGAACATTTATCAGAATGGCTCACAGAACTCAGGAGAACATCCGTGTATTTATGGATTTATTCTAAAGGATTTGATAAAGGCTACAAACATGAACAGCCAAATGGAAGATGCAGAGGGGAAGGCATGGGGTTTTCATTCCTTTCTGGTTGGTCCATCCTCCCAGCACCTCCACATGCCCAGCAACCCAGAATATCTTCAGACTCTGTTTCAGGGACTTTTATGGAGGCTTTGTCACTTAGGCATGATTGGTTATCAATTCCATTTCCAGCCTGTCTCCCCTTCCTGGAGGATGAGAATGGGGCTAGAAGTTCCAAGTTTCTAATCATAGCTCGGTCTTTCTGGTAACCAGCCTCCATCTAGGAGCCTACCAAGAGTCACCTCATTAGAGCAAAAGATGCTCCTATCACCCAGGAAATTCCAAGGGATTAGGAGTTCTGCGTCAGCAACTGGGATCAGAGACTAAATGTTAGAGTGAAAAAATGCACCTAGCATTCCTATTGCTCAGGAAATTACAAGGAGTTTAGGGACTCTGTGCCAGGAGCTGGGGATGAAGACCAAAATATGGATTTCTTAATATAATTCACAGTATCACAGCATCCTACACAGGGACAAAAGCAGGAGGGAAGGTTTGGAGTCAGGAACGAGTAGGCTGTGTTTGGCACATATAGAGGATAGGTGCCTGAAAGGGCAAGGACATCTCTTCCTTTATCCAACTGACTTTTATAAGAACCCACTTATGAGTGTGGTGAGTTACTGTAAAGATGAATGCATTATGCAATCAAATCATGTAATGGTGGTGGTGGTGGGGGGGCAGCTGATCTGAAATCTAAATCCTGACTCTGTGTGGGATATAAACCTCAGATTCCCTTCAAGAAGCACATTTAGGTGGAGACCTGAATGAAGAGGAGAATTCTTCTCTTCTACCAGGAAAGAGGAAAGGGAAATGAAAGTTGAGAAGAAACATACTCTACGGCTGAAAGAATAACATGATTGAAATCCCTATGACTGGAACAAGCTCTGTGTCTTGGAGGAATTGCAGGTAGACTTGTTTGGCCAAAAGGTAGAAAACCAATGAGGCAATGGTATGAGATCAGTGTGGATGGAAATAAGTAGTGGGGGCAAGATTGTGCAGGGCCTTGCAAGCCATGTAAGGATTTGGTGGTTTGATTCCCAAGAGCAATGGAAACGAAGAGGATTTTGAAGAAATCAATAGCACCTGGTAGAGTATAGTGATGAATGAAAGAAAAGACAAAAGATGATTTTGGTGTTTCAGTTGATTGGAGTCCTGATACAAGCCAGAAAGGTTCCTCTGTTTGTTGGAGAGGTCATGGTTTCAGTTTGGGCAGGTTGAGTTTGGGATATGGACAAGCCACCCAGGACCAGAGTCCTGTAGGCTGTTGGGATTGAGGGCCTGGCTCTTATGGGTGAGACGATGCATTCAACTTGCTCAAATTGGATTTGTGAGCCATTGTCAGATATCAGGGTTAAGCTGTGAGATATGGAAGCCTCTCTGAGGGAAAGGCCACATTAAGAAAGAGCCACAGAATGAGGTCTCAGTTTGAGGAAGTCTCTGCCCTGGATCATGGGTGGGAGAAAGAGAAGCTCACAAAAGAGCTATCAGAGAGATGAGAGGAAACCCAGGAAACTGTGAGGACACGGAAACCAAGAGGGCTAAGAAGACTTTTAAGAAGGTGGAGGTGATCTGTATCGTACGGGCCCCAGTAGATATCAGTTTGAGCAAGACCTCAGAAAAGGCCTGCCTTGCTTGCAGAAGGAAGGACTGGAGACTTTTATCAATTAATATGTAGCTCTGGGAACTGCCAGTCAACTGATCATGATTCCACCTAACTGTTTTAGGTCTAGCTCATGTTTTTGTATCATTCCAACAGGCTGTTGTTAGAGACCTTGTGTAATATAAACTACACATGCAATCTCTTTCTGAAAGATTGGTAAAGAGATGAGATGAGTATGACTCAATGACTACTGATTAGTAGAGCAACCATACACTTGTCATTCAAACTGAGACACTGTTCAGAGTGAAAGAGGGTATTAACCAGATGAGATGCTGGAACAAGTGGAATCTGGGACTGACCTCAGCTAACTGGGATATATGGTCACCCCAGTTATTGATGACTTTAGACTGGTCCCTACTTGTCACCATTGCTTTGTTCAGTATTCACAAACTGATCCCTTATTTAGTCCTCACAGCAACCCCAGTGAACCTAGATCTCCCAACTCGCTTCTGTAGATGATTAGATGGAGACCCGAGGTGGTAGGGCACAATATGTCTTTGCACTCTTTGTCTAGAGCTCTCTCTCTAACCCAGATGCTTGCTTCAATCTCAGCAAACTTGGGTCCTTATTCCATTACTGATTTTGGCCTTAGCAGACTGGGAAGAATTTGATAGGCTTTCTATGTAGGGTTCTCCCTTGTCCTTCTGCCAAATCACAATTGGCGATGCTGACTTGGCCTGTCTCCAGGTTTTTGGCACCAAGACTCATTAAGCCTTTAAGTTCAAGTGAGGACATTTCAACCCACTCCTTTTTTGAAAAGATCTCCAGTGAAAAGCTGCTTTTGTTGGAAGATTGGCCTGGCTTAGGTGGGGGCTTAGGCAAGAATTGAGTATCCCCAACAAGCTTCTGTTAGAAAGATGAAAACAGATGGAGAACATGGAAGGTGAATATGCAGGACTCATGATGAGCAGAATGAACCCCCAGTGTTGCCTCTTTTTTTGAATCCTCACCAAATAAATAGCCCTTGGTTCTTACTCAAAAGAGGGACTCAGCACAGTAGGGGTACTGTCTCCATTCAAACTGTTCATTGGACATCAATTACAAAGTCTACTCTGGGAGCTGTTGTGTGCACTTGAGCATCTTGCCTTTGGAATATTCTCAAGCTCATCCATCTTTGTAAATATTCTGTTCGTTAAAAATTATATGATCCTTGTCACTTCCTTTCTCCTAAAACACACTCTTACATGACCCAGACCCAGTAGGGCATTTACAGAGTTTGTTTTGAAGCTTCCTAGAAATGTGTTTGAAACTTATTTTAGCAGAATTGTCACTTGGAACCACTTCCCTCAACATGCGGCGATTCCCTCATCCTATTAATCTGCTCCTTAATACATCTTAAAATTCTCCTGACTTGAATCTCAGGCTAATCTTTCTCCTCCTGAACGAATTTTTGACAGATATTTTAGAATGATCAATTGATTTAAGAAAATACAGCAACTGGTTTAAATGTGGGCTACTCATGTGGTAGATGAGAAACTGGCCTAGCCCATTGCCTGCCTGTGGGGTTACATGCTGGATTAGGCTTTGCTTAAGTTTAAGAGGATTTAGTAGCTCTAATTGTATTTCCTTAATAATCCATTTTTTGATTGTCTCTAATGGGCTGTCAGGCTTGGTGGGCTGACTTCCCATGATGAAGTGTGCAAAATCCCTGCCTCACCTGTTTTGAATGTTCCCTTTGGTTAATCAAAGGAGTGGACTTTTTCTTAAATAGCCTACTAAGGACCCCGTTTATAAATGATTTTTTTTTTTTTTTGAGATGGAGTTTCATTCTTGTCACCTAGGCTGGAGTGCAGTGGCATGATCTCGGCTTGCTGCAACCTCTGCTTCCTGGGTTCAAGTGATTCTGCTGCTTCAGCCTTCTGAGTAGCTGGGATTACAGGCATCTGCCACCATGCCTGGCTAATTTTTGGATTTTTAGTAGAGACGGGATTTCACCGTGTTGGGCAGGCTGGTCTCGAACTCCTGCCCTCAGGTGATCTGCCCACCTTGAACTCCCAAAGTGCTGGGATTACAGGTGTGAGCCACCATGCTCCACCAAGTGATTTCTTTAAAAAGTTAACTGTGAAGAAATAGACTTCCTTCTTGGTATCAAGAGGTAGAAAGAGTGAATAAAAAGAAAAAGTGAGGACTGTATGTCGGAGTGATTAGCTCTAGTGCTTGGCCTTCCTTAAGCCACTGCAGACTCTGCTGGGAGGCTAACATTCCCAAACCTGGCTTCATCATGACTGGTGACCTCTTCCCAGAAGATGGGACATGATTCAAGTTCATTTGCCTGGAACACTGTTCCTCTGTCTGGGTGCAATGATTCTATTCAACTCGTCAGCCCTGTCCATTTGCACTGGCCACAGAGGTTGATCTATTGTTCCTATGATTCTCTTTGTGCTTCCCTACTTTGTATCTTTCTTACATTTGCTTCTAGTCACCTGGGGTGCTGTATTCCCTGTCCATTTCCATCTCCTTAAATCCCAAACACACACAGTGGGCACCTTTCCCTCCACCACAACATCCCCAGTGCTGCAACCTGAATTCAGTCTTCTGAGCGCCCATGGCTGCGACAGCCATTGGCTGTGACAGCCATACATCCCAAAGTGGAGATGACAACCCTGATTTCAAGTGCTATCTCCCTCATTTCTCGTTAGAAGGAGAAATTTTGGCTGTGCCTAGAGCAAGTCATTTGTCTCACACATGGCACTGCTCATGAAGTTGGATATTTTAACTTTCTATTAGATGATAAATTCCTTGAAGTAGTGACAGTGACTCACCCGTCTTTGTATGCCTAATGGTGCTTGCACATGGCAGGCATGTAGTAAGCTTTTGAAGGGAGGATAGGAAAAAGAAAAAATTCATACTTTTGAAGTTATTGATATGTTTATAACTAACCAGTAAATGTATAGTAAAACACTACAATTTTAACTTGGTATGGATCATAGACATAAATGTAAGAGCTAAAACTACAAAACTCTTAGAATAAAACATGGCAGTAAATCTTTGTGACCTTGGATTAGGCAATCATTTTTTACATATAACATCAAAAATACAAGTGACAAGAAAACATAAATCAATTGGGCGATATCAAAATTAAAAACTTTTGTCCTGCAAATGATACCATCTCTCAATCCACAGAATGGGAAAAATATTTGCAAATCATATATCTGATAAGAAGCTTATATCCAAAATATATAAAGAGCTCTTATAACTCAATAATAAAAGATAACCCAATTTAAAAATGGATAAAATATCTGAATAGACATTTCTCCAGAGAAGCTACAAAAATGACTAGTAAGTACATAAAAAAGATGTTCAACATTGTTAGTCTTGAGAGAAATGCAAATCAAATCCACAGTGAAATACCACTTCACACCTACTAGGATGGCTATAATAAAAAAGGAAGACAGTAAGAAGTGTGGCATGATGTGGAGAAATGAGAACTTTCATGCATTACTTGCAGGGTTGTAAAATGACGTAGCCATTTTGGAAAACAGTTTGGCAGTTCCTCAAAAGGTTCGACATTAAGTTACCATATGACCCAGCTGTTATACTCCTAAGTACATACCGAAGAAAAGTGAAAACATACATCCACACAAAATCTTGTAGTCAAATGTTCGTAGCAGCATTATTCATAATAACCAAAAGGTAGAAACACCCAAATGTCCACAGAGTGATGAATGGATAGATCAAATGTGGTATATCCTTGCAATGCAATGTTATTTGACCCTAGAAAGGAATGAAGCATTGATGCATGCTACAACATGGATGAACCTTGGATGAACCTTAAAAACATAATGTTAAGTGAAAGAAACCAGTCATAAAAGACTACACATTATATAATTTCATTTATATACATGTCCAGAATAGGCAAATCTATAGAGACAGAAGGCAGATTAGTGGTTGCTTGGAGCTGGAAGTTGTGGGTGAGTAAGAGGGGAAGTGAAAAGTAATGGATTTGGGGCTTCTACTAGTGGAAGGGAAACTAAAATTAGTTTTTAGTGATGGTTGCATAATCCTGTGAATGTACACTTTCAATGGGTAAACTGTATGTGAATTGTATCTCAAGTTGTTGAAACATACACACACACACACATACACACACACACAGTGGAATTTAAATTCTTGACTTCAAGATGTTTAAAATGTCATCTAGAAGAATCATTCCAAATATCATTTAGTTTATTTCTGATGTACTAGTATCATATTGTAAAGTGCTGCTTATATTTTAGAACATCATTGAAGAGAATGTTTCATAGATTGGTGACATTTATATTGTCTACTTAAAGGGAGATATAAAGAAAATTACAAAAGTAAAACTAAAAAAGGCAAGTTCATTAAGATCAGAAATAGTTACATCAGACAAAGAAAGGCGATGGAGTGGAAGAACGAGAAGATGTTATTACTTAAATACTACATGGCTTTTGCATCACTTAAAACTCTTCTGCTGCAGATGAAAAGGCTTTGCTTGCTGTGTGATGATTTTCCAGCCAGAGCCTCTGGCCTCAAGAACATATTCCCCAGTCCTCTGAATAAAACTGTATTTTGTATTTCTGCTGCATGCCCAGTAAAGGAGAATAATGTGTGCTGCCCAAGGAGAGATGGCCATATTGTTTTCTCCTTGCCCCATTTGTATATCCCGTAGTACATCAAAAAAGAAGGACCAAGAGACTTTACTGCTTCCTTTGGAGCCAACCAGCTCCTAACTCTTCTTTAGAGAGGAACAGGGGGACTCCACTCATTCCCATCCCCTCTTTTACAGACCAACAGGAAGTTCATGCAGTAATAACTGGCGGGAAGGAACTAAAAGCCTATCAGGTGATCCTTTCTCCAGTGTAGTTGCTTGAATCCAACTTTACTCTTGGTCCTGAGAGAATGATTCATATGTGATCATGATAACTCCTACCTGTAATCGCAGCATGTTGGGAGGCCAAGGCAGGCGGATCACCTGAAGTCAGGAGTTCAAGACCATCCTGGCCAACATGGCAAAACCCCATTTCTACTAAAAAATATGAAAAGTAGCCGGGTGTGGTGGTGCATGCCTGTAATCCCAGCTACTTGGGAGGCTGAGGCAGGAGAATTGCTTGAACTCGGGAGGTGGAGGTTCCAGTGAGCTGAGATCTTGCCACTGTACTCTAGCCTGGGTGACAGAGAGAGACTCCATCTAAAAAAAAAAAAAAAAAAAAAAAAGAGTTACTAACGACAACAAAAGTTATAAAATCGTTAGCAGATCTACAGTCCGTGATAGTTCCAAAACTGATGTTTTGAGTCCTTCCCAATACTTTATAATGTTGCTCATTTCATTAACAATTCACTCAACAAACAAAGATTGAGGCCCTTACCAAGGACTGGTCCTTATACTAGAGCTGGAGTTACAGAGAGGACTAACCCTTTGCCTGATGAAGAAGCCAGATAGTTTCTGTGATGTGTGATAAATAGGGAAGCCAAACAGTGTTGAGACACAGAGGTGGAAGGTACAGTCTACTTAAGAAATGGTTCCGTGAGGAGGTAACATTTAAACTGGGTTTTGAAGGATGAGTAGGAATTTGCTAGGCCACAAAGGAGTGAGAGGAGGCCTGTGGGAAAGGCAGTTCAGGGGAGGAAGCAGTAAGCATGTGAAAGTGCCTAGCTGTATGAAGAGGCTTTGCATGTTCAGGGTCAAAGGCTAGGACAAGTGTGAGGTGGGGCAGACTAGAGGTGAGAGGTAGGTATAAGGTCAGTTTGTGAACAGTCTTGAATAACATGGTAAGGACTTTCAACAGTATCCAGTGAGCAATAGGCAGCCAGCACAGTCTCTATACAGAAGAGCAATGGATTTGCTTTTTAGACAATTACCTCTGGTGGCAATGGAGGCTTTTGATTGCTTTCTGCTGTGCCCCAAATACAAATAGATGTATAAAACACCATGCCTCCCAAGGAGCAGGAGAAATGCTTACCACACCTATCTTGCTATGCCTGTCCTTAGTTTACATCCTTACTGTGCACATCTACATCTCAGAAGTTCTCTTCCAAGTTACTTGTTTAGAACTTGGAAGTTATTTGCCTATAGAAGCGGTGTTCTTCACAAAGTCTGACGTAACCCAAACCACATCTGAGATTGTGTCAGCCCCACTGTTGAACCCAGCCTCGTGAGTGTGTCTGGGCTTAGCTGGTGTTGGGTAAACGTTTGATAATGAGATGTGGAATGAATGGGAAGTAGATTCAGAATTCTTATGGCCACATTGGGAGCAGACTCTCCTTTCTCTGCAGCTGTTGGCTTGTCCTCATCATCTTCAGCATGGCAAGTGAGGCTGGGGAGATGGGAGCCTTGAAAACAGTTAAAGCCCGAGTTTGGCAGAACGCAGGGCCGGAGCCAGCTGTGGCTGCAGTGATCATGCAGCCCGGTCTGTGTTTGGAGCTTCTTTCTGCCTTTCCTTTGTCAGCATCCTCCCTTCCTTCCTCCCCATCCCCAGCTTTTCTATTGCCTTCCGCCTGTCTAGAGACTACGCCCATAGAGGCCTGTGCTTCAGAAGGATTGGCATTGTCTCCTTCCCTCACTGCTGTTCTTTCATTGCTTCTAACCTAGCTTTAGCCACAGGCAGGATGCTCAGGAAGAGAAGTGAGCCAATGATCAACACAGCCAATTTTCACCAGCAGGAGGCCTGCATTGAAATCTGTTTGGAGAAGATGATAATAATGCCTGCCATTTATGAAGCGCATATTGTACACCAGGCCTGTGCCAAGTGCATTACATGCATTGGTTTACTTATTCCACATTCTCAAGCTATGATTAGTAGGTATTTTTGTCTCCATTTGAAAGAGGAGGAAACTGAGGCTTGTGGATGTCAAATGCGTAAATAACTTGCCTAGTCAGTTACAGGGCTAGGATTTGAACTCAGGTCTTTCTGTTTCTGGAGCCTCCTGCTGTTCTTGGAATTTTATGGATCCCAATCCTGGAACACTTTGTTCTGAGAACTTCTTGCTAAAGAAGAGTTGGGAGCTGGCTGTATATTCCACCTCAAGACTGGATACAGAAATCTTCAGAGCTGCATCACAGCAATTTCACCTTCTGAGTTTTCTCTCCACCCTCTTGATAGCAAACCTAGCAATAACTAGGTTTTAGCTGTGCAAAGGAAATACTAATTACAATCATTTAAACATAATTACTACATAGCACAATGATGATTGCACATATCATTGCCTATGTCAGAGTAACTTTAGTCTCCATTTTATTTAGTTATACTAAGTTCTTTTCATGTGTTGGCAGCTTTCATGGTGCATTGATCATGTGTGTCATCCTAAGCTTGTAGCTTATAAAAGCAGGGAGAGTCTTGAGTGGGAAAGGCAGTTTGGGGGTGATTGGGCTTGATTACCAGGTGAAGGCATTTGAAGGGCATCCTGTGGCACTTGGGTGCCTGGAAGTCCTTGGAAGAGGGAAGGAGCCTGGCTAGAGCCAGGTTTTAGCAGTGGTCAGTTTGGGTGCAGTGGGCCTATGGATTAGGGTGGCAGAGACTGGTGGCTAGAGATTATCTGTAGAAATGCAGAAAGTGAAGCATCATAGAAAAGCACTCTTTTCAGATTTAGAAACTCGAGTTTATAATCCCAACTCTACTGCTTAGGACCTCTGACCTCAGACATGTGCCTTCACCTCCCGGGGACAGTTCCTTTACTCCTTATCTAGATTATCTGATTTTATTTTTATGCCTTTTGTAGTTCCCAAAGTCCATACTTTCCAGACAACAGGAATAGTTATGCAAAGGATGGACTATAAAAGCGATGGGAAATGGATCAAAGCACTCTGAAGATATTCAAATAATTGCTGTCTGTTCCTTCCCATGCTTATAGTATGGATGATTTTATTAGTGTTAGTATTTTAGTATTAAGTGGGATGTGACAGGCAAGAAGAGGTTTTATTTTTTCCCCTAGAAAATGTGGGAAAATGGGTCCATTTGTTTACAGTATCCCAAATTTTAGCTCTTCTTCCTTCTGCTGCCATCCCGGCAAGATCCAGAGGAAAGTATGTGCCCAGGTGTTAAACTTCACATTCTGGAACAGGATTTTCTTGGGTACAGTTTACCTGGGCAAAGGCCTCCTGCAGAGGTATAACAGTCAAGATAGCGCTGGGTGCTGTAAGTAATAAACCCCTAAATCTCAGTGGTTTAACACTGTGGAAATGTATTTCCACTCTTGTATGGCCTAATGTTGGCAACAGGGAAGGATGGAGACAACTCTGCTTTAGGCAGTTATTTAGGGACACCAGCTAATACAGACTCCATCTTCAACACACAACTTCCGAGGACTTCCAGATGTCAAACTCTAACTAGTAAATGTGGAGGAGAGAGAATGGAGAATTGTTTGAGAGGGTTTTTAGGGCCAGGCCTACATGTGATACAATTACTTCTACCTGTGCTCCATTGGCCAGCACTCTATTATATAGCCACAGCAAATTGCAAAGGATGCTGGACAATAAAGTCCAGTGTGTGCCCGAGACAGCAGGAAGATAAGTATGGTGAGCAGTCTCTGTCACAGGTGCTGTGTTAGAATACTAATAGCACTGCGGAGCCCTAGAAACTCACGGGGTCAGGCCCAACTTCTTGGAATTCGAAATCTACAAAAACCTTCTAAAGCTCCTATGATCTCTTCTTACGTGTGCTCCAGGCAAGTGGCTTAAGTGTGACCTACATTTTACACATTCTGAACCGTGCATAGCACCCCACAAGCATTTGGTAGATATTGATGGCAGCTTGCATTCCAACACTCTTGTTCATTTGAAACTCCTCTTTGTTTCATGTTTCACTTTTCCCTATATTTTAGTCAGATTTTCTTGATCTCAGAGGATTTGTTAATTTTCCTGGTTTTGCCTGGACAACTCCAGAAAGAAATCTTTTAAAATGACATCTGTAACAGGTTTATGGTCAAGGTTAAATTGATCTCATGCTTATGCCATGTTATGTTAAATGAAAGTGCATATACTTTCATCCAGGGTACATAGTCAAACCCAGAAAGTGATCAAGGAAACCACATAGAAAAATACTATTGAGCCAAATTAAAAGGGACACAAAGTGGGTGATTTTGTGATCACAGTTGCCTATTGCAGCTGTACAAACCAAGCTAATGAGATGATGATGTAATCTCTTGTTGCAAAGAATAAAATGATTTCCTATGAGATTAAGCATGAACTTTCCAACCTTGTAGTTAAGATTTAGGTAGCTCTTCTGTTCTTCCCGAAATTCTAGGATAATTATTAGAATTAAATTTCTGAGCTGAATAACTTACAGAGTAAGCTCAATCCTTTTTAAATTTGCAGTGCTTTCAGAATTTTACATTTAATGTTCACATTAAAGTCCGGTAACATATAAGCTGCCCATTGCTATAATTCCTAATGTCTAGATGGTCTCATAAGGTACCATTTTGTAGCACTATTCTTAGTGCTGTGCTCCTTGAAGGTCTACTATATGGGCTGTTGGAAGAGTCTGTCTGAAACAGAACCTCTCTCTTCCAGAGTAGGGCTTTGAGGTTGTTTGTTTGTTTGTTTGTTTTTTAAGTTGCAGGTAGAAACAAAGTCTTCACTTTGTATTTCATAATCGTAAAATGATGATTGAGAGACTACCACATGCTGGATATTAGGGGTGCAAAGAGTTATTAAATACAGTCTGTGGTTGAATCGGAACATTAGCATCATTCCTGGGTGTCTCAACAATTGTTTCTTTTTTGTTGTTGTTAATTTACTTTAAGTTCTGGGATACATGTGCAGAACGTGCAGGTTCATTACATAGGTATACATGTGCCATGGTGGTTTGCTGCACCTATTAACCCGTCATCTAGGTTTTAAGCCCCAAATGCATTAGGTATTTGTCCTAATGCTCTCCCTCTTCTTGCCCCCCACCCCTTGACAGCCCCTGGTGTGTGGCGTTCCCCTTCCTGTGTCCATGTGTTCTCATTGTTCAGCTCCCACTTGTAAGTGAGAACATGCGGTGTTTGGTTTTCTCTTCCTATGTTAGTTTGGTGAGGATGATGGTTTACAGCTTCATCCATGTCCCTGCAAAGGACATGAACACATTCTTTTTTACGGCTGCACAGTATTCCATGGTGTATATGTGCCACATTTTCTTTATCCAGTCTATCATTGATGGGCATTTGGGTTGGTTCCAAGTCTTTGCTATTGTAAATAGTGCTGCAGTAAACCTACGTGTGCAGCATTCCATTTGAACAATTGTTTCTTAATCTTTTAAGAACTGTGTTCTATAGAATGTGTGCAAAGCATATCTTTAATTCAGCTTCTCAAAAATTAAGATGGCCATGCATTAGGATGTATGACAGTGAGACACGTATGTGCACCGTTCTGTTCTTCCTGTGGGTTTTTAATCCACTAGTGAGTGTGCCCCACGAGGGGGAGACCTAGGGTTTTCCCTGCCTTTCTTTGTATTCCCAGAACCCAGCTTCAGACCAGACATCATGCATACCCAATAAATGCTTGCTGAGTACATGAAAGAACATATGGTGTAGGCTTACTTGAAATGGGTTGCAGTGTGTTTCAGATTTAGAATGTAAAAGTTTAGTAGACACCATTTCATTTTTGTCATAAAATTAACATTTATTTTTGATTACTCTCAGTGCCATTAACTTGTTTCATAATTAAGGATTATCCAAGATCATAGCTTTTCTTCCTGTTTCTAGCTGTTTCTCACCCGCTGTATGCTGGGCAAGCTATAGACATTTGTTGACTTGATTCATTTACGTGAGATTTTTATCTAAAGGTGGCCAGAGAAAGAGAACAAGCAAAACTTATTTTTATTTTGGTTTTTAGCAACTGGCTAATAGGAACATTGAAACTAACATAGCTTGCAGTTACCTAGCAAAAAGGGAAATGCTCAGTATAGGAAGTGAATGAATTTGCAAGTTTCCATTTATCAAATGCTAGCAACAGACGTCACCCCACTGGATTCTCACCCTAATCCTGAATGGGAGGCAAAGCTTATTTTAAATCCCCATTTTATGAAATGGAAAACTGAGAAGACCCTGATTAAGAAACCTTTCAGTAACTCATAGCTAATATGTGTAGGATTCAACTTTAAAACCTAGGCTACTGACTCCAAATTCACTGCCTCTTCCTCTTCATCAAGCTGAATGTTGTAAGTTATTGGTGATGTTTTATCTATGCTCTCTGATACCTATGATTTTTAATAAGCAGAAATTTTCTATATGCATATAGTTGTAACTTTTTTACCTATTTGCAAACAGTGATGTTTTGAAAATATAAATCAGATTATCTCAGTCTCTGTTTTACAAGTCTTCTTATGCTTCGCATTGAACTTAAGATAAAAAATCAGATGCCTTACCTGGGCCTGGATTTTGCTTACACCGTGGCCCTCTAGTCCCAGACCTCTTCCTTCTATTCACTCTGCTCAGCTACATTGGCCTTCTGGTTGTCTCTTGAATATACCAAGCCCACTCCTACCTCAAAGCCTTTCTGCTGACTGTTCAATCTGCCTGGAACTCTTGTCCTCCAGTCTCTCGTTGGCTAATTCCTTTGTATCATTCAACTTTTTTCTTAAATGTGACCTTCCCAGCAGCCTTCAGACCATACAATTAGAGTACTACTGCGTGGCCTATTACTGCACTTGTGTGCTATCTGAAATTTTCTTCTAATTTATTTACCTGTTTTCTGTTCCCCCTACTGCCCCATCCACTCACTGTAACAAGATTACAAATTCCAAAGAATAAGAACTTTGCTTGTCTTGTTCACTGTTGCCCTTCCTGTGCCTAGAATAGTGGACAACACATAGCAGGCACTTGATCAAGGATATTGGATAAAAAGTAAATATCTAAAATAGTTTCTTCTCATTGGCTCTTACATTTTGACATTTTAAAATTTTCTTTATTTTTGTTGTAGTTGTGAGTATATTTAGCACAAAAGACATGGGATGGTACAAATGCCTAATAGTTTTGTTGTGTAGGATTATGCTAATTTTCCAGAAAATTCATCTTTTAATGAATACAAAGATGATCTCCTACCAGACAGAGAGAACAGACTACCTGTTAAGACCTTTAGCTGTATGTTTTAGGAACCACAGGCAGGAAATTGGCATATGGTTCTGCTGAGTGGAGATATTCCTCCAAGTGGATGACAGCATCCTTTCCTCTGGAATTCCTGGTGATGAGGTTGCAGGTCATCCGTAGAGGGAACTTGGATCCCATGTGTCCTACACTTCACCAACAGACACTGTCTTCCATTTTCCTTTAATTCCCACCTGGTATTGATATTATCCCATTGTATTTAGGTAGTATTTGTTTGGGTTTTTTATTTTTGTGTTTTGTTTTGAATTATGCTTTGATGACACATACTGAGGTTGGACTTTCTAAAGCACCAAACTGTGATATAAAATGGTCTAAGAGGTGAAAACTGTCCCAGCTGTGCTTCAGATTAGCTGTGCGTGTCTCTGGGAAATCTGGGAAATGTTTGGGGTTCATTTTTTCTTCTACAAAAATGGTGGGACACATACATGACCTGTCTCTACAGGGCAGGACTTTTGGGAAATAATGCACCCTAGAAGTTACATAAATATAACATACCATGATCAGCATAATCACTTTAAAGCATGCCATCAATAAGTATTTACTGAAAATATTTATATTTTAACTTATAAAGGACGGCATAGTGGTTTTTAATAAAATTGCAAGTGAATATCCTTGACTCTTACTCAAAAAATCTCTTACACAAAAAATGTCCTTGGTTTAACGCAAAATACAAGATAAGCAGGTGTTGAACATTTCAACAACGTGAATTCAATGTTATCTTTTATTGTTGTGTATTATAAATAGAGCACAGGATTGGAACAATGTTTACCAGAAAAAAAAATACAGCTGTCTCAGTCTTGAAAGTGAACATTATGGCTTTTTATTTTTTAATTTACAGTAAAACAGTGTGAGAGAGATCATAGTTTCTGCTTCTTTTAAGTAAGGCCTATTGTTGTAGGTCAGTTGATTGATTGATTGATTTTTTCCAATTTTCCCTTTATGTGATAGGGAAGATTCTGCTATGTAAGTGTAATTTTTACAAAGGATGAATACCATGAAATATTAAAACAGCTTAAAATCTAAATATATGTAAAAGGAGTTTTGGGGCCATGATTACTAAAATATTAATATAGTTCTTAGATATAAAGGACAAAAGCATACCTCTTTCAAAGATAATTTTTAAATAATGAATTTTGGGGTGGGACATTTTGTTATTTTTTCTACTTTGCCTAATTAACAACAAGGCTCAGATCTTTGTCTGGTAGCAATGGTATTTCATCTTATTAGGAAAATCTAAAACTATCAGACAGAGTGGTTAATCTGCCAGCTCTGTAGTCATCAGTGGTCCACAGCTATTGAAAATGGCCTAGCTCTATATGTATGGATAAGGGGTCTCCAAGGTAAATTGTTCAACCTCCAAAATACATTGTTAAGTGAAAAACAAGGTGTAGGACAGTGTGTACTATATGCTACACACATATATTTTTAAATTCTATATATTTTTTTTTTATAAATTCTCCTCTGGAAAGTCTTTCAGGTTGCCTTCAGAGAGTGGGCTGGAGTCCTGTGGTACAAAGGTGACAGTAAGATATTTTACTATATATCCTTTTGATGCTTTTGAATTGTCAACAGCTGTACACAAATATTATCTTAAAATTCAGTTTAAAATGACACTGTTAAAAACTAGTAAGAAACGCAATGTATCTGAGAAAAGCAAAAGTAGTGAGTAAAAGAATTTTGTACATTTAAAAATGTGACTTTGGAGATATCTATCTGTGTATTTTAAACCAGGAGATTTGGGATATTTACACCACCTGATAGAATGCATTGATCTAAGAAATTTGGGTTCTAGGCCCGAGTGTGCTACTAATCAGCTCTGGGGAAGTCACTTAGACTTCAATTCAGACTTCACTAGGACTCAGTTTTCTGAACTATAAAATGAGAAGAGTGAACAAATTCCTTCCAACTGGTGACACCAGTAATTCAAAAATAAGTTATAAAGAAGCATTTTTAAAAGGTTAAATTTGTGGTTAAAAAATAAGTGCATTCATGAAAAGAGCAGCCAGCTTGGCTCTCTGTGGGCAAAACAGCACTTGTGCACTGTGAGTACTGCCTCTTGGTGGCAGCATGTTGGAATTGCAGTGAAAATTACTGAGAGCAGCCAATTAATCTTGCATGCAAAAATGGAATATCCTGTCACAATCACTGTATGGACATTTGTCAACATATAAATATATAGTGGTATCAAAGTCAAAGATAGTTTAAATTCAAGACTATTAAACCATTTGAAAAATTTTTGTTACTGATCTGTAGAAATCTGGCAAGCATAGGTTCTTTATAATTTGTTATAACCTTGGATTGCATGAATTTTAACAGAGGTCAGCAAACTTTTTCCATAAAGCACCAAATAGTGAAGATTGTATGCTTTGTGGCCCCTCAGGTCTCCATTGTAACTATTCAATTCTGCAGCTGTAACACAAAAGTAGCCATAGACAATATGTAAATGAATGAGGATGGTTATATTCCTGTTCCAGTAAGACTTTATTTATAAGTACAGGTGTTGGACCAGATTTGGCCCAGGGATTGTAGTTTGTTGACCTCTCAATTATAATACACTCCTACCCTAAGTTTCTCTTTGCACAGTATTCTAAGTTACCTAATTGCCTGATTCCCGAATGTGGAAATAATATTCTACATTCTCCAGGCCCTTACCTTCAATCACTTATTTATGAATAACCTACTTTGCAAATGCTACACTTTACCCAATTACCCCGATGCTAACCATATTTTAGTTTTATAAGTTGCTTTCCTTGTTTCTGTTCACTCTGGATTTTTATGTCCTGAAAACAAGCAATGATAGTTGTTTCTCTTGCATTCCCTTGCTTGTGTAACCATTGTTATATAATTTCAATCATTAGCTGAAAATCTTTTGCTCAAATATCTTTTGTACCTAGGGACTGTTGGTCAGCCTTGTTTAAAATCTTCAGAATATGATTGGCTAACCTCTTATTAAACATATTCTTCCCTTTTTAAAGTGAAGCTCAACCATTTTGGAAAAGCCACTCTCCTCAAAGAGCGAGTAGGGTCTAACTTAGAATTTGTCTTGGCAAATCATTTGTAAAGATAGATACTGGTCTTTGAATTTAGTGCATCCCTGGAGAGATCCCTGTCTTAGCCAGGAAAATTGGCAACAAGCTTTACCTGAGTTGTAATACCTGGCTCCAGTTCCAGATAATTCCCTCACAACCTCAATCCAGCTCTCCCCCTTGTCCTTTTCCTTGAAGCCCTCTTCAGTCTCTACCCTTTCTCCTCTCTCAACATTTCTAAATTCTAAAACTTCACCTGCCATGGACCAACTTGATATTGACAAAGCTCTTCACTTATATGCATGAAAGCTGATAGATTATTGAGATTTACTACATGCTTTGAATTCACTGCTTTTCCTATCCAGCAATTTAGCTGTAGCCCTGGATAAAGGTGATTTGTGTGATCCATCTTGCTTTATGTCTCACTTGACATTCTGCCTTTTTCATGACAGGTTGCTGAATGCTATAAAGCCAGGACTTGTTAAAAAGATCAATAGATTGCCTACCCCCATTGCAGGACTGGTGAGTATGTGGAATTGAGATTTATTTTCCTATATTCCTTTGCTCTAACCTAGGGGTCATGACAGTACCATTTATTACAGTTCTCTCCCACAATATATATTCCACTTGAATGAGAACGCATTGAATCCATTAAACGAAGAGGTCACTTAAAATGAAAGATTGCAGTCATGCCTAAATGGCATGTTAATCTTTGTTGGTGTTTTTTCCATGAGTGATAAGGACCTTCATTCTCAAAGAGCTAAATTTGTTTTGGGGTGAGAGGCTGATAATTAGGTTGACCCTTGGGGGAGGAATGTGATTTTAATTACATTTTCTCATTTCAGTTCATCACTGCGTTCCCCTAGAATGGAGGGTAGAGGAGGTAGAGAGAAAGAGAATTTTAAGAGAAAACAATAATGTCGTAATAAATTGCTGTTTTCAACATTATAATCTACTTGGGTTTAAATACCTCAATTGTAGACCAACTATTCTGAAGACATCCTGGGACACTAAGGTGGTCTGACATCATCTGGAAAAACTGTTTAAACAGAATCCTTGCCCTTCTGAACTTATCCACATAAAATCTAAAACTTACATGTTCATATGTGGTTAGAAGCAGAATATTTTTTTCTTGCAGTGATATGTCTTATAATTCTTGGCAACTAATTTTAATTGCTTCATCGATGTTGCCTTTGTGTAGAAAAAGGAAAGAAGTAAAAGATCAGGAAGACAATCAAGTCTTAGTTTCGGAAGGAATTGGCATATGTGTGTGTGCGCGTGCACACACACGCACACAGAGAGAGAGAGCTGAGGAAGTATATAGCTTGGTAATGACTCACTGATTGTTTCCATTGTGATCGCCTTCTGCGCATGTGGTTTTGCAGAAAGCAATGAGAAGAATGTCAAGAATTTAAGCAGGATCCTACATAGACCTTACTGATTGTTGTTAAAAAGCTTCTTAGCCATATCACGATGACTAATTGAAATTAGATGTGACAAAAAACCAATTGTGTTTGAGAACTGTGAGGGGTCCTTGGAGGAAGGTACATGGTTTCAGCAAATTGAATGAAATAGATGTTTTCTTGAAGAACTGCCATTTCTGCAGATACATTTTATTCCCCATATTGATTGGTAGTGAACTGGTGATTAGTCGTTAAAAATCCTTCTAATTTTGTTCTTCAGAATCATGTAACCAAGTAAGTTAATATTGAGATAGATACATATATTTGGAAGGAATATATTTGAATAGTTCCATAAAATAAATAATATATGAGTATTATATATTAATGTATACATATATCAATTATTTTAAAACATTTAGTAAATTCACCTCTTCTAAATGTTAAAGCCAAGGTCTTAATGATCCTGATGAATATCTGTCCCTAAGCCTATGGCAACTTTGGACCTTGGAGCTCTGGGGTTTAATGTTATAGAAGCAAAATTTGCAGCATAAAACTAAGGAAGGCCCCAGGAAGATCCAGATGAGGAGAAACAAGTCGCTCCCAGTTCAGTAGCTAAAGAGAAAAGGGTTTCGAAACCTCAATTTAAAATGGAAATCATAAATAATTTTAGTAAAATTAACTCTTAGTGGCACATGCATTTGTCTTTATATTACTTCCTGTCACAGATCGAATGTTGTTTCTCACATATTGCCTCTGTCTTGGAGCATTCAGGCAACTTGATACAAGAAGGCAAGGTGACCTCATCTTTCCTTCTATTTATGTTCTTGACTAGTATTCCTCTACTTTCTTTTTCCATTTGGATTTCCTTTTCACACTTTGTCCTTGCTATTGGGTTTTTTTTTTTTTTGCCTTTTTCAGTGAACACCGTCCCCTAGCCTTACCTTTCGCACGCCTGTATCAAGTTCAGTATTTTATTCTAATTTATTACATCTTAGGTCCAAAAAAAAAATACTTTCCTTTTTTTTTTTTTAATTATACTTTAAGTCTAGGGTACATGTGCATAACGTGCGGTTTGTTACATATGTATACTTGTGGGCCTGTTGGTGTTGCTGCACCCATCAACTCGTCAGCACCGCATCAATTCATCATTATATCCATGTATAATCTCCCAAGCAATTCCCTCCCCCCAGCTTCCCCCCTCCCCATGGCTAGCCCCGAGTGTGTGAAATGTTCCCTTCTCGAGTCCAAGTGATCTCACTGTTCAGTTTCACCTACCGAGTGAGAACATGCTGGTGTTTGGTTTTCTGTTCTTTGTGATAATTTTGCTAAGAATGATGGTTTCCAGCTGCATCCAATGTCCCTACAAAGGACGCAAACTCATCCTTTTTTTATGGCTGCATAGTATCCATGGTGTATATGTGACACATTATTCTTAATCCCAGTCTGTCACAGATGGCCCATTCTGGTTGAGTTCCAAGTCCTTTGCTATTTGCATAGGCCGCAATAAACATACGTGTACATTGTCTTTGTAGTAGAACATAATTTATAAATCCTTTTGGTATATACCCAGTAGTGGGATGGCTGGGTCATATGGTACATCTAGTTCTAGACTCCCTTGAGGACATTGCCATACTGTTTTCATAATGGTTGAACTAGTTTACAATCCCCACCACAGTGTAAAAGTGTTCCTATTTCTCCACAATCCTCTCCAACAACTGTTGTTTCTGACTTATTAATGATGCCATTCTAACTGGTGTGAGATCTGGTATCTCATTGTGGTTTTGATTTGCCATTTCTCGCGTGATGGCGAGTGATGATGAGCTTTTTTCATGTGTCTGTTGGCTGTATGAATGTCTTTTTTGAGAAATGTCCTGTTCATATCCTTTGCCCACTTTTGATGGGTTGTTTTTTTCTTGTATATTGTTTGAGTTCTTTGTAGATTCTGGATATTAGACCCTTTGTCAGATGAGTAGGTCCTTGCAAACAATTTTTCTCCATTCGCTGTAGGTTGCCTGTTGTCCACGTCTGATGGTAGTTTCTTGCTGTGCAGAAAGCTCTTTAGTTTAATTAGATCCATTTGTCAATTTGCTTTTGCTGCCGTGTTTTGGTGTCTTAAGACATGAAGGCGCGTTCTGCCCAGACCTATGTCCTGAATGCGTACTACTAGATTTATCTTCTAGGTTTTATGGTATTACGGTCTAACATTTAAGTCTCAACCATCTTGAATTAATCTTTGTATAAGGGGGGTAAAGGAAAGGATCCAGTTCAGCTTTCCTACTTCTCCTGGGCGGACCACAATTGGGCCCAGCACCGGGGCCATTTATTAAATACAAGGGAATCGCGGTGGTCCCATTTCTTGTTTCTCTCAGGTTGTCAAGGAGGCGGAGAGTGGACTGGAGAGCCCGCGCCTCGCGGGGTATGTATTTCTGAGGACTCTGTTGCTGTGCCATTGGTCTATAATCTCTGTCTCCTTACGGTACCCAGTACCGATGTGATAATTTGGTTATCATATATAAGCCTTGAGGTATAAAGTTTGAAGTCAGGTAAGCGAATCGACGCCTAACAGACTTTGTACCTTTTTGACTGAGGATTGTCATTGGCAATGCGCGGGGGCGGCTCTCTCTTCCCTTGCGTTTGGCGGCGATATGACTATGAGGAAGGGCGGTTTCTCTTTCTTCGACACTCGCGCACGCTCTGCACCTCCGGATGGCATGGGGTGTGTATTTTTTTATATGAATAAGCGGTTGGAGTCGGCCATTTTCACGATATTGATCTCTCCGCCCTATCCATGAGCATGGTATGTTTCTTTCCATTTGTTGTGTCCTCTTTTAATTTCACTGAGCAGTGGTTTGTACTTTCTTAAGTCACCTACTACCCATTCACTAGTGACTTCTGAATCTACAAATCTGGTCAAACTCTTTTCCTTTGCTCCATTTGCCTTCAGATCAACATTTCCACAAAAAGCAGAGCACTAGTTGTGGCCCTGGTGGGAAACAGATTGCCAACCCACAACCCCCTGTTATGTTCATGTACTTCCAGGGTTCTCACGTCATGCCTGTGCCTCCCTTTCTATGCTCATGTTCTTGTCTGTGTCCATGACTTCAGCTCTCCATGATATGGACCGAAAGCAGCATTTCTCATCAAGTACTCTCTCCTGAACTCCAGACCTGGTATTCTGTCTACTGGACAGTTCCATCTGGATTTCCTACAAGCACCTCAAACTTAACATATATTCAAATGAGACTTGAATGACCAGTCCCGTGCACCTATTTCCCAATGTCAGTGAAGGCATCATAGACATGCAGTCGCACCAGTTCAGCTATCAAATAATTTTCCCATCTGTCTACTTGTCTGCATTTCCTTGGCCACTGCCCCAGAGCAGGCCATCCTCATCTCTTGCCTGGACTATAATAGTTGACTCACAGTTCCACACTCTTCACTCCCATGAATGACGCCTTTTCTTGTGGTGTGTGTTATTCATTGAATGTTTTCCCCTGCTCTTTTGACAAAATTATATTTGTCTATCAAGATCTAACACAGACTAACACATCTTTTAAGTTAAAAAATAAAAAATTAAATAAAACTACAGATCTAACACAAAACAGCCTCCTTTGTAAAACCTTTAGTATTTATAGTCCATTATGGTCTTTTATTATAGAATACAGAGAGTATCCCCTGGTATAGGAGAAAATGAGTTAATACTTGAGAGACAAAAAAGTCAGCTCTGTTTTGAAATATATTTTGGAAAGTAAGATTTTGAATAACTATGGTTAACAGTTTGAAATTAAAGGCCTGTAAATGGTTTCATATTCATGTTAAGACACTATGTCTTTAAGTAGTTGGCCATGATCAAACTTACTGATATCTATAATGGGTCCGAATGATGTTAGATGTCCTGGCGATGCACTAAGAAATCACAACAGTTCTCAGGAAACAATCTGACAAATCTACATTCAGGGACATACTGCAAAACAGCTGGCCTGTCCTCTTCACCACTGTCAGCATCATTAAAAATACTGCCCCATTCCCAAAAGGCTGAACAACTGTTGTAGATTAAAGATGACTAAAGAAATATGACAGCCTCATGCAGTGCATGATCCTTAATTGGGAAAAAGCAACTATAATAGACATTACTGAGACAATTGGGGAAATTTAAGTATAAATTGAGTATTAGATAATAGTATTCTCTCAGTGTTATATTTCCTGTATGTGATAGTTGTCTCTGTGTATATAGGAGAATACTCTTGATCTTAGACAGCAAATATATATGCTGGAGTATTCTGAGATGAAATGTCTTGATGTATACAACCAATCCTGAATATGTTTAGCAAAAAAATTCTGGGTACATAATATATAATTTCATATACACATAGAGATAAGAGGGAAGGAAGGAAAGAAAGGAAGGAAGGGAGGGAGGAAGGAAGGGAAGAAGGGTGGAAATATGGCAAAATACTGTCTCTAGATAAAGGGTGTACGGGGTCATGGTACTATTCTTGCAACCTTTTGGTACGTTTGAAGTCTTTCAATATAAAAAGTTGAGGATTAAAATACATTAAATCTGTTATTGTCAGGTGAGACATAGGGAACCTCAAGTAATAGATTTGAAGATGGCAGAGATCATCTTGTTAGTAGAGATGCAGCCTTTGTGTGAGGGCATTTTTCAAACAATATTTTCTTCTTCCTAATATTCAAGACAGTCAGGAAAGGGCAGGTAGAAAAATCCCTGAAATGCTTCTGAATACATCAGATTGGATTTTTAACTTTGTCAGGGGTTGACAGGCCACTGACCATCAAGAAGTCTGTAGTAGCAGGGGCCATAGAGATCTGAGAAATGTGGCCAGAGGGTTTCTATGCCTGGAACCCATGCCCGTGTGTCTTAATGGGCTAGTGTTGAGAAGCCAGTCCATTAAGGTGGCCCAGCTGCTTGACTTGAAGATAAATAGAAAAGTGTGTTTTCACATAGCAATCTCAAATTATAAACATATGTAGATTTACAAAGGCATGAATAGGTGTATTTTAGCCCCTGAGTTAAGCTGTGGTTACAAAGAATTCAGGGGTGAAGGTGTTAAAACAAAGTAGTTGAAAATCATTTCCTGGCAAGAATGCAAAGACACTGGATCTGGGTCTGCATTTCTTCTCTAACGATTGCTGACATATGAAGCCGTGTGGTGACTGCCTGCAGATGCTTGCATTCTCTTTTAGGTGTTAGTGATACTGTTTGCTGCTGCCAAAGAGAAAGTCCTCAAATTTAGGTCTTGGCATACCAAAGTTTTTAAAAACGCTGCACTTCAGTCTGCTAGCTCGTCAGTTTTGTACAATGGAGCCACATCTTGAAACTCAATTTAGTGGTCATTAGAGATCATGCTAAATGTTGTTTCATCCCAGGAGCTTTGGGTTTTGTGCAAAAGCCGTGAATGTATGAAATCTTTGCCTTTGTAAATCTACATATGTTTATTGGAGTTTGGGGATTAAGCTTTTTCTTGCACAGATTTGAATTGTGACAGCCATCGTGTGTGCACATATGCACATGTGAAGTATAATTGGAAATAGATGGTATTTGTGGATTCTGTCCCTGAGTGCTGAACCTTCTTAGAGTTGTCATAAAATACTGTTTGATTTTTCCATGGGTCTATGAGGATAAAAGTGATCTGAGGAAAAGACAATTTTACTTCTTAGATGTATCTTAGAAGGACATCTTAGATGTGTTTGTTTTACAGATGAGGACATGTGGGTCCATAAAGGGAAGTTATTTGCCCCCCGTTAGACAAACAGTAAAAGATGAGATGGATCCCGAGCCCTGGCCACCCCTCTCCTTGCTTATTACATATCCAGTGTTCCCAGTTGAAGATGGGACACATTTTAATGACAGATTATTTCACCTTTTTTGAAAAAGAGAGGAAGGCAAAACTCACTTTTTAAATTCATCTCTTTTTTTTTCTTTCTGTTGGCCAATACCTACAAATTATCTTTCTGAGCTCACATATCACTTTTTAGCCTGATGAATGATGGAAATTTGACACTAGTTGAAGGTCAGAAGGATAAGCAGGAATGTGAGTGGTCAGATGATCTTACCATTCAGTACCCTAACCCACTCAGAAATGCATTTTGGGGCAAAGGATGTACTTTTCTCTAATCAAAGATAAGATTTCATATATGGTTAGAGCTTCCTGCCATGGATAAAAATGTGTTTCCATACGTTCTTTAGACTTTAGGAAGCTTTCCAAAGTTATCTGCTTTATTTTATGAAACTGACATCAGAACAGTTGCCATTTCGTTGAGTGAGATCAGAGTAGGGGAAGTGATGAAAGAGCTGTAGAGATTTCCACATTATGAGAAGAATAAAAATATTGTTTTGGACAAAACTAGACATACAAGACTGTTAACCTGAGTAGTATGAGTGAAAAGCCTTTATGCAGACTTCATCTTTTTAGGAAGATAACAATGCAATAAATTGGGGTCCTCGGTGCTTTGGATGTCTAACTATCAAGAAAGGTTTCCTGCAAATCCTACCTAAGAATTAGCTCTGGTGTGCCTCAACTCATCCTGATCAATGTCTTCTCTTTTAGTTTATATTCTTACAACTTCCTTTAGAAGTTCTAGAACTTTTACCTTCCCTCCAATGGTTTATCTTATAGATAAAGATATATAGATTACCTTAGAAAAAACTGCTTAAAGTTCTGTTCTCCGGGCTCTGTCTCTCCTCCAGTTAAAACTGTTGTTTTTCGGCCAGGCATGGTGACTCATGCCTGTAATCCCAGCACTTTGGGAGGCCAAAGTATGCAGATCACCTGAGGCCAGGAGTTTGAGATTAGCCTGGCCAACATGGTGAAACCTTGTCTCTACTAAAAATACAAAAATTAGCCAGACATGGTGGTGTGCGCCTGTAATCCCAGCTACTCAGGAGGCTGAGGCAGGAGAATTGTTTGAACCCAGGAAGTGAGCCAAGATTGTGCCATTGCACTCCAGCCGGGGTTACAAGAGCGAAACTCTGTCTCAAAAAAAAAAAAAAAAAGTCTTTTTGTCTGGCCAGGAGGAAGGCAAGGCAGGCAAGAGGGAGGTTAGAGGTGAAAGTTACCACAGTGATAACCATCACGTATCACATTCCTACTCCGCCCCAGGTGCAGTGCTAGATCATCCTTCCTAATCTTTACAACACACTTGCGATTGGCCAGGCGTGGTGGCTCACTCCTGTAATCCCAGCACTTTGGGAGGCCGAGACGGGCGGATCACAAGGTCAGGAGATCGAGACCATGGTGAAACCCCATCTCTACTAAAATACAAAAAATTAGCCAGGCGCGGTGGCGGGCGCCTGTAGTCCCAGCTACTCAGGAGGCTGAGGCAGGAGAATGGCGTGAACCCGGGAGGCGGAGCTTGCAGTGAGCCGAGATCATGCCACTGCACTCCAGCCTGGGCGACAGAGCGAGACTCCGTCTCAAAAAAAAAAAAAAAAAACAACAACACACTTGCGATGTCATTATTGCTGTACCTTTACTCTAAAGTTCAAAGAAATGTCACAAGCTTTCCAACTAATAAGAGGCAGACTTGGTACTTGAACCTGGGTTTGTCTAGCTCTGTGTCTGTGCCTTTTCCATTGTGTTACACTCTCTCCATTAGACCTTAGGATATAGAATTGAATCTCAACACTTTCAGAAAATTTGTTTGGAGACATCAACCTCTAAGGAGACCTAAGTTGTTAGAAAACAGACTCTCTCATTTAAAATTTACTAATTCAACCAAATTCAGGAGGTGGCCTTTTGAAAAGGCACTGCTCCATGTAATATTTCTACCATGTCCACTATCAAATCGGGCTTCATGTGGCCACATCTAACAAGTGATCATAGGAAAGCTTTAGAATTCTTTAATGGAATCTTTAAAAAAAAAGTCAGAGTGATTTCATTCATAATATGCAACAGAATTTCCTAAAGTGCTCTCCTCTCTCTCTTTCTCTTCTACACTCATTCTCTGTCTCTTTCACACACACACACACACACACACACACCCCTTATACTTACAAACCCTCCAAAACCTCTCTGTACCCCAGTGACCTCAAATCTTTGAGCCTCACACTGTGCTAGTTCTTGCCTTCCTTGCTTCTTACCCTTTTGTGTGCTATGACTAATGGTTAGCCCTTTCCAGTGTAAATCAATCCAGCTAGACTCGGCTCCTTTTGCCCCTGATTCTGATTCTGGACAACAAAGACTCAGAGACAGGAAGACAGAATTCTCATTCATCGGTAGGGGAGAAGGAAGAGCTTCGAATAAAAACTCTCATGTGTTTTTCCTGCTACCCTGTGTTCTCTGTAGTAGTAGCATGGTACGACCCGGAGTCTCTAGGGGTCATCCTCCCCTTCCTTAGGGGAACAAGTAAAAACTGGTAGCCAAGTGATGTTCTGTGTGAAGGAGGCATATTTCACTGAGGGAAATGAATAGACATTGTGAAGTTTCTCAGCCAAAATGGAATTTAATGACACACTTTCCTTTATCCTCATCCCTGGCACAGTATGAGAAACCTCGGTTGCATTCCCACACCACACACAGAGGGAATGCTCAATTTGCTGCTCTCAAGTTTGATGCCAATGCCAAGCCAACGTAGGAGTGGTGGTTAGCATTTTAGTAGGTTTAGCTGTGAAAGACTACACACTGCAGGGAAAAACAGCAAAACACACAAGGTCTTTGGTGCATTCCACCTGCGTTCAATTGAAAGGTGGAATGTGAACTTGTGGAATCTAAGTTTATTTACCGCCTCCCAGGTTGATAGAGCTTGTATGCTGCTGGTTGAAACAGCCTTCACAGTTAGCTTGTAAAAAAAGTACAGGTCATCTTGTGTCCCTCATCTCATAATTTTATATGGCTCCCTACTGAATGTGGAATAAAATCCCAACACCTCAGAAACGTATTTAAGGCTCTTCCCGAGTGAAGGTAACATTTGAGTAACATTCGAAAGTAACATTTATCTCTCACTTTGTACGTCACGCTTGGAAACCAGGGCAACAGATGATTCGTGACCTAAACCAAAAGTCTTGACCACATCGTGAATACAGTGATAAAAGTGTGTCAGATGGCGAGAGCAATTCTCCAGTGTAGGTTGGACCGGGTGAAGGGGAGTTCTGATGCCCACTGGAGCAGGCTGGCTTTTGGTTGTTACTGATGTGCTTGGATCAGACCAACAAGTTAGTCCCCTTGCACATCTTTTGTGGGTATTTGGGAAGACTTAATGAGAATTTTTTGTCCCTCCACTCATCTTGTAGTTTTCTTATTTGGTGAGAGTTTTAGTTATCAATTGCTGTATAACAAATTACCCCAGAACTTAGTGGCTTAAAACAACAACATTTATTATCTCCTAGTTCTCATGGGTCAGGAATATGAGCAAGGCTTAGCTGGGTCTGTGGTTCAGGGTCCCTCACAAGGCTGCATTCAGGGTGTTGGTCAGTATCATTTCCAGGCCAGAGTGGGGAGCCTAGAACTTCCGCTTCTAAGCTTACTCGTGGATATTGGCAGGATTCAGTTCCTCACAGGCTGTTGGCCAAAGCCATCCTTGGTTACTTGCCATGTGGGTCTTTCTATAGAATAGCTTAAGGCTTGCAGATTGCATCATCGGAGTGAGCAAGCAGGAAAGGCCAGAGAAAGAAAGAGAGAGGGAGGGAGGGAAACAACAAGCGAGATGGAAGTCACAGTCCTTTATAACCTAATCTCTGAAGTGATGTTTTATCAATTCTGCCTTATTCTATTAATTAAAAGCAAGTCACTAAGTCCACCCCACACCCAAGGGCAGGAGGTTCCACAAGGGTCTGAATGCCAGGAGGAAAGGATCTCTGGGAGCTCTTCAGAAGTTTCTTGTCACAATGAATGAAACGGTTGTATCCATCTATTGAGCAGCCAGGGCATGGATCTCTCATTCTCCTGAACATGGGCTACTTGTGCTTATAGGACTTTAAAGATAACACAGTTTTCCTTGGACAACCTTTCTTGCATGACATCCAAGGTCTTTTTTCTAATTTTCTTCTGCACATATACACCAAATAGAGATGATGTGTTCTGTCTCTTGTCTTTCAAGTAAAAATCCACTTCAAGACATAATTGCTGCCTTTTAGGAGACTACTTTCTAGAAGACAAATGTAGAAGAGAGGTCAAATGTAAGGTAGACTGTGAAATGTTAATGAAGCATAATATGCAAGAAATACCAATGAAGAAATTTTGATTTGTGATTAAGAACTTTGGAAGAGGTGGGATTTGAACAGGGCATCTACAAATAGTGAAGATCATGGAGTTAGAGGAAGAAAAACTAGCTTCAGGGCATGGAATGAGAAAGGCTCTGAGTCAGAAGAACCTGGGTCTTATCTGGAAGTGGCTATCATTTGCATTATTTGCACTGGGTCTAGTGGCTGCAGCTGGACACAGAATCCCTAAGAAAAATCCATGCTTGGAAACTGGACCAGGAATAGTAAGCTGAGACCAGAAATGCCATCTGGAGGTGTTTGGACTCATTTTGTGTGCAGTAAGAGCCACTGAAAACAAGGGAATCTTGTGTTCCAGATAACTGAGGTGGCCGTGTAGAAAGCTGATTATGGTAAGATACCAGCAATAAAAGTCAAGTAGGAGATAAGTAGTCCAAATGAGAGAGGATGAACACTTAAACCTTAGTAGAAGCAGTGGGATTAGAGATGAGGAGACAGGATTTGCTTTTCACTAAATGTAATATGCCATCAATGATGAGACACACCATTTTAAAAAATTATAGCTCATTTTAAAAAGCTGCTAATTCAATGATGACACAATGCTAAGCCACTGGCAATGAAAAGTGCATCTTTATTTCAGAGGTTAAAAAAAGTGTACATCTTAGAACTGATGAAATACAACAGATAATCTTAGGAAGATGACATTTGCATTTTGGACTTGAGCAATGTGGAGGATTCTGATGCCATTAATAGGAATCATGGGAACATGGGAATGAGAAATGGGCTCCAAAAGAAAAGATGCATTCTCTTTTGGACATATTGAGTTGGCTATCTCTAAAAGATATTCATGTGCAGATGTCTGGCAGACTGTTAGAAATGCTGGTTTGGAACTCAGGGAAAAGTTACAAAAAAAATTGGACTAGGTTAATGAATGGATTATTTTGGAGTTAAATCCTTATGCTTAAGTATAAATGAAGACTTTTTTTTTTTTTTCTATAACCACAAGCTATGAAGTTCCCCTGCCCCTTCAAATTATAGTATTGTCTTTGGAGTGTTTGATCCACATTGGCAGGGATCGGGAGAAGGGAGTGAAAAAAAGGAGTTTGAGACTACAGGAAAAGTTATTAGCAATTGCACTTAGAATTGAAAATCATGACAGAAAGACCAGTGCAGTGGCTCTTGCCTATAATCCCAGAATTTTGGGAGGCTAAGGTAGGTGACTGCTTAAGCCCAGGGGTTCAAGACCAGCCTGGCAACATGGCGAAATCTTGTCTTCCCTAAAAATACAAAAAATTAGCCAAGCATAGTTATGCATTCCTGTAGTTCCAGCTACTTAGAAGGCTGAGGTAGGAGAATCACCTGGGCCTGGGAAGTCAAGGCTGCAGCGAGCCATAAATGTGCCACTGGACTCCAGCCTGGGTGATGGGAGTGAGACCCTGTCACAAAAAATAAAAAAGAAAGATTTTCATATAATTGACAATTCATTGAGATATCATATCCACCCAATCTCGTACCCTGCAGCCTCTCTTATCCTAACCCTGATATTTCATTCTTAGTACTAGATGAGTGTATTAGTTTGCTCTGATGGCCATAACAAAGTACCACAGATTGGGCGGCTTAAATAATAGAAATGTATTTTGTCAATTCTGGAGGTTAGAAGTCTGAGATCAAGGTGTGAGCAGAGTGGGTTTGTTCTAAGGCCTGTCTCCTTGGCTCGCAGATGGTTGCCTTCTCCCTGCATTTCCACATGGTCTTTCCGCTGTCTGTATCTGTGTCCATATTTTGCCTTTTTATAAGGACACTATCATATTGGATTAGGGCCCCCTCAGATGACCTCGTATAACTTAATTACCTCCTTATAGTCACTACAGTCACATTCTGAGTTAGAAAGGGTTAGGAGTTCAAGATATGAATTGGGGGAGGGAGGAGGAGACAATTTAGCCCATAACAGTGGGTTAGCCAGCTAAGTCCTTAAATTCTTATTCACATGTGTTTTGAATGCTTAGACTTGCTAGCTGAAGTCTAATATCCTCTTTCTGCACCACAAACTATTTTTCCAAATTTGTTTCCATAATTATTCTGTGTCTCTGCCGAGGTGGAAGGTTATATATAGCAGTGCTGTAAAGCGTTTTCCCCCCTTCATTTTTTTTTCCCTTTCCTGTTCCCGAAAAAAAAAAATGCCATTCTTTGAAGAAAGAAACCACTTGTTCTCCCTTATCTTTCATTGAGCAGCGTTTAGCAGAATTTGTGACATTACATCAGTTCCTCACTTTTTTCCCTTAGGAATAGAACTTCAATTACAAACTGTGAGCAAAAAATATATAATAGCAGGAAACACACATTTCAGCCGAAGTCTGACTTCTTTTTTTCCAGTTATAACTTACCTAGAGGATAACTTTCTGTGGAACTAATTCTTAGCATGTATTCCAAACCCAAGTTTATAGGAATTTTATTGTTTGACAACAGGAAAAAAATACCACCAAATACATGAAAGTATCATTTGAAAGAGGAGACCATGCTAGGCTGAAACAGCACTTCTCTTAAAACGTGCCTTCCTCTGGATTGTTTTTATAGGAAGTTTGCCTTGGCAAGCGTTTCAAAAGAACTCACTAGACACCTCTCTTGTAATTAGCTGGCTTTCTGCTAGAATCTTAGGTCTAACTTCATCTCAAATGGGTGCAAAAATTAATTCCTCTCTGTCACTCTGTCCACAGTATAAAATACTAGATTCCTGAGTAGTTTGATATCTAATTTTTCCTTTCTATAATTTAACTATATTCAGTTTAAGGTTTTGATTGAACTTAACATTAAAAAATGGGATGATCGATATAATGTTATAGGAGTGGTCCTTTCCCACTTTTCCCTCAGGGTTAAAAGAATGGTACTTTTCCTCACAAAATCTATATCTCCAGCCATGGAAAGAATATCAGACAAACCTAAATTGAAGGATATTCTATAAAATACCCGACCAGTATTCTTCAAAACTGTCAAGGCCATCAAAAGCAAGGCACGTCTGAGAAACAAGGAAAGTCCAGAAAAAGTTAAGGAGACATAATGATTCAATATCATATGGCATTCTAGATGGGATCTTAAAACAGAAAACGCATATTAGGGAAAAACTAATGAAATCCAAATAAAGCATAGATTTAGTTAATAGTAGCGTACCAGTGTTTATCCATTAACTGTGATAAATGTACCATAGGAATGTAAGATGTAAGACATGACTTATACGGAAACTCTGCATGTTATCTTTGTGGCTTTCTATAAATCTAAAACTATTCTAAAATAAAAAGTTAAAATAGGATGAATGACAATAAAGATAAAAGAGCATAATGCAAGGAAACTATGAAATAGGCAAGGAAATACAGAAGTTATTAATAAATATTAAACGTCAGCCTACCACTTGATGTATTCGTATCAATAAATGGCAGGATACCAGTGAGTCCATTGGCATATTAATCCAATAAACTTTTATAAATGATGAATTGGTTGTAAACATTGTGTTTTATAGCATTTGAAAATTCCAAACGGTAACTCCGCACACGATGCTTCTGCTCACATATTTCAGCATCCTGTTTTTAGAATCTGCAGAAAGAAATATTTCATGTCCTTTAGGGAGGTTTAATAAAAAGCAACAGGTGGAAAATGGATTTTGCAGTAGCATGAACAGCCATAACCATAAATACTAGTACCTCGGAATTATACCAGCAGAGGACTGTAAACACATTAATCTCCCAGCAGTGCAGAAATTCCATTCTCAGATGTCATCTCAATTTCAGGCACAAAGATTGAATGCCTCCATTTAAATTCAAAATACTGAATGGATATGATGATCCTTTATTTTCATGGGGATTCATGGAGTGAGTTTGCCAGTTTCCTCATCTATAAGATGGGGTTGATAAATCTCATGTCAGTATTGTGGGATTAAATGAGATAATATATATAAGATACCTAATATGATGGATGGTACACAGGATGTTTTCAATAAATGGTAATTTACTACTTATTATGCTCATGAACATTAGCAGGGCCTTAGAATCTCAGAACTAGAAGCCACTTAGAGATTTACTTTTTGAAACACTATTATTTTACAAACAAGGAAACTGAGACCAGAAAGCAGTGACTTGCCTGGAGTCAGGCAGCAACTTTGTTTCAGAGTTGGGACTTGAGTCTTTGTTCCTCAGGTCCCACTTGGGTGCTTTTTCCAGATCCAGATTTCCTGACAGTACTGCAAACCTACTCTGTGCCAGTGGCTGACACAAAGCTCTCTGTAGAATTCCAATCTTGGCATCTGTACCTCTGAAGATGCCATTCCCCTTCCTCAGAGGGAACGGGCTTCTCCGCCTCCCTCTCCAATAGGTGTGGCAATCAGCTCTCTTCCAGTTCCCTTTCACTGCATCAGCATTTCAGCCACTGCAGCCTGCTTGTGGACAGAGCAGGGTTGGCAGTGGTGACGACTGTTTTGGGAAAGGAAATGTAAGGGTATTTCAGCTGCTGTGCTGGGGCTGACTAGGAGCACACAGGAGACATGCCCCTCCCATCTCCCAGAGTGGGTCGGCTGGAGTTCATTGTGGAGTGTGAGGACAAGTGGGGGTAAGTAAAATACATTGTATAAAAAATAGATGCTTAGGGATATCCATGATGGAAAGAAGGAAGCTATTTAGACTTTAAAACTTGGTTTAAAAAAAAGTTGCTTTTTATTCACTTATTAGTATGGCGAAAATAATATGAAAATTACTTTCCTGTGGATTCATCTTGTCCTTTGATAACTGTTAGCACCTATTGCTTTTAATTAAGCTTTTTCCCCTTTAAATTCCCTAAGGAAAGCATTGTTTTTTATTTTCCGGTAAGTGGTAGAAGACACATAACTCTATTAGTTTAGTCAAAATAAAAGGGATTTTTGAGAATTTTGAGAATGAAAAGCAACTTGGCTGCATTTTTAAGATGTGGTCCAGCAGCACTTGGTGTCGTGGGGGAGATGTGGCTGCATTCATGGGGGGGCTGCTTCACCTGAGCCCCGGCCACATTCTGCTCCTGACTCTACGGCCCCTTTGCTTTTAAAACTTCCATTTCTTAAAATGAGGATGGAAAGAAGTGAGGAGGACACTGGGGAGGCAGGGAGGAGTCTGGAGGGAAGGGCTGCGCCTCCAGCCTTGCCCACTTAGTCCTTGTCCTTCAAAGTCACTATTTACTGCAGGCCAGGAAAGGAATGGGGGTTATTTCTGGACAATTGTGTCATAAAATCCCGTCAGACCTGTCTGAATGCTAAACGCTCCATGGCACTGGTTATCCAAGGGAAGAAAATTTTCCTTAGCCAAATTTATGAAGCTGGGTTGAAAACCAGGTTGAAACAGAACCTGGCGAATCCCCATGGCAAAATGATTCATCTTGTGGAGTTGGAAAATCTATTTTTATCACCTTTATTCAGCCAGCTCCTGATTTTGATTCTCTCACTGAGCTACGGCCATTTCCTTCATGGTGCTGAATAGACCAAATGTCTCAGGAGTCTGAAACTTCTCTCCCCCAACTCCCAGTGTGGCTGATTCAGCAGCCCCGGGAGAAAGGGTTTGTGCTGTACTGCATGGGGTGGGTTCTGCACAAGGTGAAGGTCAAATAAAACCGAGAGGCTGCAAGTGTCAGCAGCTGGCCTTTGACTCAGGAATCCTGCCTGAGGGTATGTGCCACTCTGCTCTCCTGCTCTCTCTGTAAGGTGACTAGAAGGTGACTGGGCAGCTGTAACTCCTCCAAGTTTGAAGACCTACCCAAGGGAAGAAGGGGCAAGAATAAGCCACTCTCCTTATAGCTGCCTTTGCATCTCCTCAATCTAATCGTCGGACAGAGAGGGACTTCCTGACATCATTGTATTCATTTTTCCATTTCCATTTAGTTCTATAACTATGCATTCCAGGCTGCTACGTAGTCCCAGTTGGTTCTTGCTGGAGTCCCAGCTAATGCTGAGAGGAGTGGCGATTGCTTTCTATAATAAGAAAGTTTAAAGGATAAAGATATGGAAGAAGAACTCACTCTTGAGTTTCCTTTTTCTTTTCTTTACTTTTTTTTTTTTTTGAGGCGGAGTCTCGCTCTGTCGCCCGGACTGGAGTGCAGTGGCCGGATCTCAGCTCACTGCAAGCTCCGCCTCCCGGGTTTACGCCATTCTCCTGCCTCAGCCTCCCAAGTAGCTGGAACTACAGGCGCCCACCACCTCGCCCGGCTAGTTTTGTATTTTAGTAGAGACGGGGTTTCACTGTGTTAGCCAGGATGGTCTCCATCTCCTGACCTCGTGATCCGCCCGTCTCGGCCTCCCAAAGTGCTGGGATTACAGGCTTGAGCCACCGCGCCCGGCCTTGAGTTTCCTTTTCTAATGGATTCAGCATGCTTACTCTCTGGGAGCTATAACAAATGGTGATTAGGAAAGCAACAGGAATGTCGACTAGACAGGAACAGTGACCATGGCTGTTGGGGGCATTCCCTGCACCTGGTATATAGTAGGCACTCAATAAATATTTGGGAAATGAATGGCCAGGATACTGTTCCTCACAGGCTTCAGTTGGCCTTCTTAACAGCTCTCCTTCAGGACGTAGTATGCAGGGCAGCTGGGAGCTGACATTCTGGAGTGAGATCCGTTGTCCTGTAGAGAGAATAATTTGAGAATAAAAGAATAAAATGGTCCAGACATGGTGGGTCACGCCTGTAATCCTAGCACTTTGGGAGGCTGAGGCGGGTGGATCACCTGAAGTCAGGCGTTTGAGACCAGCCTGACCAATGTGGTGAACCTTATCTCTACTAAAAGTACAAAAGTTAGCTGGGCATGGTGATGGGCACCTGTAATCCCAGCTACTCAGGAGGCTGAGGCAGGAGAATCGCTTGCACCCGGGAGGTGGAGGTTACAGTGAGCCGAGATCGCACCACTGCACTCTAACCTGAAAAGAAAAAAAAAGAAGAAGAATAAAATGGATTTCAGGGGGAAAATGATGAGAAATTATTGCCAAGAGTTATTGAACTCCTGCTCCTTGCCAGGTACTAACCATATTCAGTGTTGAAACAAACTGTCAGTCCTTGCCGTGATGGACGCTGCAGTTGACTCTCGAGGGCTGCTGGGCACTGTGAATTCAATGGCTCAGCGAACACAGCTGCTACGTTCCTTGTTCTCTACCTTTTAAAAAGGAATGTTGAGTAGATCTGGAAGGATGAAGCTTCAAACCTACTCCCAACAGGGAACGAGGGGTGAGGAAGTAGGGAGAGATTTGTGTGTGTATAGAGTGGCAGACGAAGTATAAAGGCAGTGAAAGAAATGTAGACATGGTCATTGGATTGAACCATGAAACTGAAGGGAAATCCAAAGCAGTAATGTATCATCCACCTGTGAAATGTAAAGAAGCACAGGTAAATAGTGAAAGAATGAAAGAACCAAAGCAGTTGTTGTAATGATATAAAATAAGAGCCATAGCTTATTAGACCCTCAGAGTCCCAAAGCCCAACCTTGGGAGTGTAGATTCAGGAAGGCTGGATTCCTTTGGTATCTTCTCTTTTCAGCTCTGGGTACTGCCACAGCAGGTGAGCTTGTGTTTGGTCCCTTTCAGAGCCTGGAGTCTCCCATCTCTTGGAAATACAAGGGTATGTATGAGCTACCAACTCCCATCTGGCTTAGATGGTCTGTGGAACATTCTATTTTAATTTGGTGAGTCCTTTTTTGACTCTAGAGTCTTCAGCAGTACCTGCCCTTCACACCGTTCCCTCATCTTTGCCAGATCTGCTTTTGAGTAGCAGTTTTATCCCTAGATGTCTTATAGCCCAGACCTGGTAAATCACCAATGTGAATTATAGAACGGAATCATTTTTCATCCTGCTTTCATCCCAGTGGTGGATTAATTTTTTGGATCTCTGTTTTCTGTAAGCAGTCATTTCTTCCACAGCAGCCATCTGTGAAGAAACAGAGCTTACGAAATGACTGGGGCATGTTTTACATGGCTGTGCTCTGTTCCTTCTGTTTGATTTCCATGTAAGCTTTGGCAGTGAGTTCCACAAGCATTTCTGTGGGAGGTGCTGGAGAATGACTTTGGTAAACAGCCCCTTGGCTATTGTTGGCCCTTTCCCTGCAAATACCATAAAGGACACAACTTGAAAAGTCGCTGTGGTTTCTGAGCCCCTCCTTGGGCCGACCCCAGGTCTGACATCTGAAAAGCTGAACTCAGCCATGCTTGTTGTGGTAGAGCAGCGATGTGGACTGGGTCTGTGTTTGCCCGTCTTCTTCTGGGCCACTCTGGGCTGGATGGGAGCTCTGACCATAGAACTTACTCCCCTCCCCTCATTACACATCCTGGGATTTTCACACTAGCCCTCAATCTGCTGGAGTCTTTTTAGATAGAATCTCATTTCATCTTCCTCGTTTCCATTTCAGGTTTTCATTCCACTAAGAATGGAATGGCTGGTTCCATTGAGAACCAGCCTTAGGAGTTCTCAATGTATTGATTTTATTTACACTGCTAGTGTTACATTTTGCTTTTAGGAATATGGAGAAGCTTAGGGAATTTTGGACATATGTTTTCTTTCTTTCTTTCTTTTTTTTTCCTAATGGCCAGAGGATTCTGCTCTCAAATTACTCAATCAGGGTAATTAAGGACTAAAAAAATTTAAATGTGTGAATTTAACGGTAAAAGCTTGAAGGAAAAAATACCTTCCTTATAGGAAGAAGAGAAAAATGGATATAAATAAACTTGTTAGAAAGAGAAAACTGATTTACCAGCAACTGAACACCGTTTTGTTTCTTGATTTTTTTGCCATTAAATAGGCTATGCTATTTCCTGAAGTTGACCCATTTTCCTTGCTTCTGCCAACACTCCCTTAAGATAAGCATTTATGAAGTTTATTCCATGATGATATTTCAATTGTTTCCAGAAATCCATCCCATCACAGCAGCTTCCATACTGCCAGGGATCCTGACATCAGTATTTCCTGAAGTTAGAGGATGGTCTTACATGTATGTAAGTGTAGGTATCTATAGTAAGAGAGAACAGCTTGCTGTATAGTGCTCATATGAGTCAATGCCATTAAAGTGAAAATAAGAACTAAAAAAATTATAACATTGTCCTCACATTATTTTTAAAGCATTATCTGTTTTGATGCTGGCAAAACTGATTACCTTATATAATGGCCAAAGGAACTATTCACTTTCAAGAAATAAGCAACTAGCCTGTCTTTGTTTTCATCAGCGTGTTTTTTGGTGACTAATATGTTGATTTGATGAAAGCTAATTGCACAAACTTGCGATATGTGGGGAAGAAAGTAACACATGGAACTATGTCTGACAGATGTGGGTGTTCATTCCATTGGTGGATCTGGCACTTTCTTCCTCAATAAAGAGTATTTGTTCCTAAAATAACTGGTGTCCTTCAAGGCACAGAATGTCTAACTCAGCTGAAGGTATTAAATTTATATTATAAATGTACATATATATTTTATGAATTTTAATAGAAATATGTTAATTTACATTTATAAGTTTAAACATAAAAACATAAAATACATGAAATATGTTTGAGTGTATTGTTAGGGACATCTTTGGGCTCCTGTGGATATACCGTTTTTTCCCTAACGTAACTTACATTTAAGAAAATTGTATTTTTTCATGAAATTTACTCAAGTAAGACTGTAGACTGAGTTTAATATATATGACAACTTAACTTTCAGCCCATATTGCACCAAGTTAAGGCTTTCTTCTTTGTCTTTGAGCATAGGAATAAAAGCTGGCATACTATCCGATAGACTGAAATGTGTCCTCACGGTCATTTTGACTACCTTATGAGCATGATTAATTGACAACATGTTGTTACTATCTTAATTCTTTGGTCTGAGTCTCAGCTCCTGTGTCAGACCTCTGAGTCCCAAATGTAGCACCACAGTCGGGTCTTCACATCTTGGCCAGGTTTCTGTTAAAAAAACAAAGGTGCCTCTGTGTTATACTTTTATGGAGCACATGTGGTGTGTATTTATTTTGTGATAGGTTTTTATCACTTGGTAGAAAGATGTTACTGTATCTTAAGTGAATGATCGTTTTCACCCCATTGCTCCACAGACCCTAGTTCTTTCTTTCCATGGGCGATGGATTTTTAGGAGAATGTTCACAAACCTGCTATGAAAATCTTTCTTCTCCAGATGTTTACTTCTATATTTTTATCTGAAATTCAACCTTTTCACCTATGGACATGCTTCCCTGCAGCAAATAACACGACAAACTCTTTGTCTTTATATTTCAGACTCCCCACCCATTCCCCCCTACCCTGAGCCTTCTCAATTCCAAACCTATGATTATGCTGGGTGCTTTACATGTTATGCTCCAGCTTGTAATGGGCCAACTGAAAGATAAACTGCTATTAAATAAATCTATGACTCTTTTGAGCACAAATAGAGCTGCTGAAAGAGTTTAAAAACATAGTGACTCCTCGAAAGACTGTGAACATTCTTGAACCCTTTGAATCAAAGTGAATTTTCTTCACTCTCTGTGTGTGGGTATACACTGAAACTTATGAGAAAGAACCTCAGTAGCAAGATATTTGAAGCCTTTTGTGTTCTTAACCCTGCAAGGTTTTTCTTGGCAAGACTTGAAGAAAATGTAGCTGTCGTCTATTTTCTGCTCCTGTTGAGGGGAGCAGTTGAGTCTGGGAGGCCTCTGATGTGTTGGGGAGAAGCCTGCAGAGTAGAGAAGAGCCCAGAAGCTCCAGGTGCCCAGTGGTTCCCTAGTTATTCCATTACCTAGTTACCTGGTTTTCTATTACCTAGTCACCTAGTTATTCCATTCCATTCAACCTCCTCTCCAAGCAAGGCTGGGTTGTTCTTCTATTTTGATCTTTTCTCATGTGTCTCTGTTGCTGTGGAGCTGCGACATCAAAGCTTACCCCAGACCACACGTGTCTTCTGTTGCCACCACGTTTCCCTCTGGACACTGGATCAGCCCTACTGCCTTTAGGATGCTTGTGCTCTCCAGGAAGCCTCAATTTATCTGTGCTGGGGCAGCTGCTGAGGACTACACAAGCTTCACTGTCATGGGTTTAGCCTTCAGGAACTCCCCCACTTGCCTAAGTTACCTCTTGGGTCCTTGATTGAAACTCCAGTTGCCAAGTAATGAAGATACAGAATTTTGCATTGATCTCTCTTCCCTTTGCCATCTTACCTGTTTCCATTCTGAAAAGAACTGCTCTGAACTGGCAAATGCCTACAAGGGACTTCAGTGTCATAGGACAGGCTACTTTGACTCCTTTGTATAACCTCAGAGTCACTGCCAGTACAAGGGTAAAACAGATTGTGTTCATCGTACTGAAATTCAGTGTGATGTGAGCTGTTGGAATGCTAAGAAAAACTTAGAGATATTTTTAGCAAAATGAAATATTTTGATGCCTATCGCTCACCTGAAAATTTTCCCAGATTGGCTATTTCTAGATTTTAGCAACTTCACAAAGGGGTATTGTATTTGAGTCGGAAGAGAAAATATTTTTATTTCCTGTCCTTGACGTTTAGTGGAATTGATAAAAAGCATCAAGGATCTTTGAGTTCTGGATCTCCTGCAAAAAAACACATTATGTAAGAAAGGACTTGAGTGGTTTTTTTCCTGTTTGTCAGTATGAGGGGAGAGTTACTGTGGAAAGTGAAGGGCAGTGATCAGCAGGAATGGAAAACAAAGAGCTTTGCTAGAAAATCACAGCAAGGGTGATCAGGCAGTTACTCTGTTATCTGGCTCTAAACTTAATGTTGACATTGACAACTGCTTTTACATCCTCCCCCCAACATAGTTAACAGGCTCCTTACTCATTCCTGAAAAGACACTGTTGCAACTTGAGTTGTAGGGTTGTTGGAACTACCTGATGTTTTATTAAATGGTTATTTAATCAATAAATGATTGAGTGATCATCTCTTATGGCTGATCAGAAAGTATTCATTAAAAAAGTCATAGGTTTAACTTTTTTAAAAGTCAAGTCAACGCAGAGCTTATGTATTTAAGCAGTTGGAAGACAAAATATTAATATGTTCGGTTAAGAATATCCATTTCATTTCATACTTGGCAGTTAATTTTTTTTTTTTTTGGCCATAGTTTACATGGTCCAACTGTTAGGTTGGTTAAATTTGCCGATATAAAATATTAACAATGGGGTGAATGCTTTATGAAAACAAATTGTTTCTGCTTGGTCTACCTGTTTATTCATTCATCAAAATTTCCCAGGCTCTGTCAACTGATTTCTAAGCAGACATTTGATGATATATTGTTATAGGAGTAAACAATATGTTATAGAAATAGAAAACTGCCTTCTATGTAGAGTAGAAAGAAGCCTTCATTGGTCTGTTTTTTTGTTGCTGTTGTTTTTTTTGAGATGGAGTCTCACTCTGTCACCCAGGCTGGAGTGCAGTGGTGTAATCTCAGCTCACTGCAACCTCTACCTCCCTGGTTCAAGCAATTCTCCTGCCTCAGCCTCCCGAGTAGCTGGGAGTACAGGTGTGTGCCACCATGCCCAGCTAATTTTTGTAATTTTAGTAGAGATGGGGTTTCACCATGTTGGCCAGGCTGGTCTCAAATTCCTGAGTTCAAGTAATCTGCCTCCCTTGGCCTCCCTTGGCCTCCCAAAGTGCTGGAATTGTAGGCATGAGCCACCATGCCTAGCCTGTATTTTTTTTTTAAATAAAAATAATCCTTGGATAACTGTTTGTCGTTCTGTTACACTTGTCTATCTATAGAATGAAATCAATGTGTTTTTTTCTTTTCTCAACTTTCTTCTTTTTTATTCTTCTTTAGCCCCATCATCCCATCTCTTTGTTCCTAAGTCTTTCAGATGCTTTAACCACACTATTTTCTTACCTGATTCTCTGTTCCACTTAGCATGCTATTCCAGGCAATGAATGTGTTGCTTCCCCTGTGATAGATTATGGCACTAAAATAGTAATGAGCTTTAGTGCAACAGGAGCAAAAATTACTCTCCTAGGTAAGCCCCATTCTTCCCCTAGCTCATTTCAGTGTTCCATTAGCCACAGAAATGCCAAGGATTCCACATACCTACATATATATATATATATATGGAGAGAGAGAGAGACAAGCAAGAGAGAGAAAAAGAGAGAGAGGTTGAGACCGAGATTGAGACAGAGAGAGCTATTTCCCTGTCAGGTCTTTATTACTGGAAGGGTCAAAGATTTGCAAATGGAGATTTTTCTTTACATCTTCTTCTTCCTATTATCCTTTTTTGTAAACAATGTTTATTTTATTTTTAATTGACAAGTAGTAATTATATATATTTCTGGGGTACAAGGTGATGAGGTGCTCTTATGATGTCTATACAGTGTGGAATGATCAAATCAGGCTAATTAACATGTCTGTCGTCTTATTCTTTGTGGTGACTTATTTCTTTGTGGTGAGAACATTTAAAATCTACTCTTCACATAGTTTTGACATATACATTATTATCAACTGTAGTCGCTATGCTGTCTAATAGATCACTAGAACATATTCCTCCTGTCTAACTGGAATTTCATGTGCTTTGACTAACATGTCACCTTTCTCTACCCACCCCTTACCTCCTCCTCAGCCTCTGGTAACCCCCATTCTACTCTCTACCTCTATGAATTTGGCTTTTTTAGATTCCACATATAAGTGAGATCATGTGGTATCTGTCTTCCTGTGCTTTTTATTCTTTTTTTTTTTTTTGAGACGGAGTCTTGCTCTGTCACCCAGGCTGGAGTGCAGTGGCACGATCTCTGCTTACTGCAAGCTCCGCCTCCTGGGTTCACGTCATTCTCCTGCCTCAGCCTCCCGAGTAGCTGAGACTACAGGCGCCCGCCACCGTGCCTGGCTAATTTTTCGTAATTTTTAATGGAGACGGGGTTTCACCGTGTTAACCAGGATGGTCTCCATCTCCTGACCTCGTCATCTGCCCGCCTTGGCCTCCCAAAGTGCTGGGATTACAGGCGTGAGCTTTTTATTCTTAAAGATATCAACTGCAGAAGCCCAGCTTCATCCCCTGTCTTAGCCACTTCCCAGCCCAAGGTGACATTGGACTAATAATTTAATTTTACTCTAAGTTTCACATGTTTTCATCTGTAAAATGACTAACTATACTACTGACCATAGAAGACCATTGTAAGGATTAAATGAGCTAATATATATAATAAAATATACAAGTATTATGAATATATATGCATACATAATATATAGATATATATACAGATATATATGTATATTATATATCAATGCATAATAGTATACATATATAATATATACATATACATTATACATATATACATAAATATATAAATATATAAAATATAAACATACATATATACACATATTATAAATGAATACAATATAATATACATTATAAATATATATAATGTTTTATGACATATGTGTGTGTGTGTATATATATAAAACAACGAGTACATTTACCTAGTGCATGGTATGTGCTCAGAAAAAGATGACTGTAGTAATGGTGCTGGTACAGGTGTTAATGTCATTCATATTCTTCCCTAAACTTCTATTTTCCTATCTATTAAATGGCATAGTAATAGTACTTAACTCATTAATTTGTGAGGAATAAAGGCATATGGATCAACGTAGCATGTTGCCTGGCACATTATAAGGTCTAAGTGAATGGTGATGGATACTTGTGCAATGATACAGATCATTGTACTTCTTCTATTTGTCTCTACCCTTTGTTTAAGGCTTACACTTTAATCCATAATCTTACCATGAGGTCCTGAAATTACACTAGCCAAATCAATTTGAACCAGTGATTTGCTTTCTTCATTTTTGTTTCTCATTTGTAAAATGAGAGTGTTGAACTAAGTACTCTGAATAGTTTCGTCCTCTAAAGTATTTTCACAACCATTTTATCTCACTCAACTCATTTTAAGAAACACTATTAGTTTAGTAAGGTTTTTGGTGGAGCAGGGGCAAAGAGGCTGTCTTGGAGCCTTACTAAACTAATCTCTTTAGTTGTTCAGTCAGTTTTCTGTTACTCAAAAAGTTGGGCTGTTTTGTTTGATTAATGACACCATCAACTGGCTGTATTCCAAAGTGTAATTGATCAGTCCATAATTCCCCAAGTCATTCTTATTTCCTATGGTTATATTTTTAATTTATAAACCCTCGGCCAGTTTCACCAAAAATGAAATCCTGATGCCTTCCAGATATATGTTCCAAATATCGAGAAGCAGTATTCAATTTTGTCTCTTTGCCAATGGCTGCTCTCACCTTGTTCCAACTCCCAAATCCCCATCTCGTTTTTTCCTTTTTGGAGAATAGTCGTGAAAAACTGGTTTCCATTATAATTCCATCACCCCTAGAGGCAGGAGGACTAAGTATGCAGTGTGGTTTCAGGCCAAGAACATTGGACTGGAGGCGCAAAGAGCTGGGTTGCAGAGCCAGTTCTGCCTCCAGAGCTGAGGGGCTTTGGGCAGGGTACTTTCTGTTGCTTTAGTCCTTAGTTGTCTCGTTTGTTGAGTGAAAGATGAAACGGAATGATTCCTAAGACCTTTCTACCTGTGAACACTCATGGTTTCTCTTCTTTCCCATTTTGTCCCCTACTGTTAATTTTTTTAAAAAGACTCTGGGTCTTACTGTGTTGCCCGGGCTGGTCTCAAACTCCCAAGCTCCAGCGACCATCCTGCCTTGGTCTCCCAGAAGTGCTGGGATTACAGGCATATGAGCCACTGTGCCGGGCCTGTTAATATTAACTACCATTTATTTAGTACCTACAATATGCCAGATATTAATCTAATAATAGTTAACATTTAGTTTGTGCTCACCATGTGCTAAGTACTTTATTTCTATTCTTTACTCCTCACAGTAACCCAACAAAGTAGATGAAACTAGTGTCCTCCTTTTACAGATAAGGAAACTGAGACATTCAGTGAAGTCCAGGCTCATGGGTATGCACTTGGTGAGGGATAGAGCCAGAAACTGAACCCAGGAGGCTGATGCCTTGCCCTTGCCCTTGCCCTTAGTCATTTTATTATATAACATTCTTAACGACTTTATTTTTTTCTTTTTCTCTCTACAGTAGCACTTGGAAGGATATAATAGTACCCTCACTTAAAAAATGAAGAAACCAAGTGCAATGAAGCTAAACTATTTAGCTAAAATTACCCAGCTAGCGTATGACAGAGCTGGGGATCAAACCTAAGCCTGGCTCCTAACCACCATGTTCCAAGACCAGAGTGGATTTCTTACTTCTCTCACATTATCTTGTGGGTTAGTGATAAGTGAAGTACAGTACATTTTAAAAAGAAGGATACTTTTGCTTTCTGTTTGTTAATTTTTTTTAAGCATATAAGATAGAAATTTTGCTAGATTTACTTGAAGAAACAGAAAGAAATCACTTTGTAATCAACACATGATTTATATGTAGATTCTTTTTATTAAGATACTACAGTTTAATCTAGTTTCTGTCGGATTTGTCTTATATTTCAAAGAATGCTGTCTGAAATATTAGGTTGGTGCAAATGTAATTGTGGTTTTTGCCGTTAAAAGTAATGGCAAAATGAAAAGTAATGGCAAAAACCACAATTACTTTTGTACCAACCTAACAATAAAACTTGGCCATGTACACAAATTGTAAGAGATGGCAGGTTTCACCCCCAGTATCCTCAGTGTGGCTGCCATTTCTTATGCCCACTCTCCCTCATGCTGCTATTTAAAAATTGATTGCCCTGTTTACAAGGTGAGACTCAAAATTTGATATAGAATCTAATGGGTTAATTTTATATTGTGTGTATGTATTTTTCCTATTAAGTCAACAGGTATTAATTTAGCACATGTGGCAGGTGATCAATTAATACCTGTTGACTGAATCGATAGGAAAAATAATTTGATACCTTTAGCTCATTTTATTCTCCTAGGTATTTAAAAAATAAGCCTTCTACTTTCAAAATGCTCTGGAGTAAACGGCTCAAGGCCATCTCATTTCACCATCTCTGGGTGCCTCAAGTTGGAATCAATCATATACCACTTGGCCTGAAATTCAGATAAGAGTTGACAGGAAGTGGGCAGGAACTGTTTCCTTGTTTTTTATTGTTTGTGTAAATGTTAAGTGCCATGGCAACAAAAAACTAACAACCAGATGAAGAACAGAAGCATATGGAGAAGTGAAAGACCGCCTTGAAAAGATATATTTGAAAGAAATTATTCATTTGGCTCATCTTGATATGAGTGAATGTATTGCTAACATGATTGATTGTGTTGCTGAGTAGAAATGCAAGCTTACTAAGATTAGAGAATTAATGAATTAATTGGTACCCCTTCTTATTCTACAAAGGACTTGAAACATAAAAATATTAAGTTATACTTGGGGGAAAAAGTAAAAGCTTTGCCTGTGGAAAATATCAGTGTAACCAAAAGATAATATAATTTTTATAATCAGGGCACACACTTTACTCTGAGTTTCCTGGCAGCCACAGCAAAAAGGAAAATATGATTAATTACAAAACTTTTAGCTTCCATCAGACGTCATCAATTTCTCATGAGGAAGAAAGTTATTCTTAACGTCTAGGTTTAAAATAAATTCTTTTCATAGGTATTCATATTGGAGACTAACTCTTTGATTCCAAAAATTCAGAATGTGTTCTGTCTTTCTTCCTCCGTGATAGGAAATTGATCCCATTCAAGATGAGAAGTAAGTTTCTAAAGTCATTGTCAAGCCAGCTGTGTAATTAGGTAAAAATACAGATGGACTGTGAGGGGAAATATGTCTTTCATCCTTCCAGCAATATCTACAGAGTTCATGAGTTTAGTTGAACTTTCATAATTATGGACATTTATAACAGCCTTGCCTTCTATTGCTAAGCTCAGAGATCATTCCAAACAAGTGCATGATTCTTAAATTTTTCTAAAGGAGTTGCTCAGGACAGAATAACACTAGTAAGGCTTGCTTTACTTTATATAGTTATATCATGAAGTTAGCACTTACTTTTATCAAGTTCAAATGGTCAATACTGGGCATCTTCCAGGGGTAGGCTGTATTGCTGGCATTGGGCACTCCAAGGATACAAATATGAGATAAAATTAGAGTGTTTGTATGAAGCCGAGGTCAAGGAACTATACCCTGCAGGCCCAAACCAGCCTGCTCCCTTTTGTTCATGGCCTGTGGGATAAGATTAATTTTAATATCTTTAAATGGTTGGAAAAAAATAAAAGAAGAATATTTCATAATACATGGAAATTAAGTGAATTTCTAATTTCAGTATCTATAAATATAGTTTTATTGGAACACAGCCATGTTCACTCATTTATGTAGTATCCATGGCTACTTCCATACCACAGTGGCAGAGTAGATACAACAGAAAACATATGGACCACAAAGCCTGAAATGTGTACTATTTGGCCCTTTCAGAAAAAGTTTGCCAATTCCTGTTACAGTGGAGAAAGTGCTTTCTATGTGTATTAGTCTGTTCTCGTGCTGCTAATAAAGATATACCCAAGACTGGATCATTGATAAAGGAAAGAGGTTTAATGGACTAACAGTTCCACTAGGCTGGGGAGACCTCACAATCATGGCAGAAGAACAAGGGACATCTTACATGGCAGCAGGCAAGAGAGTGTGTGCAGGGGAACTCCCCTTTGTAAAACCATCAGATCTTGTTATGAGACTTATTCACTATCAGGAGAACAGCATGGGAAAGACCCACCCCCACGATTCAGTTACCTACTACTGGGTTCCTCCCACAATTTATGGGGATTGTGAGAGCTACAATTAAAGATGAGATTTGGGTGGAGACACAGCCAAACCATATCACTATGTGTTCATGAGCTGTGTGATGAGTCTGTGAAAAGAAGAACGGTCTTCTCTTGTAGACAGCCCCTCTATGTGGTGCATCCTTTATATCTCCATATACTGATCTTTAAAACGTGGCATGTGCCACGCTTGCATCAGGATCAATCTGAGAGCAAGAACACTCCAGAAGGCTGGAATCATGAGCTCAGGGCCCAATATAAATGCCATCACCTTACTTTGGAGCCTTTCCCTACTGGTTCTTGTTCTTTTGGAATCAGTGACTTTTCCTGTCTCTTGTTCTCCTAGGCTGCTGCTCACCAATCCATAAAAATTGTAAACATAGATATTTAACAATTTTGTGCCACAAAATATTCAAATTACCCTGCCACTACCTCTTCTAGACACTTGGTCTGTTCTTTATTAATGCTGTCCTTTTCTCGGGAACTTGGATAAAATAGCTTTTTAAAATATTTGCTGAAATCTGTTTGCCTTTCTGCTAGGCTCTGCATTTTATGTCCTTATTACTATTTGATTATAATGATTTTGATAATTTTAAAGCTTTATGTAATCAGAGGTAAGGCAGACTTTAAGAATTATGAGCTGAAAGTTCAGGTTCATGGCTCATAGAAGTAATATATAAAGTTAACTCCTTAGGAATTTTAATTCTTTGAGGTGAACTGTTTAAAAAATAAAAGTGCAAAGTGCTTGTGTGTTTAATTCCTATTGCAATTCCCAAAATCTGAATGGAGATTTATAAAATCATGTAATTATGGGGTTAACGTGACCCTAGGTGCCACTGGTATAATCAGCCTTCCAGGTGCTACAGGAATCTCTTCTCTCCCTTCTGGAGTGATGGCCAGCTAGTCTCTGTGAGATCTCTCGCAGTCGTGGGCAGCTGTCTGACTTCCGGTTTAGTTCTGTTATCACGTGAGTGTCTACCGTGCCAGCCACTGTGCATTCGGGGTTACAATCATGAATGGCATGGTCTCCACCTTTGAGGAACTATCTAGTGGAGGAGGCAGACAATTTCAGTTTAGCATGGTAGGTGATAAGATGGACATTTTCACAAAGTGCTGTGGGAATATAAGGGAGGACCTTAACTGAGTCCACTTGGGAATTTGGAGAAATCTTCCTAAAGAAAGTAACACAGGAGGTGAGTCTTGAAGGATAATTGAGTTCACCAGGCAGAAAGAAAAAGGTGGTATGTATGTTCCCAGCAGATAGAACAGCATGATGGAGGGCATAGAAACATGGAGCAAAGTATGCAAGGCACCACCAGACCAGTGGATGAGGTGGGGTGTGGTGGGGGATGAGGAGGGCAGGGAGATATGGACTAAGTCTTGAGAGTCTGTGTGTGCCTGGTAAAGGACTTGGGATCCATTTTCATGGTGATTAAAAGAAAGTGGTAACTCTGAATGATAGGAATGAAAGAACGGAGGAAGGGAGGCTGATTTCAAAAGGATGTTGGTGTCAATGGATCAGACTTCATGGTGTGCTGGTGGTGACCTCTGATGAAAGATTCTTGAGCCAGTTTCAGTCATCTTCCCTCTTGGATCCAGGAACTGGAGACCAGCTTTGGCATTCTCCATTCATTTTTGGTTTACCTACTATGTATTTCATACCTACTATGTACCAGATCCTGTGCTATTATCTCAATGTGTAGGGACATAAAAACAAAACAGATAATATCCTTGACCTAAATGAATTCTCAAGCTCAGCAATATTAGGCCAGGGCAAGTCAGGTTCAGCACCTGGGCCTGGAGAGGCTGTGGTGTGGTGGCCAGCTTTGTTGGTTTCCAAGCTCAAATTCACTAAAGCCTGTTCTTTTCATGGTTGGCTTCAATCCTTATAAAACTACAATTTTCGGAATCCAAAGTTTTCTTCTTGAGAGCCATTTGAATCAGTTTTTCCATTCCCTTCTTCTAAGGAAAAGGAACTATTTTGCTTCCACTCATATTTAATAGATCTTCCACTATTTCTCTTTTTGTCATTTATCTATTATTGCAATTGAACTAGGCAACAATCACAGAACCTCAGGGCTGTAAAACAAGTGTTCATTGCTCATGCACCTGAGATGGCTGGATTGGTGGCTCTGCTGAGGTTGGCCAAGGTGATGGGTGATGAGGGACTGCTCCACATACCTATCTTACTCTGGTTGGCAATGCCAGGCTTGTGCTCATGCTTCCCAATTCCTTCTGCTGTCACCCATGAGACCTTGTTTCTGGACTACTCATCATTATATCAGTATTTCTTCCTAAAAGGTGCACTCAGACCTGTACAACCTTCCTCAGGCGTGGTCTAACCAGTAAAAACTGCAGGGGAACCATTATTTCCTATCCTCTGGACACACTGCTTCTATTAGTTGTTAATTTAGGCTGAGATGGGATTAGCTTACTTAGCAGATGAATTGCGCAGTTGGCCCTCATCTCACATTAAGCTTGAGAAAAATAAAACTTCTCAGATTTTTGCCGTATATATTGCTGCCAAGTCTCATCCATCCTGTGAAAAAAAATCTTTGTCTTTCATGCCTAGTCCTTGAACCGTGTCAATTGGGTTTTGTAAAGGGTCTTTGAAATATGTCTTGAATTAACTACGTTCATTCATTCCATAAATATTTATCATGTCCCTATTAGGTGCCAGGCACTGTGCAGGGAACAAGACATGAACATAGTCCTTGCTCTTGTAGAATTTGTGCTCTACTTGCAGAAGGGTAGGGTAGATGTCGAAGATTCAATAGTCAGGATTAAAAGGCATTATCTACTCTGTGACATGTTTGTTGCCATGGAGTCTTCTCCATTCTTTTTGAGAACTCCTGTAGTTGATTAAAATTCCAGTCATTGCCATTTGATTGATATTTGGGGTTTTGGTGAGATGTTGACACATCTGCTCCAACAAGGCATGAATAGTTAGCGGATGTGAAAACTGTTCACAAATTGCAAAAAGCAGGTTTCTGTTGAACGTTATGAACTTGATTGACATCACACTCAGGGTGGTGTTGGTTTAGCAAGCGTGTCCTACTGTTTTCATGGAAAATTCAAACATCTTTCCCCGTGCCACTTGATGGGCATAAGTGTGAAGGATTTTAGGCAGAAGAGCATGTGGTGAATACTGAAGCCTATCAAAGCTTTCTGTCAATCACAACTACACGGTGTGCCTATGTTAGAGCTAGTTGACCACCTTCCATTGGTTCTAAGGACACCTGGTTAGCAGTGTACTCAATGTTGCCCTGGCTCTAAAGCTGGGATGTAAGTACTGGGAGGAAGCATCACTCCTTTTTGACTAATCCAGCATTCAAAATGCAAAACAAATCTAGGTGAAGTTCTTTCATTCATTGAACAAATATCAGAAAATCACCAGTTACTGGAAATTGATCAGCAGGCAAAATGCCCTTGAGGAGCTTATATTCTAATGAGAAAACAGATGACAACAGTAAAACTAACAAGAATTTTTTTTCTTATATATTTAGGCAGCAATTTCTATAAACAAGGGTGTAAAGTGCTGAGATGAAAGACTGTAGAGTGTTATTTTATTTTACTTTATTTTATTTTTGAGACAGGTTCTCATTCTGTTGCCCAGGTTGCAGTGCAGTGGTGTGATCACAGCTCACTGCAACCTCGACCTCCCAGGTTTAGTGAATCCTCCTACATCAGTTTTCTGAGTAGCTGGGACCACAGGCATATGCTACAGTGTCTGGTTATTTTTTATTTTCAGTTTTTTTTTTTTTTTTTTTTTTTTTTTTTTTTTTTTTTTTGTACTTTTTGTAGAGACAGGGTTTCACTGTGTTGCCCAGGTTGGTCTTGAACTGGGCTCAAGGGGGTCTGCCTGCCTTGGTTTCCGAAGGTGTTGGGATTACAGGTGTGAGCCACCACACCTTGCCAGTAATTTTAAATAGAGTGGTTGGCAGAGTCCTCATTGAAAGGTAACATGTAGAGTAAAAATCTGGAAAATGATCTGAAAAAAGAAGTTAGCCAAATCCCAGCACTTTGGGAGGCTGAAGCGGGTGGATCACCTGAGGTCAAGAGTTCAAGACCAGCCTGACCAACATGGCGAAACCCCATCTCTACTAAAAGTACAAAAATGGGGGGCGGAGCAAGATGGCCGAATAGGAACAGCTCCAGTCTCCAACTCCCAGCGCGAGCGACACAGAAGACCGGTGATTTCTGCATTTTCAACTGAGGTACTGGGGTCATCTCACTAGGGAGTGCCGGACAATCGGTGCTGGTCAGCTGCTGCAGCCTGACCAGCGAGAGCTGAAGCAGGGCGAGGCATCGCCTCACCTGGAAGCGCAAGGGGGAAGGGAATCCGTTTTCCTAGCCAGG
>NW_016803819.1:2011355-2037997 GCF_001698545.2 Rhinopithecus bieti
GATATAAATGATGAATTGATGGGTGCTGACGAGTTGATGGGTGCAGCACACCAACATGGCATAAGTATACATATGTAACAAACCTGCACGTTATGCACATGTACCCTAGAACTTAAAGTATAATAAAAAAAAAAAAAGAAAAAGAAAAAAAAAAGTACAAAAATTAGCTGGATGTGGTGGCGCATGTCTGTAATCCTAGCCACTTGGGAGGCTGAGGCAGGAGAATTGCTTGAACCTGGGAGGCAGAGGTTGCAGTGAGCTGAGATCATCCCATTGCACTCCAGCCTGGGCAACAAGGGTGAAACTCCATCACAAAAAAAAAAAAGAAAAGAAAATATCATAACATGCAGAGATGACTACCAGTGTCACGGTCCCTGTTTCTACTTTTTTGATCAATAACTCTGCTATTAAATTAGCTACAAGTTTTTGAGTGCCCTGATGTGCCCATGACTGGGCAGTTTACATCTGTTGCTTACACCTTGCCTAGGAAGTATATTACACCTCCCCATCTACAGTGGAGGAAACTGAGACTTAGATGAATTAAGTCAAGCCTCATATCTTAAGCAGCAGCTGAGATGGGATTTGAATCCATCTGACTTTGAACTTCTGGAAGCCTGAGTATTTCCTCCTGTCTTGTGGCTTCTCTCTGTATAGACATAATCTTGGTAAAAACAAACTGGGAAATTACCCTTTGAACCAAGCAATTTGGGGAGTGTTTTTGAAACTAAGAGATTGGGTTTCTAAGAGATAAAATCATATAACTGCTGTTCTTTAAAATTCACCACAGGATCTACTTTTTCCAAGAAATCTCCCCTGAATAAGGGAAAGTATTTGGCATACAGCATCCAACTAGGTTAGTAGAGCTCTTTATATAGCCTATCTGCTATTAAAGCAGCCATTCTACACAGAATTCTGTTCATTTTAACTGTCATTAATGGCTATTCCAGGAATCTATCTCTATTTCTTTGGGATACAAAAACAGTTCTGTATGCACTGATTATCGATTGCTTGACAATCTTGACACATGATGAACACAGACCTTCCTTGTGTTCTAATGTTGCAAATTGTATCATCATGTGGGCTGTTATAAAGTGGTTCTCATTTTTCCATAGCATCAATGCCAGGATGGAGGAGTTGCCTCCATTTATAAGGTCATCATGACCAACAATGGCATAAACGCAAAGATAAGTGTAAAATTACCTTTGAAGCTTCGTAAAAAGGGTTATACAAGGGAGCCTCATGTACTAGTGTGCATAAAACACACTAAAAATATACCTAACTCCACTCTCTCATATATTTAGAGTTTACAAGAATTGAGAGAAGAGATGATTTTTGAAAAGGTATCCAGGGAAGTTTAAACTGATGCTTTTTCTTTCAATAAATAGGTCTAAATCAAGCAAAGATGTTAAAATGTGTGTGTTTTAAAATCTTTATAGCTTCTTTCTTTCTCTCTCTCTCTCTCTCTCTCTCTCTCTCTCTGTGTGTGTGTGTGTGTGTGTGTGTGTAATTAGAATGGTGAGGAGAATTCTTACTAAAGGTGGCCTGGCGAGCAGACCCAGCACAATTTTTATCAGTGAGGTGTTAAAACACCACTAGAAATGTAAGATGCTGAGGGAAACTTGATATGCCAGAAACTTCTCCTGACACTGCATGGAAGGAACCCTTACCTAAGCCACATAGGGTGAGGGTAGTATGGTGGGTTGGAAGTGCCAAGGGCGGTTCTTAACTACCCTCTAGTGAAGGTGGCTCCAATCAGTGCGGGCTTTTATGGGGGCTTTAATTGTGAGGTTAGGATCTGAATAAGAATCCTGGAGAGCTGACCTTGACACCAACACACACTTTTTTTTTTTTTTTCATATCCTCATGCTCAACTCAATCTCCTCTGAAACTTGATGTCCAATAGCTAGATTTTAAGGGTTGCAGATTATCTACCTTATCACAGTGGCCATACGTGTCAGCCTGGTGATGATGGTGTTTCACGTTCCTCAAGGACTCCTCATGGTGCCTGGATGTCAGTTTGTATAAAGCTTTAAATGAAGCTGCTCCGTACACATCAGACAAAGTAGCAGCCACCCATAAACGGTGTGTGCTTTTAGGTCACTTTGACACTTTGGTGACAGCTCTTGGACCATTTCACTCTTCTCTAAAGAGTCATAAAAACTGATACCAACATTGAAAAAAAAAAAAACTTCAAAGTTTGTCTCTTAGAGTTGTAAAGGCAGGAATGAGATGCCTGCCTTAGATCTTATGGGAATTTCACCAAAAAGAGGGGTGGTGTATAAGAGGGTATCATTTAAGCCACTGGCTAAATGAATGGTTTAAAACAAATTAGGCAGTAATGTCTGATTATGCTTCTTTCCAGTTCAGAATCTTTATTGGTTCTGTTCCCCAGCAGGTTACAATCCATATTCCTTTCCACAGTCTGCCCAGCCTCATTTCCTGTCCCTCATTTCTATTTCCTCCACCTCCCAATACCATTACTGTCCTGGCCCTTCCCTCATCAGAGAAGAGGCAAACCTGAAGTTAGCCCTGGAGACCCAGCTGACATCACCTCACTGAAGCCCCGTTAGGCACTTCTGAGTGGGTTCCTACGCCCATGGTCCAGTTTTCTATGATGATGTCAACCATATTGTATTTATGAAAGATGCATTTGTGTATTTCCACCTTGGGACAGTAAATTTTTTGAAATGTAGAGACCATTTTCTATCAACCCCAGCAGCATGTGGCATGATTCTAGCTCATGAATGATTGGGTCGATGCTGTGAAGAGGAGGGTCCCTGTATATAATCTCAAGGCAAGCAGAACTTCTTTCTTTGTTAAAACTGTTGGATTTTGAATCTCAACAGACTTGTCTTCACCATCTGATATTATGATAAATGTTTGACTTACCAATGCAGAAATTTAGCTTTGTGAAACACCTACAGATTTTTTTTTTTGTATTGTCCAAAAGAGCATCGTCTTCGTGGCTGAAAAAAAATCTTTTATCTGGTTTGGCAGATTAGTTTGGCAGGATAGAGCTGGGCTGGGGATTATGACAATATGTGTGGAAGGCAATTTTTGAAGTCCTCTAAGAATTGTAGATTTTAAATGCAATATCCTTGCTGTTTTGCCCCTAAAACGTAATAAAAATAAATCAAAAGTCCAGCTTCAAGTTATTTTACAGGAGCACCTTCAATTTCCTCTTCTGTCTTAGATGGTCCATGTAACCTGTGTCCTATTCTCTTTCCCAAAGTTGTAAAGGAAGAAGGGTGCCTCCTCCCTGTCTTGATCCTACTTCCTTCCAGAATCTTCTGAACCAAACCCCACTATTATAGTCCATCCCTCTCACATTTTCCACCCCTCTTCTTACCATCAGCTCCTACCCTTCCATCTACAAAGCTACTAAGCCCTCTTTTACTCTTAAATCCCCCTTTCCCGAACCTGGCTGCATCCTCCGACTCCCGTTTACTTCATCCTCTTCTTCATGTGCAACTCATTGCAAAAATAGTCTCCATTTACATCATCATCCCTCATCATCTCACATCTTAAGCTTGTACCAGTCTGATTTCCACTTCTTCATGGAATTAAACCTACTCTCAGAGTCACTAACCCCCATCAGCTACCTCCTATGTGATTGATACTATTGGTCAGTCACTACCTGAAATTAGCTTTCTTCGTGACTGTTGCCACACCACAGCTTCTAACTCTCCTACATTTCCTTTATATGCACCCTACCCTTACCCAACGCAGGTATTTCTTCCGGTTCTGTCTTTGATTTTTGTGCACCTCTCTCTATCTTTCTTCTCTTGACAACTCTGCTTGCTCTTTTCTTTTAAACCACTGTCTATATGCTAAGGAACCCCAGGTCCATATGCCAAAAACTCCCAAGTCTCTATTGATAGTCCCGATCTCTTTCCAGGGCTTATTTCCAAGTACTACCTAGACTTCTTTTCCTGTGTTCCTGACAATTTCTCCACTTTATTCTGTTCAAACTGTCCAAAGTGTAATGAATCGCACAACCCGTTCCTCCATCTGCATTTCTCATTTCCCTTAACACCTTATGTCCTTTATTGGCAGCACAATTCTTATAGCCAGCATCCTGGAGGCGTTCTCAGCACTCACCCCTCCATCTCGTTGTTGCAGAGTTCTGCAGATTCTAAGTCCTCACTCTCTCACACACACATCTACCCTTTCCTTTCTATTCCTCCTGGCCTTTGTCAAAGCTCCTGTGTCAAAGCACAGTGGGGGATTCTGTTACTCTCCTGCCCTTTCACTGCAGCAGTGAAAGACTTCAAATTCCTGCACAAGGCTTTTAGGGCCACACAAGTCTGACTGTCATTTCTCTTATATAAGCATAAGGGCACAGTGGAAAGCAGCACTCTATTAATGGTGAAAGTCCAGGCTTCTGAAGTACATAGACATGAATGAAAACCTCGGTCCTCCCCTCCTTCAAATGTGCTTGCTTCTGTGTAAGCTTCATCCTTGTGTACTTGCCTCTCTATTGTCTTTTTTGTGCTTGGGTTAAAAACTATTCTGAAGCCAGGCAAGATGGCTCATGCTTATAATCCCAGCACTTTGGGAGGCTGAGGCAGGAGGATTACTTGAGCCCAGGAATTCGAGACCAGCCTGGGCAACATAGTGAGACCCTGTCTCTGTAAAAAATAAAAATAAATTGGTCGGGCATGGTGGCATGTTCCTGTAGTCCCAGCACTTTGTGAGACCAAGGTAGGTGGATCGCTTGAGCTTAGGAGTTCAAGAATAGCCTGGGCAACATCATGAAACCCTGGATGTACAGAAAATACAAACATCAGCCGGATGTGGTGTGCACCCCCGTAGTCCCATACTCTGGAGTCTGAGGCAGGAGGATCGCTTGAGTCCAGGAGGTCAAGGCTGCAGTGAGCCATGATTACAGCACTGCACTCTAGCTCGGGCAATAGAGTCAGACCCTGTCTCAAAAAGACAAACAAACCAAACAAACCAAAAAAACAACTATTCTGATTGTTTCCCACCTCAGGATGTTTCTGACCCATGAGAAGCCCAAGTGCTGACTTGGATCTGTCGAAGCTGCCAGGCTCTGTCTGACCCTGTGTTGTTTAATCCAACCTAAATGTGAAAGGAAAAGAAACAATACTGTGCTCACACAGATTTAAATGTTTTAAACATTATTCTCCCTTCCTTTCTCTCCAGTTTAGAAATGCTGCACATAAATTTAGTCTTGCTTCCTTGGCTGTATTTTTTCCCCTCCAGAACTGCATGGATTTTCTGTAGGTGTTAGAAAATCTAGATTCCAATTAACTTTACTGCTGATTACTTTGTAAATCTTGGTGAGTCAGGGCTTGTTCATAAATGATGATGAACATTTTAAAGTTCTTTGAGCATGGCGATGCGTGAGCAGAATACAGATGAACTAATTAGAATGTATAGTCGCTACTCTTGTGTGATTGGTTTTGAGAAGGCTGTAAATAAACATGGGGCTTTCAAGTCTTGTTTATGGTTTTCAAGGGGGAAGTTTGTGTGCCTTATCTCATATGAAAAAACAGTTTACAAAATTTCTTTAAATCTCTCTTGATCTTAAGTTCATATTCTTGGGCACTAAAATGTGGACAAGTACCATGGGAAAGAAAAAGAAGTGGATATTCTGCAAAAATTCCACTGATGTTGAAGAACTAAATTCCTACTGGGAATTTGATCAAAAAGAGACTAGGGGAACAGCAGAATGGGAAAAGTAACCAACAATTCTATTCTTCATGCCTCCTAATTACACTGTGAAGAAATAGATGGATGTCACAAGAGCATGCACTTCAGTAAACATTTGCTTGAAAATGGTATTTAAGAATCCTCTGAAATCTCCCCAAAGGCCTCTAAAAAGCCTTCTGTCTGGAGAGAATTCTGATTATAAAACATTTTCTGCACGTCTCACCCTCTTTCATAGGCAGTATCATTATTGCTTGTGGGTTTGGGGCTTTATTTTGCTTGTGTTTCTGTCATGAGCCTCTGAGCAGTGTTCAGAAGTAACCAGGGTGCCCTTTTTCAGGTGTTCCTGGTGCCAGGACCAGACATGGGCATGAAAGAGTCACAGTCCCGTCCTACTTCTTTTGAAAAAGAGGCTCGGCAACCTCCCTCCACTTTGCACATTCAGTTTCCAATTACAACTTTCTGTCATCCCTTTTGCTTCCTTTTAAAAATTTTGTCTCACCATTAGTAGAGTGATGAGGGTGTATAAGAAGTTTTCCCTACTTTCCCCTTTCTAGTGTGGTGAAGACAAGTCAGGCTTTCTGAGTGGTATTTTAACTTTCCCTTGTCTCCTGTAATATGTAAAGAAGTCTGAGAGAATTTCAATTAGCTGAGTTCCTATCCAGAAATAAAAGGAAAAGGAAAAGTGTCAATAAGTATTGGTAGTTGGATAACAATTTTAGTGCAACGCTGAGACAAAAGTAAATTGTTTTGATCTGTCATGGATCCAGTCATTCTATCCTAGAATAAATTAATTTAGACTTTAAAAATTGTGCTGATTAGATAGCAAAATCTGTAGCAAAATTCAAAATTGTTACACCTAGTATCTGGATGGCTGCATAGTCCACTGTGGTAATGATTATTGGTATGGAAATGTCTAAAATAGGAAAGTTCAGGCTGGAATCTGGAAATAAGTGTTGATTCCTGTATCTCCCTTCTGTAGGGCTAAGGATTTGATAGAATTATTAAATAGATATTTGGATATTTACACCAAGGAGAAAATATTGCTCTTTCTGGGTCATGGGGAGGGGTGATTTTGCTTTCCCTTTTATCGGAACTGATAAACATTTGATAGAAAAGAACTTTGGAATGACACAATCAGTGAGAGTATACTGGGCAGAATGTTATGAAAGGATTTGATTCCCCAATTATAGCATTCTTAACTAGATTAAATCGAGCAGCATCAATTTTGAAGATGGGTCTGTTTTCCTCTCCCAGTGGAACACTGCAAAGGATTGTCTTGTAAACTTCAAACACTGTGCTTAAGTTGGGAAGATTCATCTTCTGTTATTAGTAGTTGAAGATTTATAGCATAAACTGTGGCCTATATAGACTTTGGACCAAATCTCTGTGCCATCACCTACCAGCTCTGTGATAGTGTCCACGTCGCAGAAACCATACTCAGTTTCTTTGATCTGTCAAAGTTGGTGGTAATATATTCAAGAGATTATGGATAAAAGAGTATATATATGGGGGGCTGTAGTGTATGCACACACAGTAAATGCTCAGTAAGTGCTACCCATTATCGTCTTTATCCTGATATCCATACTCCAGGTGTGTTATTCTTTTCCAGGGATGTGTCTGGAGCATAGATAACCAGAATCCCATAAACAGCTTGTAAAATGAAGCAAGTATCTCTCAAAATTAAGTAACCAGCCCAGATATTTGCAAATGGATTTTAATATTTTTCCTACACAAAAGGGTAGAATTGAGTCATTTATAGTGATAGATGCTAAAAATTAGAGCAAGTTTCTTTCCTCCATTGTCCTGAATTTGTAGTTTACTGAGAAATTCTGGGAAACCTAATATACCAATGGCTTGAAAAGCAACTGTGCTTTGGAGAATAGCACCTCCCTCTCCCCATCCTGCAAAAAATGAATAAGTATTGTTTGTGAATGCTTTGCCTGACAGTGCCCTCTCATTTTTCCCTACAAATCACCCATCTTTTCCTCTTATCTAGGCATTATCAGATTTTATCACTAAAGTCCTAATATATCTCTATTAGAGATGAAAACAGGAGACTATAACATTTTGCCTACTTCTTCATTCTTGGACCAACAATCAGAAAATTACCATCAGGGATCTCCTGTCAAATTTAAGTCAGGAGTGTTGGACTCCTTAGCAGTCCTCTTCTCTCCATCCTAGAGCAGGAGGATCCATGGAACTGTGTTCCCACTCTCTGTTTTACACCTGAGGAAATTATAGAACAGAAGGTTTAAGTGACTTACCCTAGGTTCATCAGCCAGCAGATAATACAACACCACCTAATATTTACTTAGTGCTCATTTTAGGCTCAAAGCTCTCTTTATGTACTTTGTATGTTATTTCAATTACTGCTCATAACAAGTGTAAGAAGTATAGATAATATGATTATTCCTGTTTTACAGATGAGAAAAGGAGCACAGGAGGTGAGTAAGTTGCCCACGGTGGTAGACTTGGAATTAGAATTCAGGTAGCTAAATCCGGAGACTTCTCTCACTTATTTGCTCTGGGGGCAGAAGAGAATTCACACTGAGGCTATTTCAGGTTTCCCTGGTTCCCATGAAAACATTATTGCTTAAGGTTATTATAATGAAAAATAAAAGACACACTTGCCTGCAATTTGGGAACATTTATTTAGCAAATACTTAGTGAGTACATAGTATGGTTAAGGGTCTGTGCTTGGCTCTGTAGGGGAATACAAAAGTAAGCATGATTATTGCAGCATACGTTGAACCCAATATTTCTATACAGAAAAAAGTAGACATGATCCCTGTTTTGTCTTCAATGAAATTAATGTATCCTATTCCAGAAACTTCCCAGGGACTTCCATAGGGTTAGCATGACTGATGCCAGTTCTCACTATAAGCCATTGAGTCTAGGAAATCCAAATTACCTGAAGGGTAAATTGTCCCTACGATATGGTTTGGCTCTGTATCCCCACCCAAATCTCACCCTGAATTGTAATATCAATTACAATTATAATTCAGTAATTGTAATAGTATTCAATCAATACTGTGTGAAGGGCAGTATCAGGTGGAGATAATTGAATCATGAGGCGGTTTTCCCTGTGTTGTTCTCGTGATGGTGAGTGAGTTGTCATGAGATCTGATGGTTTTATAAGGGGCTTCCGCCCTCGCTCAGCACTCATTCTGTCTCCTGCTGCCCTGTGAGGAGTTGTCTTCTGCCATGATTGTTAAGTTTCCTGAGGCCTCCCCATCCAGCCCTACAGAAGTATGAGTCAATTAAACCTCTTTCCTTTATATGTTACCCAGTTTCAGGCAGTTCTTTATAGCAGCGTGAGAACAGACTGATACACCCTCTTAAAAACAAATAAGAGAATAAACTATGAATAAGCAGTGTCCTCAAATTAGACCTTGGCAGGTTGTGAAAGTGACATGACACTGCTGTCTTGCCAGTGTCTAGAAACTCGTGGGATCTTGGAGTGGTTTTGTTTTCTAGTTGTCACCATTCTGTTATAAGCAAGGATCAGTCATCTAAGCCAAGATTTCTTTGGTTTATGCATAGTGATTTGAGGGCTAACTGTCATGGGTTGGCATCTTAGGAAAGATAGTTAGAAGTTAACGCCCAGAAGGAATTTAGCTATTTCGGTTATATATATATTTCAAACTGGCGTTTGGTGTCTGTTTTCATTGTTCCAGATAGAGTCTTATGATTTTTTAGAATTTCCTTGTCTCGTGGTAAAAATAACCCTTAGCTTTTGTATCTTTCTCTAAGAAGAATTCTAAGATGTTTAACAATGGTCCAGCTACTTCTTACCACAAGAATGCTTGGACTGGTGAACGATTAAATCCCCTAATTCCAGGGGATCTGATGGTTGAGAGAAGGAAAAGTGGGCATTTTTGGCTGTCTCAGCCTTGGGACTGGAGTTGTGATGTATGTGGTTGGAGCTGTGCCACCCTGAGTCTGAACCAGGGTAGGTATCCCATCTCAATTTGTGCCCCACACTCTGACAGTGTCTAAGATGACAATGATAGTAACCAGTACAAGTGACTAACATACAGACTGCGTACTAGGCATGATGCTAAGCTCTTGGGAATTTCTTATTTAACCTTGACAGCGTATAGTGTATTCTTATTTCTGTTTCACAGATATGGAAACTTGTCCAAGATCTCAAAATTAGTAAGACAGGGTCAGAGTTCAAACCAAAGTCTGTCTCATTCATCCCTGAACTCTTAACTACGGAAGTAGGCATCCCTATTGGTGAAGATACTAAGGTAGGAGTCAGGCCATATGGGTGGTCATGTCACATTGAACCCCTCAACATCATCTGTGAGGACTGGAATCAACTTATTCCAAACTCTTGTTAAGGTTGATGTTTTGAGCTCCCCCAAGAATCACATATAGTCTAATGGCATCTAGCATGATGAATCCTTTCCAGAAGGTCTTCAATTTGCTTTGCCCAGATCCATCAGAGGAATCACTGTCTATGGCAGCTATAGCCTTACAAAATACATTTCTTAGATAATAGGACTTGAAAGTTGAAATTACTCCTTGGTCCATGGGCTGCAGAGCTTGAGTGAGGCTTTGAATGTGGGGAAGAGATAATCTTGGGGGAGACATGATGAAATATCAGAATACTGAAGGGCAGTTGGGTAGAAGAGAGCCTCAGCATGATGTAGGCAGTTTCCTGGAAGTATACTTAGAACCAATGAGGAGAAGACACTGGGAGCAACATGTTGATACAATATAAGAATGAGTTTTCTGTGATAACTGTGTGAGGTGATAGATATGCTAATCATTCTACACAAAATCATTATACAAAAATTGTATGAATTGGCCGGGCGCGATGGCTCAAGCCTGTAATCCCAGCACTTTGGGAGGCCGAGACAGGTGGATCGCGAGGTCAGGAGATCGAGACCAACCTAGCTAACACGGCGAAACCCCGTCTCTACTAAAAAATACAAAAAACTAGCCGGGCGAGTTGGCGGGTGCCTGTAGTCCCAGCTACTTGGGAGGCTGAGGCAGGAGAATGGCGTAAACCCGGGAGGCGGAGCTTGCAGTGAGCTGAGATCTGGCCACTGCCCTCCAGCTGGGGCGACAGAGCGAGACTCCGTCTCAAAAAAAAAAAAAAATTGTATGAATTTAAAATGTACAATATGATGTTTTGATATATGAACATCTCATTGTACACTTTATACAATTTTTGTTAATTATACCCCATTAAAGCTGGGAATAAACTTTAAAAAAGAACAGTTCTCTGTCACATACAGAGTTATTCAAAGATGTGCTGAAATGTATCAGAAATTGGCCACTTCCTCACACTGAAGCCTTTCAAGCTTAGACTGGGCAGCTTCATGATGAGGACTCAATCATTGTCAATCCTATAATTCTTTGATCAGCAATGCTCTTACAAGTGCCCATCAGAATACTTGCAAAACCTACCCACTCAAACTCCTCTATTCTTAAAGCTGTTCTTCCTTTCACCAAGTTCAGGGAAGTAGCAAGGGCTCTGCCCAATGGTGTGTCATAGAACAGTACAAAGCTGATGGGTCTGCACAAGGAGGCAAAATAGAGGATGCTGAGGTCAAGGGCGGGGCCTGCCTGGATTTGAACCCTGGATTTGAACATCACTTGCTGTGCATGTATGCTGAAGTTACTTTACCTCTCTGTGCCTTGGTTTCCTCATATATTATTCTGTACACGGGATAATATTAAAACGAAATGTTTTCAAGATTAAATGAGATAATACATTTAAAGCCCTCAGAACAATGCCTGGCATGTTTGAGGTATTCAGTAAGTGTTTTCGTTGGCTTTATAAGCATGTCAACAAATTTTTTTTTTTTTTTTTTTTTGAGATGGAGTCTCGCTCTGTCGCCCAGGCTGAAGTGTAGTGGCACGAACTCGGCTCACTGCAAGCTCTGCCTCCTGGGTTCACGCCATTCTCCTGCCTCAGCCTTCTGAGTAGCTGGGACTACAGGCACCCACCACCTAGCCTGGCTAACATTTTTTGTATTTTTTAGTGGAGATGGGGTTCCACTGTGTTAGCCAGGATGGTCTCGATCTCCTGACCTCATAATCCACCCGCCTCAGCCTCCCAAAGTGCTGGGATTACAGGCGTGAGCCACCGCACCCAGCCAACAAAACTTTTTTTAAACTTTTTACCTGCTCTCAGCCAAATAAGTAAAGTATTTATTCAAAAATAATCATGATAAGGTAGCAGCAATAGTAGTAATATGTGACTGAGGCAGAATTAAATTCCAGAGCCCATACTTTTAATTACCTACTTAGTGTTAGGTACTGAGTTTAGGTGCTATACTTGAATTGTTTCCTTTGTTCCCCAGGAAAAACTGGTAGGTAAATGTTACTGCATTTTATAGATGAGGAACCTGGGGCTTAGAAAGATTATGTAGTTTGCCCAGTATTACCAATAAGTGCCCAGAAAGGCGTGATTAGAATCTGGGTCTTTTTATGTTTATCTTTGGAAGTATTGCTACACTTGTGTAGTAGTAACAAATAGCCCTTTTTAAGAAATCTTGTGCTTAAGTGGCATCAGAAAAGATGGTAAGTTCATTTCACCTCCCGGGTAATATCCTTAAAATTGGCAGCTATAGGCTGGGCGTGGTGGCTCATGCCTGTAATCCCAGCATTTTGGGAGGCCGAGACAGGCGAATCATGAGGTCAGGAGTTTTGAGACCAGCCTGGCCAACATAGTGAAACCCCGTCTCTAATAAAAATACAAAAATAGCCGGGCGTGGTGGAACCCACCTGTAATCCCAGCTATTTAGGAGACTGAGGCAGGAGAATCGCTTGAACCTGGGAGGCAAAGGTTGCAGTGAGCCAAGATTGCACCATTGCACTTCAGCCTAGGTGACAGAGCAAGACTCTGTCTCAAAAAAAAAAAAAAGAAAAAAAATTTAGTAGCTATGACAGTTACTTAAATGGGCAGTAAAATGGCATTTAAGGAATAAATGTCAATAGGATCCAGTATTTACAACCATAATTGATGGTGAAATTACAGACTCATCACTAAGAAAGCTTTCCTATCACTTTACAATAAGTCATGTAATCTGAAAATAATTTTAAAACAAGAAGTTGTCAAGGTCCAGCTTCAGGACATCCAACGTGACAGCTGATCTGACGCACCAGAGTTACAACACAAGAACTGTTGCTTGAGTTTGAAATTGATTGCAGAGATAAACATAATTCTGTGGCCATTCTATGCTTTAACCAGTAGTCCTACATGGAAGCTCTGACCTGAGGCATTCTGCTTATAGCACTAACAAAACTTTGCTTTCCAAGGGGTTTGAAAGAAATACTTTCAAAACGTGTGGCCTCACTTCCACTTAATTTCTGTAGGGACTCTCCGGTTTCAACAGGAGCTCTTGAATCTGAAGTTTAAGCCTTGGTTTTGTTCTATCAGCCCTCTTCTCCTTCAGTGATATGTTTTGCATTAGCGTTGCAGCGGGGTAGACACTAGCCCGTACTGATTTTGGTTTGCATGCTTATGCTAAGTCAGAGGTGTTAATTTTGGAGGAAGAATGAATCCTGGTTTGGACCTGTGCACTTGAGGAAAGGAGGAAGTTATAATTTCACACCATCTATAACAGTGGCCCTGCTCTGAACATTTTGTGGCAAAGAAATGTGTAGTAGGTTGTTCTGGACAGACAAGAGGAATTCAAAAATCAATAACATTTAGGCAAAGGTTAAAGACAGAAGGATGAATGGCACTGCCCAGCAAGAATAGACTGATGAGAGTTATTGACCATGGGGTGTGACTTGGAGAAACTGTCATTTAAGGATTGAGGGAGAAAAAGGGACTCAGCAGGAGGACTGAGAAAAAGGAACAGAGAAATAGTGGAAAGTGGAGCATTCTAGCATCCAGTTGAAGGAGAATGAAGAAAGAGGAGGTAATGAACTGTGTCAAATGCAAGTAGAGGTTTAGCACATTGCAAGAACTGAAAAGTGTCCCTTGGATTAGCAAGTAAGGAATGATTGTTGACCTTAAGAGGATTTGTACCAGATGGTTAGAATTGAAGTCAGATTGTGAGGGGGATCAAACAGGAGGAGAGAAATAAAGACTGTTATTATGATCAACTCTTGTGGGCAGGAGAGCTAAGAAGGAAGAGGAGAGAATATGTGGCTCAGGGAGCCACACAGCCCTTGGAGGACTGTTCATTAGGGTAGAAATGCTTTTTATCTTGTTTGTAGGACAAGGAGAAAACTGGTGAGAAAAAGATGAAGACAGAGACAGAGAAGAGAGGGGAAAATAGGTGTGAAGTCTTGGAAGTTAGGAAGGGATAACTTTGACAAGGAAGGAGAGACTTCTTTTGTCCTCGGAACAGAGGAAAGGAGATGGAACACAAGGGTGTATAAAAAAGGAATGGAGTATTGACAGTGTCATTTCTGGAGGCCTTGACTTTCTCAGGGTAGCAGCAGGCAAGGATGTCTGAGAGTAAGTAGAGGGGGGAGTGTAGCAGAGAGAATATGAAGAGAGAAGCGGGAAGTTGAATTTGTTGCTGAGGGGAATAGGATAAAATTGTGGCTTCCACAAGGACTCAGCTGAATTTGGAAACGATGAATTTATAAGGGAGCCAACATGTTCCATTGGGTGATCAACAGGTTAGAAGTTTGGTGTGAGGTCCAAGAACTAGTGAATTTTGAGGGTGAGCAAGAGCCTGATGGATAATGTGTTCGGCCATGGAATATGGTACTGGATTTTCTACAGTATCACTGTAGGTAATGACAAAATTCAAAGTGGGTCTCCAGAGTGGTGTGGTGCCTGGCCTCAAAGGAAGGGGAAGTAGATGGCTTTTATAGGGTTTGATGTCAAGGATGTCAAAAACCAGTGCCACCTCAAAAACCTTATTCTTATTAGGTATTTGCCGGAGCCTGAAATTCCTTGAGGGGTGCCTTATAGCAGCCTTTCATTTATAGTAAACTAGAAATAGATCTGAGACAGGGGATATTTTAATCTCCAATGATTTCTACCTAAGCATGAATGAAACATGAAAGGAGCAGTTCTAAGAAATAATTTTTGGTTGGTTTGTTGATAGGGGTAGGAGCAAATGGAGAGGGTGAGGTGGGCACTGAGTATGAGAAAAAGAAACGTTAGCTGCTGAGCTGAATTCTGCTTTGTTGAACTTTTCTAAACACTGCTCCATCTGGAAATGTAACACAATTAACAACATCTTTACAGATGCAAGATAATGATCTTGCAAATGCCCCACTCAAATTATTATAAGTTGTATAGAGATACACACAGTTTGGGGGTTCAGAAACCACAGAGAAACAAAATTTGACGATTAGCAATACATTGGATTTGGAGGAATTACCATTGGAAGTGGTTTTATATTACATTTTAGTGCCCAAGATTGCATATTTTACAATCCTAGTTTTTTTACTTAAGGAAAGAAAATATGAGACATCTTAATACCAAAAGGAAAATTAAGAGTGGAGTTTGAGTGATGTGGAATTTGACAGTGAAGTAAATAAAAAAAGGACCAGTGAGATAAGATTTTCTGGCAGAAAAAAGCAAGGCTCTTAGTAGCAAATTTTAAATAAGTAATGGTCAAGGAAAATAACATGAAACAGATTCTCTCATAAGCTCGGAGGAGAAAACACAGAAAGGAATAATGCAAGGTCAGGCTGAAATGAACTGGAATTAGAGTCTGTGAAATCGCACGACCAGAGTATTGTCACATGGTGTTTGTGTTTTGATTTCAGTATCTTGACAGTTAGATAGGACCTAGTCAGTAATTCTTAGGTGGGTTAAGAACTTTCTAAACATAAGGCTTCGGGAATGAGGGAACTGAAGGGGGAGACAGCGTTCAGAGGAGGCAAGCACTTCCCAAGCTACTGCTATTCAGTGACATCACGGAAGTGCCTGATTTAGAGGTTCTTAGATCCTCAGACCAAGATATGGTTATCTACAGGAATGGGACAATTTCTGTGTTGGGGGTTATATAGATAAGGAAAATCTCCAAGTAATGTTAGCCAGTGTAGGACTTTCAGATCTTCTCCAAACCAATGTATGGCAATCAGCCTCTCCTACCAAAAAGATGACTTTGAAATTTACTGTCGTGTCTCCTCTTCCTATGCACCAGTGGTGATGCCAATAAGCAGTGAATTTTCAGACAACAGAAGGCAAGAGAAAAATAGTCCATATCTAATTGGCTTGGCTGTCATTGGAAAAGGCCAATAGCTGAGAAAGTCAATAGCATCAACAATCAATTTAAAAAATCTTTAAAAAAAAAATGTTGCCCTCTTTTTCTGGATTTAACTATGGTATGTAATCACTATGTGAAAATAAAAATTAAAAAATATATAAAGGGGCAAATAAAATAATGCATAGCAGTCCACTCAGAGACTGTTAGCATTTGGTTGATGTTCCTTTAGTAATTTCTCTGTATGTTGATATGTATGTAAATGACATGGTTGAGGTCACACTGTGCATCACTCTTCCAGCCTTCATTTTCCCTGGACCTTGAGCATGAGGACTACGGTATGTTATTAAGTATTCTTTGCAAATGCTATTTTGATGGCTGTATACCCTTTTCTCACACAAATGTGCAATAAATTATTTAACTGCAGTCCTATTGTTGGGCATTTGGATGGTTGCTATTTTTAAGCTATTATAAGTCAACTCATGATGAACAATAGTGTACATAAACCTTCTTTTTTTCCTGATCGTTTTTTAGGACAAATTCCCAGTAGTAAAGTTGCTAGATCAAAGAAAACCCACATTTTTAAGGTTTTTGAGACGTGTTGTCAAGTCCTCCTCATAAAGGTTGTAATACACACTTTGCGTGTGTAAAGTATTATAAGGGACCCAAGGGAGATACTAGATTATGAAAGCTAAGGGCTATTAGGTCATTAGCTTAAAGAGCTATTTTTAAAGTTCTGAGTCCTGGACCTTTGCCATAAGCTTCCATCTATAATACAATTAGGAAGACAAATCTCTCTTATATGCCATCTGTGAGGGAATTTGTGCCAAATTATTCAAACAAAACTCTTTCCTATAATGCAAACTCAGGAGGCAAGAAATACCATGGGTTTTGTTGAACTAGGTTTATTCCAGGCAGATCTTAAGTACAGAATCAGGTGGGATCTGGCAAGGGTCATCAAGTAAAAGTTTCAGAAAGACAAAATGTGTTGAAGGTGTGAAGAGGACCATCTTGATTTTGACTTATATCCTTGAAGATCCCCCTCCCCTCCCTTGTCCTCTCCTTTTTTGAGACAGAACCTTGCTCTGTCGACCAGGCTGGAGTGCAGGGACAGAATCTCAGCTCACTGCAACCTCCGCCTCCCGGGTTCAAGTGATTCTCTTGCCTTAGCCTCCTAAGTAGCTGGGATTACAGGTGGGTGCTACCACACCTGGCTAATTTTTTTGTATTTTTCATGGAGATGAGGTTTTACTATGTTGGCCAGGCTGGTTTCGAATTCTTGACCTCAGGTGGTCCACCTGCCTCAGTCTCCCAAAGGGCTGGTATTACAGGCATGAGCCACCGCGCCCATCCGTTTTCATATTTTAGGATCCAGTCTCATCCCTGGGAGACAAGCATAGGCCACAAACCTATCAGCTTAACCATCATCCGTGTCATTGTTTTAATGTGTTGAATGTAAGCTATTAAGACTTCAAATGTGGCTCGAGTATTCTATTATGCTGTTTGCTTTTTGCCTTCTGGGAAAACATTTATGAGACTGTGTAAGGGAGCGAAATAGGTGGGGCACTTGGGAGTAGGTTTAAATCCCATCTCTTCCACTTGCTGGCTGTATGACCTTGGAGAAATCATTTTACCACTCTGAGCTTTGGTTTTAATTTCCTCATCTGTAAATTAGGAACCACTGAATTCATCTTGGAGGGCTGTTGTGAGAATGAAAAGAATAATGTCTGTGAAATACTCAGCACAATTTCATTTCTATGGTTTTTTAAATCCTACTGATGCACTCCCAATTATGTGAAATCACACACACACACACACAATTTATTGCGGCATATTTTGAAGTAGCAAACGATCGGAAACAACCTGTAACCTCTAAATATCCATTGGTAGAAGACTAATGTAATTATTCTGACTAGTAGCTGTTGTTACTGCATTAAGTGTGAAGACACCAGATAGCATTTTTTTAAAGTATCGCTGATTTTTAAAGGCATTGTGATTGAGATTGAGAAAGTGCTGTTTTACTTGTTAGCTCTGTATTATTTCATCAGGTATGGTTTGAATGGGTAAACATCTGCCTCACCCCAAATGCAGTCATTCAGTAAATATTTATTATGTGCCAGCATGGTGATACAGTTTCACAAACCCTTTACAAGTTTGAAATTTTTAAATTGGATTCATTCAGGGATGTATTCTTTTGGAAATAATTTTCAAATGCTATTTCATCATGCAGGTATGACCTTCTTTAAAAAGTGCTCATGGAAATCTCCGTCATATGTTTGAGAACACTCTGTACTTAGTTTATAACTACTTGGCATACAAATTTATATGATATATATAAAGCTCCTATCAGGAGCGTCTTGTGAGTAGTAGGAAGATGTTTAAGGTTAGGGCCTAAATATATGAGATATTTAAAACACATTTTGGCAAGTGTAGGTTTTATTTTTTATATGTGAAAGGAGCTGTGTCTTTTTTTCCTGGAGCTTAAATACACAAAGCAGGAATGTACCTGGTGGTAGTAGATATTTGCTTCTTGCAGTGTTGAGATGGCACAATTCTAGCAGATACTCCCAGCCTATTGATCTTATAGGAGAATCCCCTACTACTTGGGGTTTCAGGTCCATCAGCTATAGTGGGCACAGTTGGTACTACACTAGCTGCCTCTAAGTAGAAGAATAACCTTTTCGGAACTCTTCGTTCTCTGAGAAGAAAACAGATAGGCTTCTGTAAGCCATTTGTTGTCATTTATTGACTTCAAATGAAAACTAACTTGCCTAGTTGGACAAAAAGAAAAATGTGTAAGATGTAAAAAGGGGATGCTACATGCACAGTGACATTAATAAGCAATACATTTACAAAGTGTTTGTTAGTTCACCCTCTGCATAACCTGTTGATTTGTGCATATTTCTTGTGAGGTTTATGTTTGTTTCTGAAACTTCTATTTGTCCAAATACATTTAACTTCAATTATTTCCAGTCTTGTGTTTCTATATGTGTTTATGATCAAGAATGCTTTAAATTTGCTCAATATACATTTTTTCAGACTTTTTTTAAATTTCAAAAGTAACATTGTTTTATCTTATTAAAAAGGCAGTACTTGCTCATGTCAGAAAAAATGAAAATGATAACAACCTTTTGGGAGGACAATCTGGAAATACCTAACAAATTTTAAAAAATACAGATATCCTTTGACTAAGCAACTTCTCTTCTAAATATTATAATTTACAGATGCATTCCCATTTATGTGAAATGACATACATAAAGAGGTTTTCATTGCAGCATCTTTGTGGTAGCATGTGATTAAAAATAACCTAAGTGTCCATCAACAGAGAAATGGTAAAATTAGTTGTGGTCATTTATGGTTAGGATGATCATTCATCCAGGTTTGGCGGGGATGGTTTTTGTTTATGTCTGTTGTTCTGCAGTAGTTCAGAATAGCATGCTCTTCTCTTTCAAAAGTACCTTGATTTGGCCAGTAAATTTTGTGTTTAGCCTAATCTGAGTGTAGTCTTACTATGGAATACCATATAATAATTTTTTAAATGATGACATTCTTTATCTTTGACTAATTTAAAAAAAGCAAGATGTAGCTACATTGGGTTTTAAAATATTAAAACATGGAGGAGGATGTGGAATATGTATAAGGAGATTCATAAACAGAATTGACTCTTGATAATACATCGATATACAGATTTTCTTCAGTATACAGTAGGCCCAATGCATCCAAGTGTTCTGCTTCTGCAACCAAATGCAGATTAAAAAATACAGCATTCCCAGGATATTAAGCCCTCACGTATGGAAGGCTGACTTTTCCTATATGTGAGTTCTGCAGGGCTCACTGTGGGACTTGAGTACACATGGGTTTTAATATACTTGGGGTCCTGGAACCAATTCCCTGCATGTACCAAGGGATGACTGTACACCAAATACTTCTGGAAATATGTATAAGAAACTGAAAATATTAATTGTTTTGGGGCTTGGAATCTTGGTGGCTGGAGGCCAGAACTAAGAGGGAAATTTACAGTATACCCGTTTCTGTACTTTTTTAACCATGTGAATAAACTACCTATTAGGAAAGCCCAGAATGTTAGAAAGGGAGGAAAAATTTTATATCTATATAGAAAAACAACTTTAAAATTATACATCCACAGTGCTTATTCAAAATAGTTCAGTTGCAAGTGATTTGCTGGTTTTTTTTTTTTTTGGAAGACAAAGTCTTGCTCTCTCACCCAGGCTGAAGTGCAGTGGCATGATCACAACTCACTGCAGCCTCAACCCTTTAGGCCCAAGTGATCCTCCTATCTCAGCTTCCCGAATAACTGAGACTACAGTTATGTGCCACCACACCCGGCTAATTTTTAAATGTTTTGTAGAGATGGGGTCTCCCTATGTTGCTCAGGCTGTCTTGAACTCCTGGGCTCAAGCCATCCTCTAACCTCAGCTTCCCAAAGCACTGAGATTACAAGTGTGAGCTACCACACCTGGCCACAAGTGATTTTTTTATACATATCTTTTTGAATATTGGCATCATTTGGACTTCAGGATTAAACTTCTTCAAATTATTTTATTGCCTAACATAAGCATATACCAACATAAGTATATACCGTAATTATTTCCAACATAAGTATATACCATAATTCCATTTAAGCAATCTCTTTTTGTTGAACATTTATGTTGTTCCAATTTTTCATTTTAAACAATGTTGCAATGGGCATTCTTTCATAAAAATCTATGTGAATGTCCATTTGTATTTCTTTAGGATAGTTTCCTCAAAAGAGAGTATCTGAATCCAACAAATGCAAAATCCTAAGGCTTTTGGCCCTACAATGCTTACTGAATTATTTTCATGTATATGGTTTTAAAATATGACTGGGTAATTTATAAGGAGGTTTAATTGACTCACACTTCTGTGTGCTGAGGAGGCCTCAGGAAACTTACAATCATGGCAGAAGGTGAAGAAAGCAAGGCACATCTTACATGGTAGCAGGAAAGAGAGAATGGGGAAGTACCAGACAGTTATCAAACAACCAGATCTCGTGAGAACTCACTCATTATCATGAGAACAGCATAGAGGAGACTGACCCTATGAGCCGATCACCTCTCACCTGGCCCCTCCCTTGACAAGTGAGGATTACAATTCAAATTACAATTCCAGATGAGATTTGGGTGGGGACATAGTCAAGCCATATCGATTTCTAAATCACTCTTCTAAAATATAGTATAGAACAAATTTACACCCTTGATAGCTGCATCTGAGACTGTCAACTTCTTTATACCTTCCCAACACTAGATCTTATAATTCTTATTCATCTTGGTCAATTTGATGGGTAAAACTGTTTCTTTGCTGTTGTTTTAACTTGCATTAAATTTTTTTGAGGAGTAGGCCACATTTCCCCCCACGTATTTATTGACTATTAGTGTTTCTTCTTTCCACCCTCCCTTTCCCACCTCTCCTCTCCCCTCCTCTCCTTTGACAGGGTCTCACTTGGTTGCCCAGGCTAGAGTGCAATGGAGTCATAGCTCACTGTAGCCTTGAACTCCTGAGCTCAAGTGACCCAGTAGCTAGGATTACAGGCATGCAAAACCACAACCTGGCTACTTTTTAATTTTTTAAAAATAGAGACAGGGTCTCACTATATTTTCCAGGCTGGTCTCAAACTCCTGACCTCAAGGGATCCTCCTGCCTTGGCCTCCCAAAGTTCTGGGATTAAAGATGTGAGCCACTGCACCCAGCTCTATTAATATTTCTTATGAATAAAACTAACAGAAGAAAAATGTGTGATTTTTTTTTAGTGGTACCAAAACGTTGAAAGAAGGTTCTGAGAATGGAGTAGCACATATCTTGGTTTTCTTCTTTTTGCCAGTCAAGGTGCTCAGAATAAGAGCTATTATAGAAATGTCAAGTCTAAAATGATTATGTAAGTCTACAGGCCAGCTGCTAGGTTATACCTGACTTTGTACCTCTGAATGTTAGGGCTGTTTACCACCTCCTGTCCTGTAAGAATCTTGCCCAGTCACTGAAATTGATCAGGCATAATGCCACAACTTCTGATCCTTACACAGTGGCATTTACTGAGGCAGGAAACGTCTTGAAAGTTAATTGCAATTTTCTGAATTATTTTAACTCACAATAGCGTGTTGCACCCTTAAACATGAGATGGAGAAATCATTTGTTTTAGGAGGGTTTTACCTTAATCTGCTTTTCAAATGGCACTGAGTCAGATGTCTCTTGACATAGTTGCACAGTCCATCTGGTGTACAGACGGTCATTGTTAATGTAACAGTGATCTGTGTCATGTATATGTATCTAAACATCAAACAAATCAAACTCTTTTGATGTCCTTCTCAATCAGTCTTTAGTTTCAAAAATATTCTTTACACTGCTGAGTGTAACAGCAAAATTGCTTTAAGTCCTTTCTCTCCTCCCCCACTGTACACTCAAACAGTGTTTTAAGGAATTTGAAACACTTAACTGCTTCAAAAGATGCATGATAGGGGATGATTGCCTCTCTCTAGTATCCTTTTGGCACATGTAACATACATGCAGTGGTGTGTTCATTTCTCAGTACTTCATGGTCTGTGGTGCCTGACAAGACCCAGTGTCCATTTGAAGGCTTTTCTGTTGCTTACCAGGGCTGCAGAGGAGCTGCTTTTTAAGGGCAGTATTTCAGTAGTGAACTGGGACTTTGGGGAGGCACAGCCTTCGGGGAGGGCACCACCAAGCTCTTTTAATTTTCACTAGTAACGTGGTAAGGCAGGCAGGCACAATTTACATTTGACACACAAGGTAACTGAGTTCCAGGCCTATGCATGGAGGAGACAGGATTTTAAAATTCCAAATCTCATGTGTTTTCTCACCACATCATGTGAGGTATCCTATAGAACAATCCTTAAGTGAATGTGTTTCATGTCAATTTTCAAAGATCATAGTCAGCGTATAAAAATAGACAGTTAAATGTCCATGTTCCACTTACTGTCACTCCTTCTTTGGCCACAAAGAAATCCTTCAAAAGCTCAAAGAAAATGGAGATATTTAACAGGTCACACTATCTGATCATGATGCAATGGGTATAGAAATAACAACAAGAAGGCAATTTAAAAATTTTTACCCACTTGCAAATTATGAAACACATTAACTAATAACCCTGGAATCAAAAAGAAAACCAAAAAAATTGACATCACTTTCATTTTCATTGGAAGTGAAAGTTATCAGAGAAGAAAGAAAAAAGAATATTTTATTGTCAAAACTTCTAAGCACAGTGAAAGCTATACACAGAGGAAATTTTCTATTCTTTACTAAAGAATAAAGAAAAAATAGGACAAGTCATTACTCAGCTTAAGAAAGAGAAACAAAATAATCCTAAAAACTGGGAAGAAGGAATTAATAAAGATAAAAGCTGAAAGTAAAGGGATAGAATAATGGATAAATAAATCCAAAAGCTGGTTCTTTGGAAAGACCAGTAAAATAGATAAATCCATGGAAAGCCCAATTAAGAGAAAATAAGATAGCAAAAGAGTACAAAGCAAAGGCAAAGAAAATAAATGGCAAACCAATAAATAGAAGATAAATTAAAATCATTTTGAGACTTGTATAAACAAACTCATGGTAAGAGGTTTGAAAACCAGCAAAAAAGGATGATTTTTCAGCAAAATATAAATGATCAAAATTGATCCCAGAAGTAGAAACCTTAACTATATCAATTACTGTAGAAGATGCTGGAAAGGTAGTTAAAGAGTTAACATTCAAAAGGATTCCAGAGCCAGATGGTTACAGAGCTAACCTTTAAAGACAGGAAAACTGTCTGTCTGTCTGTCTATCTATCTATCTATCTATCTATCTATCTATCTATCTATCTGTTTTATAGCTTTATTGAGGGATAGTTGTCAAATAAAATTTGTATATATTTAAGGTGTGCAACATCATGATTTGAGATATGTATACACTGTGAAATGACTACCACAATCGAGCTAATTAACACATCTATTACTGCAAGTGCAGTGAGAACACTTAAGATCTACTCTCCTAGCAAATTTCAAGTATACAATACAGTGTTATTAACTATAGTCACCATCCTGCACATCATATCATCAGAATTTATACATCTTATTACTGATCATACCCTTTTGACCAACATCTCCCTATTTCCCACAGCCTCTGGCCACCCCAATTCTACTCTCTGCTTCTGTGAGTTCAGTGACTTTAAATTCCACAAGTGATGGCCGGGCATGGTGGCTCACACCTGTAATCCCAGCACTTTGGGAGGCCAAGGCGGGCAGATCACGAGGTCAAGAGATCAAGACCATCCTGGCTAACATGGTGAAATCCTGTCTCTATTAAAAAGTACAAAAATTGCCGGGCGCGGTGGCTCAAGCCTGTAATCCCAGCACTTTGGGAAGGCCGAGACGGGCGATCACGACGGTCAGGAGATCGGGAGACCATCCTGGCTAACACAGTGAAACCCTCGTCCTCTACTAAAAAGGTACAAAAAGGCTAAGCCGGGGCGAGGTGCGCGGCGTCTGTAGTCCCAGCTACTCGGAGGCTGAGGCCGCGAGAATGGCGTAAACCCAGGAGGCGGAGCTTGCAGTTAGCGTGAAGCCATCCGCCACTGCCACTTCCAGGGCCTGGGCGACAGAGCAAGACCTCATCTCAAAAAAAATAAATAAATAAAAAATAAAAAAAGTACAAAGAAATTAGCTGGGCATGGTGGCATGGCGCCTGTAGTCCCAGCTACTCAGGAGGCTGAGGCAGGGAAAATTGTTTGAACCCAGGCAGGCCCAGAGGTTGCGGTGCAACTGGAGATCCCACCACTGCACTCCAGCCCTGGGCAACAGAGCAGAGACTCCTCTCAAAAAAAAAAAAAAAAAAAAAAAAGATCCGCAAGTGAGATCATACAGAATTTATCTTTGAGTCTGGCTTATTTCACTTGGCATAATGTCCTCCAAAGTTCATCCATGTTCTCACAAATAACAGGATTTCCTTCTTTTTTATGGCTAATATTCCATTGTAAATATATATGTCAGATTTTCTTTCTCCATTCATCCATTGAAGGACATGTAGGTTGTTTCCATATTTTGGCTATTGCTAATAATACTGCAATGAATATGTTATTTAAACTCTTCCAAGTGAATTAAAAAAACACTTGCTTAAAATGTGTGGTGTGCTGGCCATAGTGCTAGTCCTAAAATAGTTGGTACATGCATGAGTGTGAATTCCTGCATGATAACTCATGGAATAATGGAAAACTAAGTCACAGGCTTTAACCATAACCTAGAGCTGCATGTGTATGTTGTTCCTACCACCGTGGTTCGGGTGGTGCCAAGGAATAGTGATCCACAGGCACACACGGAAAACTAGATGGAAGATGGTACTGAAGCAGGTCTTTGGAATATCCTCCTGAGAGACTAGGTGGCAACTCACTTTTATTAGTCCATCTAAACATTATTTATAACCTATTGACATGCTTGGTTTGGGCATCATCTTCAGGCTAGTGAGGTTTATGTCTTTATATGCTATATGCCTAAATTTATAGACCAGGAGGCAATGCAGTGTAGTGATAAGGGGTAGGGGTTCTGGAGTCAGATGGCCTGGATTTGATTCAACCATTTATGTTGGTTCAACCATTTATGTGTGTGCCCTTGAGCACATTACATTATGTCTCTGTAGTTCACTTTCTCATCTGGAAAATGGGGATAATAATAGTATCTACCTCATAGGGTTGACATGAAGCTTTAGTATGTAAATATACATAAATTGCTTAGAACAGTGTCTGACACATAGAATGCACTCAGTAAGTCAGTAATGATGAAGATCCTGATGTTGATATTTATAATTATCATTATCATCATCTTCAGCAGTATTTTTATAAGTTGGAGGGAAAGACTATGTATGGCTTTTGAATCAGACTGGCATACCTGTTAGCTTTGTCATGGGTGTTGTGTGCCCTTGGGACATTACTGAAATTTATTTTATTGTGGTAAAATGTGCATAACAAAATTTACCATTTTAATCATTTTAAGTGGACAGTTCAATGCTGTTAATACATTTGCATTGCTGTGCAAGCATCACCACCATCCATCCCTTGTAACTTTTCATCATCTCAAACTGAAACTCTGTTCCTATCAAACAATAATGGTATGGAACTTATTTTAAACATCTTTCTCTACGTCTGTGAGGTAGGCATACTTAGGGCTAGGTTGTGAGAACTAAACGTGGAAGAAATTGCAGAGCCCCACACGGCCTTAGTACTTCTTGTCCTTAGGAAACCCTACCTATATCTTCCCAAACCTGAGTGCTTAGGAAAGGGTCCTCTGCAGTCACATTGGTGGCTCTCAACATTCCTTATGTTCACCCTTCTCCTCTCTTCCCCTCCATGGTAACCTTTTCTCAGATATCTTGTTTTGTGAACAGGAACAGCATATGCAATGTGTTAACTCATTTTAGTTGCCAAGAATGTGCTAGGTGCTATTTGGGAGAGAGAACTTCCCCCATTAGATTTACTGTATAAATTAGGTCAAACACTAAGTTGGAAAGAGGAAGTCAGTATCCATGGAAATTTTGTTATTTTGAATATACTTTTTTTTTTTTTCAACATTCCTTGAAGATGAAATGTGGTTTCCACTTGTGCACGATTACAACATTGAGAATCTAGAGTTATATGAAGACAGGCTTTTCTCCACACCTTTTTTGAATTACATGGACAAAAATTGGAATAGTAAAGGCAGCCCCAACTTGGGTTAAGCACCTGATAAACTTGAAAACATAAAAGGAGTGGTGGTGATATTTCCACCCAATTTCTCTCTCTCTCTCTTTTTTTTTTTTTTTTTTTTG